>NC_056749.1:850843478-850940978 GCF_019279795.1 Protopterus annectens
AGTGTGTTCTTCATGCCACATCAGATATGCTTCTTTCTGTAATATCAGTGGTTGATACACTAATCTCTGAATTTTGACATACATATTTGTTTGAGTCTGGCAAAATGTAACTGCTGAGTATGTCAGTGAATACTTTTAGGAATTATTTATTTCCATGTAGCATACAACTTCTTGCAAACATTTATGTATACATTTTATTGTTTTGCTCACATTGTAGAGCTTTAAAGGAGTTGAGGCCTTACTTAGCATTTATTAATGTGTGCCATGCTACAAAATCATCACAAAGTGAGAGTAGGTCTGCATTATGATACTTCTACTTTTGTGTTGAGTAGTTAATGTTATTGTAGTCTTTGCAGTACTTCCTTAAGAGCATGCCCAATATAAATATGTTTGAGATGCACACCATTTAGCCCAAAGAACATTAAGTAATCAATGTCCTGAGATGGTTCTTCTTGTTTGTTCCTCTTTGTCAAAAAATAATAGAATTAGGTTGTGGAAGGTGGGCTTTGCCAGTGTTCATGCAATGCACTTATTGAGCTATCCATGCAGGATGACATTTGTCACAGGCCAATGTAAAGCTGGTGTATGTGAAATGTAAATGGTCAACAAGTCACTTAATAATAATGTTAATGTTTCACCTAGGTGTGATTTGCATTATATAATGTCATGCAAGTATTATTAATGGGTTTACCAAGGCTCACTTCAGGTCTAAATATCAGTATCATCACAGTATACTGTAGACATGTGTACTTTGATATTCTTTTATGTCAATATGTATGGCGTGGCACTTGTATGAAGAAGGACACATGTCATATCACTGTCTGCACTGCCACAATTGCATCATACTCATGTAAATGTAGCGTGACATTTGCTACATTTCTCCAGTAATAGATGTCATAATACCATAATGCTGGCCTGTAATTTTGTTTTGCCAAAGTCTTGCCCGGGACACCTATTCATTCGTGTACTGCACAAGACATCCTATGCATAGTGATATACATAATGACATTCATGCACATACAAGGCATTTGTCAGAGGATTGACTATGCCTGAGCTGTACCTTGACTTATGTGCATGTTGACATATGTCACATGACCATACGCCTCATTTTGTATTTATGTATGCATCTGCTATAGTTAGATAGCTGTTAGTATGTATATCAGATCATTACTCTGTTTACATCCTGGTCACTGTGGCACTTCTATGTATGCATCATGTCCTTCTGGATTTTGCTACATATATACATACACACAGCATGCATAAATAGACACGAATGTATTACAGTTCTCACTATGCAGATTGTTGAAAAAAATGATTTTTTTCATCAATTAATTCTGTTGTTTAATGATTGCACAGGTGCCCATGATTCTTCTCAATATTTCCACATTGTCACAGGTGTGTACACTGCAGTAACAGCATCAGTACTATTTTCTTCATACACATGAGGCACTGGAAGACTTACAATTCGTTAACCTGTATATATGTTCTAACATCAATCCTGTGGATGTAATTTATTGTCTTGAATCAGTCCCTCAGGATATATTACAATGGCAGACTAGTTGTACACTTGCAACAGGGGTGTAGGTAGACATTCTCAAAATAATCATGTCAGTACTACAGTTGGAGCATTTTTCAGAAAGGTATAGTGAAAAAAGTACAGCTAGATTTTATAGTGGTATAAATTATTATAGCAATAACCATGGCTTGGTATGGGCAATGCTGGATTTACTCATGGTTGACATGGTTTGGTCACGAGGACGAATACAAGGAGGAAATGTAGACACTGCACAGAAGACACCTCAGCTGAGACTTGAACCAGAAAACCTCTTGCTGTGGGGTGACAGCATTAAACTCTACACCACTGTGCTGCCTGTCTAAGTTATTTCACACAGTTCAGTATCTGATCCACTGGTCTGATATTGGTGTTTATGGCCACATCTGATGATTAGTGAATATCTCAGTCTGGATTTGTGTCAGATGCCTTGGCCTGGTCAAGTTCCACAGGATGATAGTGTTGTCATCATGCATGACCTTGATGACCTCTTTGAGGACATCTAACAGATATGGAAGTAGTATTAACATCTCACACAGGTCTGTTGCAAAGAGATGTTATATTACTAGTGTTGATTTAGATTACTTACATGATGGCATGCTGGTTTACTTCACAGATGAGGAGAGTCAGGCTGTGTCTATACATGCATGTATCAGGTGCTGCCCCCCCCCCAACTCAGATGGATGCATGTTGATATATACCCTTCTAAGGGAATGTAGTCCATGTGGAGGGTGTGTTGAAGTGTGTATTCATCCATGTCAGGAAGGTGTATGTGCTGAGTCACACTATAATAAACACAAAAAAGCCATCCTGAGCAAGCAACTGACTCCACACTACTGTGCTAAATCCAATATGAATGCCAGTGGTATCCAATAAACAAGTAATCCAAAAAGCAAATAAAATAAAGAAACTGTTTAATAGCATAATGAAACAAAAGGTTAAGCACTTTCATCTCAAAAAGTAAGAGATTTCATCAGAACAAAAATCCCTAGTGACTGAATCCTTTATATTACAATCTGTTCATAATTAAGGTAATTAAATATAAAAGCACTTAAAGGTACACTACATAAAAAAAAAATAATTAACAATTCTAAATGAAACATGGTGAATAATGCATCCTGTTGGTCAGTATAAACCATAGGGATGTTTACCAGTTTTGTTTGAGCCATCTTTTCGTGACACACTGCTTTTGTTTTATATTCGCTGAGTCACACTATAGGCAATCTGTGATGCTGTCTGTGTAATAGGCCTGGATGAAGGTAAGACAGTGCATACTGCCTATTTTGATCTTGCCTAGTGTTTTGACAGAATCTCCCACTCAGGTATCATTGATAAACTCTTCCAGCTGGGGATCAAGCTTTACATCACTGGATGGTTAACCAATTGGCTCACTGACATAAACCATACTGTGAAAGGTGAATCAACCTCTACCAGTAGAGTTGTCACCATTGGTGTACCCCAGGGATCTTTGCTTGGCCCTTTACTGTTTGTTATATGTTTGTCAACAGTCCAAGCTAAAGTATATCGCCTTTGGCTTGCCAAGTTTGCTGATTCTTGCATATTGGGTGCAAGCATTGAGTCCACCAGTGATAAATAACTACAGGAGGGGTTAACACAGGGAAATGATTGGTGCCAAAGCCATATGGTCAACAAATGAACACAAAAATGTGTTTATTTTGGCCTTCTGCAAAGTGGAATTCCCTGCTAATTAGGCCATTGATAACACTCCCCCAGTGGTGCAAGACCTGGGAACACACATAAATAGCAATCTGAACTTTGACCTCCAAGTGTCCGCTGTGGTAAGGAAAGGCTATATTGTGCACCTCATAAGTCATGCCACTGTATTCAGGATTCAAGATTATATAACAGAACTGTACTCAAACCTCATCAGAATACTAAATGAGTATAATGCTCCCTTTTGCATGTACCACACCAGACACCTGCAGCAGCTGGAGAGACTACAGGGGTTTCTCATCAAGAAAATACAGGGCCTGCAAACCAGGCATTGACGGTTGTGATGGACTGAAATCCCTGTCATTGTAAACTGTATCGCACAAGGTGAGGTGACTTGTACATAGGCTCCAGGCCAGTCTTTGACCCTGCCCTGGCAGGAATACTGTGCATCCACAAATCAGCTATAGCAGATGACATCAGCACATCAGCAGTGTCTGGTGGGGAAAAAATGCTAACAGCAGTGTCCCACATGCTGGTGTAAAATGCATTCTGTAATGTTAAATAAGGGGACAAACACACATGCACACACAGACCACTTGATGTAATGGGCACAGGACCCCTACCTAAGTACCTCAACTAGAGAACTCTACTGAAAGCAAGTGCTACAGCTCAAGTCTGACTTGGAGAGTGTCAGATAACTCTTTATAGCAGTTGACATTAGCAGAATTTGATGAGGAGAAAATGCTAAAAGCAGTGCCACATATGCTGGTGTAAAATTCACTCTGTAATGTCAAGCTAGGGCACAAATACACAGACACACATCCCAGTTGGCTGCAGTAAGAACAGAACCCCTATCTATCCAAGTACACAGACTAGAGAAAACAGTACTTTAAACAAGTGACACAGCATTAAGTCTGACTTTTATAAGGTTGCAGGACAACGTATGGTGGATGATAGCACTGGATGTGGGAGAGAAGATGTTGGGAGGCCTGCATGAATTGAATGTGTAGGCATGTGCAACTGTCAAGATAGTTACAGTTCTGTACATTACCAGACTGATCAGGGTGCAATGAATAGTATATGGTGGTTGTGTTCCAATGTGCAGGTATAGTTTAAGTGACAGCTTTACATGCTATATGCAAAAAGGTGTCCACATTACTACAAGTATTTGAAAATCTGAATGTGTATTGTCATTCTAAAGGTGTGCATTGTATATCCGACAACATTTCTTATTAATTTATGTAGTGTAGCTGATATATTTCTGAACAAGTACAGAGAGACCAGTGCAGGAGAGGAGGTAACGCATGGCTGCATTGTAAATATCTGTCATATTCTTAGATAGGGCCTTCATTTTGTTATGTTTCCACATATAATTTCATACTATGAAGACTAAATGAACAGTAAACAGAACTAATGCGTGCTAATATTTAGTTTGCATAGTGCAATGGCAAGCAGTGGGTTTATGCATGCGGGATAGACAATTCTACTGCTTTCCTTGCTTGTGCATGGTTAAGCAGTGTGCAAATGCGAGGATCATTGCTAAAAGTCTGAGAATTAATATTGAGTGTATGAAACACACCTGTTGCTTAGCTGACTGTGGCAGCAGGTGTAAATGAACTGGCATATTTCTTTTTGAGCCCAGATGATACTGGGTTTGAATCCAGGTATATGTAATACCTTTAATAAGTAGTGATAATGCAATGAAATTATTGTTATACTACATTTTCCATTTGTTGCTAGTTTAATAAATAGTGATAATTCAATGCAATTATTCTTATACTGCAGTCACATTGTGTTACTATGTTTTACTTTAGCATGGCATGTTTAAGTGGCATTGTGATGAGGTAAACCACACCACAGAAGAGCCATTTACCATCACATGGCATTGGTGCACGTTGCCGAACTCTGTGCAAACATGAAGGCCAAAAAGTGAAGGGCTCCATTGTTTTTTTTTTTTATACTTATGTGTGTTGTGTGGGATTCTATTTTGTGACCAGAATGTAGGTGTTAAAATGGGGTAGATAGGAAAGTGGTGGGGTAGATAGGAAAGTGGTGAAATGAGGAGTAAGCATGGAGAAGACCAAAGGGAAAGAAATACAGGAATGTGTGGGAAGGAGTTAGGAAAGAACCATATCTAACTATTTATTTGAAAGTGTAAACTGAAAATATGTACAGGATATTAGCTGAATTTGGGCTGCACCTCCACAAAGTTGTGTGAAACAACCCCATCATGTTGTATATCCAATTGGACCAACTCAAGTGTGTCAAGCAGATGTGTGTGAAATGGAGAACTATGTATGGGACAATTTTTTGTGGGACAAGTGCCCATTTTTTTTAATTCAGTAAGCGAGGAATGGTGGGTAAGGGATATTGGTATTTCTGGGTCAGGTAAGTTGAGTAGGTGAGAGATAAACAAGGCAAGACACAGGGACAGCAAGGGACACAAATGGTTGGGGGACACAATGATTGAGGTGAGGGAGAGGACAATGCAAGCTCATGCCTGCCAAACATGGAGACAGTGAGAATCTAGTCCTCCATCACAGGAGTGTCATCACTGTCCCCATACTCCACTGGGTGCTGGATTGCTTGATGTCTACTCCTTATATGTATCATGAGAGAAAGCAGCCTCTACATCAAGCATAGGTGTACTCCAGTGCTGTGCATGACCCAACCCTGGCATCTCCTGGTGGGTGATAAACTCCATCTCTGCAACTACTCCTGGAGGGTACCACAGCACTATCTGCCAAAGCAGTGCTACCTGAGGGCACAGATAGTGCAGGGGTAGCAGAGGCAGTGCTGCTAGGTTGGATCCCAGATGTGCTGGGCATCAGCGTTGGAGCCGGTGGAATAGAGACAGGCTGACTACTGGGGATGGACTAACTCATTGTGCTGTGAAGCATTTAGTGATTTGTTACAGATGGATGACATGGAGACATTTTGATGACACATAATAGAAAATAAAAAAAGAGTTAAAAGTTGGGGTGAGAGAAAAAAAAAATTAATTAATACCATCATATGTGACATACAATGCACTGCTACAATTATACAACTATTTTATCTGAACTATTTAAGTATACAGCTTATCAACTGCATACTATAGCTATGGCTTGCTTAAAGTAATCCTTGCAATGTGCATATATTGCACATATACTTGGTCCAAGTATACTGATCTATGCCACTTGTATAGCGTTTAATTTATGTAATATTATGAAGGAAATGCAGCACTGTATAGTTGTTACTCATGGTATTTGAACCCCAAACCTCTGACTACAGTCATACACTTGACTCTTAAAGTTAGTTTGTGCTACAGATTATGCATGCATACTTGCTTTTCCTGTTAGGTAATGCATGCTCACTTTTCTACTACTGTATATAATATCAAAGAAATCTATTACTAGCTTTAAAACCTACAATGATACTTTTTTGTGCTGCATACATACCACTTGCTTCCATCAGTCTCTCCCGATGCTAATCATGAGCCTGATGATTCAACTCTATGTCAACATTAGCTGTGAAAAGCAAAGAAAAGAACAGAAGAGCATTATGCATGTTAGTCTTGTCTATATTTAGCTTTATATGTTTTAAATATTCTCTTTATTACCATACTTACACAACTGTGGGATGTCACCAGTTTGAAATTCAATCAACCACTGTTTGAGGGTATCCCTCTTGTGCCTTTGTAGGTCATTGAAGTGGTGCCTAAACTGTTAGTTGCACTGGATATAGCCTTAGCCAAACTACTCCAAGCCTTAGACTTGTATTGGGAACAAGAATAGTCCCCCTGCAGAAGCCTTTGGCTGTGGTGTTTTAACAGCATTCCAATAAATATCCTGGACTCTTGGACACCCCACCTTTGCACTGTAAACTGGGCACCTTCTCTTCTAATGCTAAACATATCTAATACCAAATGTAGAGCAATGACAACTAATGATTTCCCTCTGAATTCTGTTATTGCATTTACTGCTAATACACAAACTTGAGAAATGATGCCAACCATATCTGTGGGATATTAAGCAGAGACCAATAGTGTCAAGCAGACAGGAAAGCAGTTTTTGAAAGTGGAAGGTTAATCTGACACTTGACATTAGTTTGAGGGGTATTTGCTGCTGTAGGTTGGAAATAAATTTTTAAAATTGGAAGGTAACTACTAGATGAGTTAGCTTTGCAGATATGCACTGGGGTCATAAATGTCATGACCTGACGTCTTTTTTTTGTCTTTATACACTGATAAAATTGATTTTTTAAACTGTGGGATTCAGTCCTATGCATAAGGCTCAAAATATTTTCTTCTACAGCAGTGATGTTCCATTTTTGCCACATAAGAGGTGCTACTGAGATGTAGTTATGAATCATTCATAAATACAGCTCATAGTTTGAGGTTTTAACCCGGAATGTGTCTGACCTGGCAAGGTTTTTATATATAGATTAATTTGTGCATGTGTCTTATGTAAGTGTGAAGGACATCCAGGTTCAGAAAACAGAATTATACTTACAGAAATATAGTACACAGTATACCCTGTGTGATAGATCTGAAAACACAATAAGGGTGTCTTATCCTTCATACATATAATTCATATAAGCTACACTATCTAACAAAAGTGGGACTGAAACTAATGTAAAATTGAACAACAGCAAAAATGTCTGGAATGTCCTGCATTACAACTCGGGGCCATTTGTATGGCAACCATACACTTATGCCTGCTGCCACAAGAATGTTGAATTAAAACTTGTATATTTTTCTGTTGATTGCTATAAACTAGACTGTCGCAACAATAAAGATATGTTTCATTTCCTGTATTTGAACCAATCTGTATTGCAGCCCTACACTTACACCTGCTGCAACAGGGATAGTTAAATGACAGTTGCATAATTCCCTATTCTTTTTAAGTTTTGTATGTTAACCGCTACACATTACCACTTAGCATGTGTGCATGGCACAACAGAATTAATAGAATATATCCATTTTCAATTATTGACTGCCTGTGTCCTGTCTACAGGTGCTCGATGGCTGTAGGTGTTGGGGAACCTTGGTGCTACACAACATCACTTAGTGGCATTGAGCAATGGAAAGCAAAAACTGCACCAATGTATCCTTTTTTACTTTTACACTGTCTACACACTGGTGAGATAAGCACAGCTAAACCTGCCACTCATTGTGTTTCTTGACTTCCCTTATTTGCACTAAGCAACTCACTGCACAAACACTGGCAAAAAATAAATATATAAAAAGGCAAAATTAGTTGAAAAGAAGAAAAGCAATTTATGAAATAAACACTACAAAACATTTGTTGGTACACATGACATATTTTTACACAGGTCTGAATTTGAACTCACTCCAATGAACCTTCAGAACAGAGTAAGGGTGTCTTATCCCTCTTTATCATACAAGCAGCTCTGCAGCAGGGAAATTAAATCATTCTGCATGCAACCAACTGCAACATTATGCACAGTACAGTTTGTTCAATATTAATTTCAAATGTAGTCAACAGAGAGATCACACAATTGTTTATGACTATTGCTTGTAACAATGCAACTCTCATCTTATCTCTCTGTGTTTGTTGCTCAGTCTTGACTTATTTGAGCAGTAATCTGAGAATGTAGTCCGTAAGGCATAGTGTATCCTTATCCTTAAAATGTGTGAGGATATTAAATGGCAATAGTATGTATTTGTCAAGAAATGAAAGGGAGGTTGAATGTTAAGAACAGAAACTGTGAAACATGTACTGCTTACTTACATTTAAAACCTTGATACAATTACTTCTACACTTTGTAAGTCTAACCTGGCTGACACACCCACTACATGTAGAGCAATCTGAATTGCTATTGTGTTTTCCTTCTCCCTACCAGTAATCCTTTTTCAGTTGCAATCCATTATCAAGAAACACTGAGGGAGTGTCTGCACTATGTTTACATGAGATACATGAAGCCAAGTAATTGGGATGCAGCAATTATAAGGAGTTCACACCTCATTTGCATATTCACTGTGCTCATAGCCCTAAATCTACACCATAAAAAGGGATCCATGTAGCTAGGGAACCTGAAGGTGAGGAGACTTGTTTATGTGGATAACACAGAAGACAGTATTACATTGGGATATGTCTGCACAGAAAACTATTGACCTTGGGAAGGTATGCTTGTATCCTTTGGCTATATACTGCATATGCTGACATGCCATTAAAAATCTGTTACTATATATTTGCTTTAGCAAATGATACTTTTATTTGTACGCATTTCTTAGAAGTGTACTGATGGCATGGGCATGTTTGTCAGGGTGTTTCACTTTCTTAGATGCACATCCTTATTAACTGTCATCACAGCATCTAATGTTACAACTGTTTTTCTGTGTAGTCTTCTATTGTTATTCATGTGAAATGATAAATGTCCTATATTCTCAATGACACAGGAGTGTTAGCCTTCTAGGATGGACCACACACACCTTTAGAGGACTGCTGACCACAGGTGCACATGATTGGCAATAGTTTATAATGGAATGTTCTGTGTTAAATCTTTAGACATGTTTCAGGGACATTTCACTTGACAGCACTTTTAGCAGTTCACTAATGGTTTATTGACAAAATGTGTCATTTGCCTATTCCTTTGTGGGGGGGGGGTGCAAAGTTTAATTTCTGTTTTTGCACAAACAATGATATGTTGCTATTGTTGCTCTTCTTGTTTTGCATCCAACCATGCTTTATTTGTGAATGTATTATGTTACAACCATTCAACTCCTTTTTTATATTTCAATATCTTGACTGTTTTATGTTTTTCCAGGTAATAGTTAAATGCTACCTTTTATGTGTTATCTGAAAGCAGGACTTTTAGTTATGTGATACTTATGTGTATTATCCTTCTGTTGTGTTTTAGGTCACCTCTAAGACCATGGCACCCAGGTGATTCCAAAAAGCTACTCTTCAGTGACCCTTAGAATCAGGTCATTGTGGAACCTATTAGGCAGCATGGTGCCTTTCTGCTTGATAGGGGACATGGAGATATGTCAGGCAGAATGCAGATTTGGCCACATATAGTTGCTGGCATGAATGCAGTAGGCAGCCACAACAGGAAATGAAGTCAGATGTGCCATAGGTCCACTGCTATGATTTCATCTGCACAGAGGAGAGCAGCTGCAGTGGCCCATGACTGGATGAATACCTTGGGGGGCTGCTACAGAGCCATCACCAACAGCAAATGAAGAGTTCCTGTTCACTCTGTGGGATCCAGACAGGTCCCAAGCATGTCCTTGATTGTGGTGCTACTGTTTCTGGGAGAACCATTATGTCCCAGGAGGAGCTTCCAGGTAGGTTTATGTATCTCAATTGTTAAATACTCTTGTATATAACATATTGGCAGCAATACATATGTTCTGTTTAACAATACATTCGTTTGAGGAGGAGTTGTAGATTGCTACAGTTAACACATTCTGATTGATTACACATGGGCTTAGGTTGGACTTGTCATCCAAGTTCTTGTTAAAAGTATTGTTAATGGACATATAAAAGGCAAAATGTCTTAATCCCCTGTGTTAATGTTAATTGCGATGATGTTGTCCTTACCTTTTCCTTAACTTCTTCCAGAACCATCATCCATGGGAAACATAGCATCAACTGCACGTGGTACACTAAATATGTTTTTCGTCAGTAGTGATGAGCAGTTCAAAGAATGTATATAGTTTATGCATATGTGTGATGTGGGTGTCAGGACTGTTATGTGAATTGCTGTTCTGTCTGTAGTAGTGGCACCACTGTTAGCTTGTTAGCACACATTTGATTATAGCAGTGCAGCTATTAATTTCTTTCCTGTGTTTGCTGCTTGTTATCACAGGTGATCCTGTCAGTGGAAGTGTAAGACTCTTACCACCTGATCTCAGAGTATCAGCAGACTCTGATGATGATGGTGGCCAAACAGAGGCACAGTTGTGGGATGCAGAGGTTGAATCTGAGATTGAGGTTGACATTCAGCCACCCCCTGTAATTCCATTGGACATAGCCAGTAGGTTATGCCAATACATTCTAGTGAGCCCTCAGATATTGGCCAGGTGGAAGGTGAGATACTTGATCGAGGAAGTATGGTTACTGCAACTTCAGTGCCGACTGATTCTGGCCATAGCCAAATTGTCGGTGAGGTGTCATGTAGTAGGGTTATTAGCAGTGCCTGAAGGAGGCTTGCTGTCCATCCACCACCTGATCTAGGTGTGTCTTCCCATGCTGATCAACATATGTTTAGTGCCATCATGGAGGTGCAGGCACATTCACATAGGTCCTACAGAGAAATGCTTATGGTTGTAGATGTGGCACAGACTGACATGCATGACTGCCTCCACCGTGTTGCCGATTTAGTGGACTGGATGGATGAATGACACATTGGAATGGGGGGTGTCTGTGATGGAACATCTGCTGGGTGGGAGACAACATCATAGTGGGAATTAATCAGCCACATCATCTGTTAGCCAACATGGTTGTGTCCCATTATGGTTGCATAGTGGCAATACTTTGCTCCATCAGTGGTTGAGGTGACCGCACCCATATATGGCAGGCCATGGGGTCATGGCCCTGGGTGTCCTCATGAGGGGAGCTCATCCGGCAGACATCAATCACATTTAGGTAGCTGCAGTTCATCAGACCATGGGTGTGGATACGCCAGTGCAACTCCTGGCAGAGCCAGTTGTCGTGGTTGGAAATGACTATGCATGGCTCACACCTGACCGACATACCAAGAAGTAGAGCTAGCACAGAACTTGGCTATGTTTATGCAGACACTCATACACCAATTTCACCTGAACAATCCATAAAGACATACAAACAACAGTTACATGGTTCAGATGTGACGCTTAAAGCTCATTTTGTTTCATTGGCCATTTGTTACTTTATCCAAATGTCTGACTGCTTCTCTTTCTTACTCACAAACACTCACCAACGTTTTGTGTCAGCCTAGGCTTCCTGCCCACCTCCCTGCAACACCCTGTGCAAGTGATGATCACTGTGCCATATCCATTTTTTTCTATAGTTTGGATTCAGAGATACATAACATTTGTGTCTGATGCTCAGGGTGCATAGCTGACTTAGTGCTTAGCATATCTTTATTTGTGATATCGGTTTGCTAATTGTACCTTTGACATATTTTGGTCTTAGAAAGTTAGACAATAGATAGAAACAAACATTTTTTGCATCAGTATTGTTAATTATCTTGTGAGGGTTGTGAAGTCTGAAACTAAAATATGTCTCATTACTTTCTAACTTTTCTCTTTAATGATTTTCCAGTCCAAAGGTATGATGCTAAACCGAGGACATTCAGCGACCATCAATACTTTTGAGAGGTATGACTGTGTGAATCTTTGATGCCTGATAGAGGACATGTAGTCATATCATTCTCTGCTGTCACATGTTAAAGTCATCTCTGTACAAATCATCCACCTTTTACGTTCTTAGATTACCAAGTAACAACATGTGAGGATATGCCATTTATTCATATTATTATGTAATACACTCCAGGTTCAACACTTCCCTTGTACATCCAGCAGTTGCAACAGTTTTAAACTGGGCCTGACTCTATCTGATGTTAGCAGTACACAGCCATTACATTGGTAGGTAAAGGTTGTCGGTGTTGCCTGGCATTGATGTTACTATACGTATGTGTGTAGGATGAAGGTTTTAGCCCCTTAGGTGGTGAGTGAGTGTATTATGTACTGTTCTTTAGCTAATGCAAGGATATATTGAGTATACCTGCAGCTGCCTACACCTACAGCAGCTGTTGGTTCTCTTTATGGATCCTTGCCTGTGTGTGGTTGTGGTGACCTCATTATTGGTGGTGCGATATGTGCCCATTCCCCTTGTTGATCCCGCTGAAGCTGCTTTCTCAGGATGATGTTGTGTAGCATGGCACAGATGGTGAATATTGTGCCTCATGTGACCTTTCTGATGGGTGTCATCAGCCACAGTTCCAGTGCATAACTTGCATCCCCCAGTAAATGACCCTGTGGATAATATTCCCCCTAGTGAACATCTGATACAGCTGGGAGGTATGTGAGATATCTGAGTCATGGTAACTGCCTGGGTGTTCAGCACACAAGTTCAAGATGATTCCCTTAGCATTACACATGACTTGGCAGTTAATAAAGTGGAAGCCCTTCCTATTTATGTAGATCCTTCCCGATTCCATGGGTGGTAGCTTAATTTCTATGTATGTACAATCTATGGCACCCAGTATGTCAGGGTAGTGTGTTACAAGGTAGAAGTCCTGCATATTTGTGGCCCTGTCCTCATGAGTACTGGGAAAATATATGTGGTCACTGGCATGTTGGAGCATAGCATTAAGGAATTGATGGAAGATCATGGATGTTTATGCCTGTGACACCCCCAGAATGTGCCCTGTTGGTGCCTGAAAGCTTTCTGTAGCTAATATTCTAAGTGCTACACATACCTTTGTCTCCACTGGGATGGGTTCCCCTCAGTTTGCCCTGGCTGTGAGATGATCACAACAGAGGTTGCAGAGTTCCTGTAGTGTGTCTCTATCCACCCTGTAAAGCCCTACAATGTCCACATCATACAGACCGTGATAAGTTAAACAGGGTCTGAAAACTCTTATCTTCTTGGCCTTGGTCTATTTACAGCAGCAGGAGCATAGACCTCAACCTGTTCCACATACACATGAATTAAAGCAACATCAATCCATAACATTGTTTCTATGTAGACTCCTTTCCATGACTATATTCCAGTAGATTTTGGAATTCATAGGGGAAAACAGCACTGAGTCTACATGGTTGCTTTATACATTGTTGAATAGCTCTTCCATTTTAGATTGGTTGATCAGCACACAGTTCAATTGTTTACCCTGTAATTAGCATGCTACACTCTTTACCTTGTTTGCGTGGCTCTACACACCATCAGTGTCTCAAAATCGATGTGCCCACTCTGTAAATGGACCCTGTAGGGTTTATTGAATCTGGCTGACTATTTAAATTAAGCAAGGACAGAGTTACCTTTGGCAAGATGACATTTATAAGAAGATCTTTTCTTGCATCGACTAGGGATGGTATTAATAATCCTGCAGGGTATATAAGTGGAAAAGTAACCCCCAAATAGTGTCTCTGTGCCTATATTTAAATTAGATAAGCATGAATAAGCAGCACTGATTTCATAAGATCTTAGCCCTGTCTCAAAACGTTCACATCAGTTTTGCTCATATTAACCACGATGAACTGAATAAAATCCACTGTAGTTACATCTGTTCTAAAGAAGCTGTGTGTATGTGTGAATCATTTTCTGCAGGGGGATATGTGCAGAAGTCAGCACAAATCTCTCAAAACTTCAGTAAGAGATGGTGCTGAGCAGAGCTGAGTGATGCTGGTCTGCAGCTTTACAAAGCAATTTCAATTTCTTCTTTTCAGATTAAGGGGTGTCCTTATATGGACACTATGTTAGTGCTTTTAAAACACTGGGAAGGGTGGGGTAAGAAAACTAGAAATAGGGAAAAAAGAAGACAAGGGACACAGAGAGAACAGATGAAGAGAATTGTGAAGGAGAAGGTGAGAGAGGAGAGGCAGTATGCTTTTGCGGGGAATTGTCCCCCTTTTTCCATTGTTTTAAGAAGGAAGTTGGGGAAGGAGTAATGGTCAGGAGTGTAGTAGAGAATGTTGGGGAAACATGAAGGAAAATAACAGACAAGACACAGGACCATTATGGTGGGCTGATGTTGGGGGGTCCAAATATACATATGTCAGACACAAAAGGGAGGGGGTGCAGATCAAATCAACTACCACTACAGCCTGGAGGACCTTAATTATCCCACTTTCTGTGACGGACCTGGAGTGGGACACTGCTGTTGATGAGAAAGAGATCTCCAGTGGCTCACTGGTTGGAGCTGACTGGAAGAGAGATTGCAGTGGATGCAGGAACCTCTCCACAGCTCTCTCAGCTACAGCCTCAACTAGAACCTAAAGCTTATAATATTCATAGCTTACCATGCTGCCTGACACCAGGGGTCACACAGGTGTAGATCCACTACCCACAACCTGTGAAGATATCCCTTGGAGGGCAGTGGGGTGAGGTGGTAAACATTCTTTCACTAGGAGGGCAGAGGGGTGAGGTGGTAAACATTCTTTCACTAGGGAGGTTGGTGTCTGATCTGCCCTAAGGGCTTCTGGAATGGTAGAAAACAGTAACAGAAAATGGAAACAGAAAAAAAAAGAAAAATAAATACTGATAGAAACAGAGACAAGACATGTGCTGATAAATGTTCAGAAGAGATTGTGTTTAATTTCATAACAAGAAATTAACTGTTTATTTATTTAATCAGAAGTTCCTGTTAAGCAATGTTACATATTTTGCAAATAGTAATGGAATGACTGGATTCTTGCAACTACTTCTTCATGATACTTGTTATTGCTAGTTCTTCTCTGATATGAATTAATAACTGATATACTTTTGAAATGAGATGCGACAAACAATCTGCAATGGATTACTTTAGCAGTATATTCTGACAGCTACTGTTTCAGTGATAAGTAATGGTTTCACTAGCAAAGTACTCCTTAATGATATACTACAGCTCCATCTACTTCAACAGTTCATTATAATATATTTCCATTAATTCTGGGGATTCACTCATGTGTATGCATTTGCCACACTAAGCCTACATGTGTTAGTGTTAGCAGGACAAGCAGCAGTGCTCATTGTACGCTAAGGAACCTTACACGTTAAGCAGGACCTGTTCATGTCAGAGCACCTGCTAGTGGCCATGTTGAGGTGCAAGTAGGCTTGAGCAGACAGTATAAACAACAGGTT
This sequence comes from Protopterus annectens, assembly GCF_019279795.1. NCBI lineage: Eukaryota > Metazoa > Chordata > Ceratodontiformes > Protopteridae > Protopterus > Protopterus annectens. Next base: position 850,859,478 of record NC_056749.1, read on the forward strand.
GCACATAAGTTCAACCTCAGTAAGCACACTTGAACACCACTGGGCAGATTGAATAACATAATTAAGAAACAGGGTGAGCTTAGCAAGCAATGTGTAGTTATTAATAGTTTATTGTAAAAACACCACTAATAATTTTTTTCTTTATTAAACAAGAAACATCTTTATTAAATGATCACTTATGACATAGACAATCATACATTTATATAAATGCAACAGACCATATTGACATACCCCCAAATTTAATAACATCCATGTAGGAATAGTGTAGAGACTACATGGATGTTACCGTGTCCATGTATGTGGATCCCCCTTGCTAGCACACCATGCATATTAATGAAGGCATGTTACTGAGGGAGAGCCATGGAAGGCATTATTGAATCAGTGGTGGGAGTGTGTCACTAACTGTGTCCATAGATGAGTAACACACCACTGCACTGTCCAAGTGCCAGATAGCAATATACTCAATCTTATCATTTTTTTTTTAAGTTTGCACGGCGTGGCCCGCAGCAATTGGTATGTGCCAGATATCTCAAAATAGACACCTGATGCATTTAATTTATGATTCAGAGGTCAAGTTTAAGCATAGCTGAGTGGGTTTGCGCCACAGCGTGGTGTTTAGCACTGCTCAAACATAGCTGAGAGGTATATGTAAAAGTAGAGCAACATTCTACATATCCACACAGCCAAGTGAATAGAGTTACAGTATCCTGTGCAGGAGATGCAGGTTTTGAATACATGAAAGGGAAATTAAGCAATTATTTTCACAAGATAGATTATGCTAATTATTTTTACATCATGATCTGCTGCGCTCAGCTAAGCTCTACTAAGCCAAGATAAACACTGCTAAAACAATCTCTGTTTAAGGACCACTTGGCTGCCCTTAGCTGGTTTGCACACTGCTAAGCATTGCTAAGCATTGGTAGTTTAAGCACTACTCTGTTAAGCTAATTTGGTTTTTGTGGTGTCAAGTGACATGCTGCATTTTTAAAAATGGCTCAATGGTGTGTAAGGCTGGTAAAACAGCCTATATTAACAGCAACAGGTGGAAATACAGCATAACCTGTTGGAGTTTGAACTGTGCAGGAACTATGGCAGGTGTTGGAGAGGGTGGGCACTTCCGGTCGCAGTGGTGGGGCATTCTGGAGTCCAGGGTCATGGTGGGACTCCTACTGAAAGACCATGAACACTGGCTGCTGCAGGGCCAGTTCCAAGGATTGAAGTACAAGGGAGAAGGCTGGGAATGGCTGGCACGTGATCTCACCAGTGCTACAGGTATCCCCTGCACAGGTGAGCAGGTCTGTCATTATTATGATGATTTGAAGCATCGTAGGAGGGGACTTCTGGACATCTGGGTCCAGGATGCTCAGAATGGGAATGCCCCACAAGTTTGTTAGTACTGTTAGCATTGTTTTGCCAATACCTAATCTGAATGTGTGATAGACAGGTATGCATAATGGTGTGCTTCTCTCCCTAGAGCTGCAGAGGAGAGAGCTCGCAACCTAGAGGCCCACGCAGGGTGCCTGGACAGGTTGCACCATGAGTGTGGTGAGTACAGATTAATTTGCAATCTATAGTTCAGTACACAAGAGAGAGTAATTCATTCACTGCCAGGAGGTACATACAGTACAGATTTATGTATTGCAATGAATGTGGACATAGGCCTGTATTGCAGTAACTGACTACTGCTAAGTATACTACAATAAAGATTAAAGCATGAAACCTGATAATGTTAGTGATATAAAGTTTCTACTGCAATAATTGTGGACTTACAGCTGTATTGCAACACCTGCATTATATCAACTGTTTAATAAAGACTCGAAAATATAAGAATAACTGCATGAAAGCACCCATAATAAAGCTGTCTTGTGCAATATGTGTGCTGTTCATGAAATAGAGTATGTTGTCTGCTGTGAAATAAAAACACAAAGAATACTACTAACTGACTCAAGGTTAGCTAAAAATGAGTGTTATGCTAAACTGTAGATTTAGAGCTGTACTACAAGATATATGCATTATGACATTTTTTTTCTGCACTGACATCTGAAGCAATACAAGGAACACCCAATGTATATTGTGTATATCAGGATTGTCTTGTGTTAACCATTGCATTTCAGCTATATGCATTCCTGCTTTGAGGTACGGTGTTGTAGGCAAGTATGAAACTGTAATAGCTGTAGACTGCAAATATACCATCTGTAACTGTTTATTGGTCAGGTAGCCATCCCAGCACTCTGATATGGTTTGTACATTTCACAGATATTTCCACTGACTAAGAGTTTATTATATACACCTGCCTTCTATGTATTAATGTATAGTTTACTAGTATCTCTGTCATGCATTAATCTCATGCATGTGTGTTCAACTGTCACTGCAGTCTTGTATAAAACTGTACTACTATTACCAGATCATATTTTGTTACTAGTTGAGCTCTATTGGCAAGTATCAGTCAGTCAATCGTCAGCAGTGGCTCAGTTTAACTGTTGTGTCTGATGTACATTTTGTCACACACAGACCAGGGTTTGAATCCAGTGACAAGTACTAATAAGTATTACTGAATCGGTTATGTATTGTTAACAGATGTTCTCCCACAGGAATTGCAGGTAAATGGGTGCAGTAACCCTTATTATGGGTTAATAATTTGTGTGTTCAAATGTAACAGACTGTTAACGACATTGCTCGGTAATGTGATAAGACATCAGTGAATAAAGGCAACAAGTACAATAATAATAAAGGTTAATACAATAAATAAAATGTGCAATCTTGGTATGGCTGTATGCCTGGTGTGTCTGTGAACATTTGCTGATGGTCTAACCCCACGCAAGCCAAGGACAGTAGGATAGTTTTTTACTCTCTGTATTGTGCATGATACATGTCTCACAAGTGCCATGCTGCCATGGACTGTAATCACTGTTGCCTAATCCCTCTGTCACAGATCTGTCATCAACATGATTGTCTATAGCACAATCACACTACATCAGTCCACAGTGCACCATGGTATTTATATAGGTCCACCTGACATGTAATAGTTCTCTGTAGTTGTGTACCTGTAGGTGTTACAGCATGTCCCATACTGTCCAATCCGAATAGCTTGAGAGGTATGTAAGTGCTACAGCAGCTATAGGTCACTGTTATAAATAAAGGAAAAGCAGACCTATAGAGTATATAATAGTACTGCTGCAAACTATATAGCCTATGCTAGTATTAATGGACTGTATTTCTCTCTCACCCCACCCCTTATCTTCATCATAATTTATTATTGCTATACATTGGTTATGGTTTACTAATAAAATATGCTGTTCTCTAAATGTTATGTTGGGCCTTGTGTTTTATTATTGCTATGTATTACAATGGTTGCATGCTAACATATCTTGTTGAATTAGCTGTTATTGTCCTTATGCCGTAACTGTTACTGGCATGCTGTTACTATACTGATTGTTATCTTACTTATTGTTGTGTTCCATATAATATGCAATGTTATGTTACTGGATTATTTGCAATGTTCTGGCATGCTGTTATAACTAATTAAATGGTTTGTTCATTACTAATCTATACACATTGAAATACCTCAACACCACAGCTCAACTCGGTAGGCTGGTTCCTGGCGATCTGCATACCCTACCTCAGCAGGCTGTGGCACCAGTTCCCAGTACATTTGGGACCCAAGCTGGTGGTGCCCCCTCCAGTGGCCCTGAACCACCTATGGGTGGAACTGCCTCAGAGGACTGGGTCCGTCCCCCCAGGATCAGGGGTCGAGGGGGTTTGTCACCCATGATCAGATACCGGTGATGGTGTGCAGGACAGTTTATCATGGGTATGAGCAACTCCTGCTCTGGATTGAAGGCAGACACACCAAGCTGGAGGAGCCTGGTGGCCCTGGCACCAAGCTTCCAGCACAGCCACCTTTGGGGCAGTGAAGGAGCAGTGTTGGCTGCTCATGGATGGGGAGCTCAGTCTAACTACTGCCATCTGGGGGCACACGTACCTCTGATTCCACAACTCCCTCCCCGTCTAAGTTGTTTACCCCCCCCCTCATGTGTCACACACCTTCCCTGTATGCTGCCTTATCTGTCTCATCTTTCCACAAATTCAAACTCTCCTACACAATCTACCTCCCCATGCGTACCTATATTCCCTTCACCAGCATTCCACTCTCTCCTTATCCCACAAAAAAAAATATCGCCACATACATAACTTTCCATTTTGCACACATGTCCACTGTGCACAAATAATTATTACATCAATTAATGACACATTTATGTTGCCCTCACCCCTCTCTCTGGGTTGTGAAGCTCCAAATTCTGTAAAACCTGCACAGCTATTGCTGTGGAAGAAATGGGAAGCTATGTTCCCTTCCTACTCCCTTTCTGCACAAACCTACCTGCCTTTCAGTATGTTTTTCCCCCCTGGTTGCCCCCATTTCACCACTTTCCTATCACCCCCTTTTTCTTTGTTTTTTTTATTTTTTATTTTTTTAGCGCGGGTTTGCCTGGAGCTAAGGGACGCACCAAGCAAACCCTCTTAAACCTGCTTAAAAATGCTTTAATCTTCTTATGTGTTTCTGACAGTGTTAGGCACATCTGCAAAAAAATCACTACTGCCACTTCTTGAGCCCTTGTCAACTACAGCACAGTGCATTAGCCCACTCGGCCACTCAACTCTGAATTAAAACAGGTGTTTCCACCAACATCTCCTGACTGCCACTGACACATAGCAAGTATATATAATGGGGAAATTTGCAGTGTACTTGGGACTGTGATGCAGACACTACACCAGTACACAGCCAAATAAATAATAATAGATGCACATGAGGCCTGAGATAGCAGGTATAGCTGTCAACTGTACAGACTGTTGCAGAATGTCCACAGTTGTGCCCCCTAGTTTTAGCACGATTTTCACAAAAACATATCTGCTAAAGTACCAGCAAGTCATTAAAGATTGCGGTTAGAAAATCATGACAGACATTTGAGTGTCACACATCATACCCATCAGAAAACACATGCTAATGCAATTCTTGTGTCACAGACTGTATGCATGCATGTATATCTTGCAAATACACCTACTGCAGCATTGACTCAGTAACTCTGTCTGTTAAATGCCTTGCATGTAGTACTTTTTGCCACCTACAGTCCTGGGTTTGAATCCAGTGTGTTGCACTTCAATTACATTCTTGTGAGTACAGCAAATAATGACTGAGTCATGCATTTTTAACCAAAACAGGTTGCTCCTACTGAATTTACTGCTACCCATGCTAGCAAGTCAAAGGCCTGTAGGTATGGACACATTGCATATATTCATATAACATAGCTATATCTCACTTACTACTCTCTGAGTGGCACTGTTACATAAAAGATGTAGCTTAGTTACATGCCTTGACTGGACTGTTATGGGTTCCTTACCCTCGCTATGCTGTAACGACAGAGCTGACACTGCTCCCTTAGTGACACATACAGTGTGCTATCCTCCAAAGTGTTCACACTCCTCACTATGAGTCCTAGGCAAAAAGCAGCAGCTGCAGCCTGCAACATATGCACTGTATGTTAAGCTACCTGCAACAGACCTACCATACCTTAAAACCCCTAGAACAAGGGATCCACACAACACCCATCATAAAGGGGTGGGGAGCAAAGGTCAAGCAGCTGGAACATGTGTCATAGTCTGCCCCTACAAACATACAGAGCTGACAGAGCAGCAGCTACTGCAGCAGCATGCAAATTCTAACTGGTACGATGTTTGATACTCGCATGTCTCCTCCCCCTTATTGAACTCATCCCACAATGTTTAACACTAAACTGCCAGATAATCACAAAGTCTTTTGACAATGGCCAGACAGAGCATGCAAAACTGTGGACATACCTCATAAATCTCAACAGTGGGCAGTATTTGTACCTACCCTCTGTGATGCTGTAGTCTCCACACCTCATTGATGTCCATCTCACTGACTAACAAAGGGGGAAAAGGCCTACATGAAGGTCTTACATATTGCACTGTTGTACCATGTCATTGGCTAATGAAAGTGCTACCCAGCTGTTCTGGATGCAATTAGCAAGTCTGAGCCACAGTTTGCTGCACAGGCAATTACCTGTTAACGAGCATTACCTACATAAGGCAAGAAGCTGCCTATGGAAACATTTTCTTGAGGATTTGTGCACAAAAGTGTTACAGCACTCTACCAGGTATGTAACACAAGTCCCCATATAATGGGACACAGATGGGAAGATGCAGTTATGAGGAATAAGGATTACAACCGTAGGCCTGCAGTACATCTCTGGGAATGACATGTTGGGGATACTCTGCTGTCCAACAGCTACAGGCATGCCTCTCAACTGTGCCTGCTGTGACTTAAATCACAGCTCTGGCCCTGTCGCTCCCTCCTACAATGATCAGCACCTGTACGAATGCTACTGGATTATGTGTTAGAAATATTGAGAGTAAGTAGAGGTGGACAGAGCTGTCATATCACATGATGTGCAGTCATTCAACTCCCCCCAGTCTGTGAATGTCACACAGGAATAGTTCAGACATTGTAAAGGTGTAACTGACTGTCCCAGATGTACTCTGGCTAGGTCACTGTTTTGTCAACATTCGTATCTGATCACTTGAGAGCTATGGCTGGCATACCTGGCAACCTTCTACAGCAGGAATTCAGGTCATAGCCATTATCAGTCGGGGGACACAGGCCCAAAGTCAGTGACAGAATTTACATATTGGTCATACAAAGTAAGGGTGTGCATGCAGTAATGGATATTACTGTACCATAACTGTTTTCTGAGGGTTCTGGCATGTAACTGTCAGATTATCTGCATCCTGAGAACAACCATCAATTATTGTCCAACCATTTGCCAGACATCCACATGTTTGTGGTAAAAGGACCACATATATAAGGCACACATACTCATTCTGCAAACATCTGTGTACTGGAGAAGTATGATACCCTACAGCATTTTTGCATTGTTGTCTGTCATTGTGGCACATTGATGTTGCTGGACTATCCCCATATACTTGTAATAACATACACCTATTTTTCTGACAGTGGCTGTATGACATGGTAATGGGACTTTGCCCATAGGGAACACACCACAGTAGACAGCATTGATGGGTGTGGAGACATGCAGCACACACTGTCACGGCACAAAGGGACATAAGCAGTATTGCTACTATGTTGCTGATAGCCACATACATAGTGTGTTGATACACTGCAGGGTATGACGTGGAAGATAGCAGTGGATAGTGCAGGACAATTTGGATGTGCAGGGTCTGTACATACTGGATAGCAATGTATCTGGCCTTGGGATGTGTTCCACTCTTCTTGTCTTTCAGAAAGGACATATAGATGGAGGCACCCGCTGTTTTCAGCCACTGAAAATAATGTTATCCTGGGTGGCCTTAGGCTGCACCACAACATTCTGATGTCCAGGAGTTGCTAAGATCTTGAACAATGTGCAGTACTGTGGGCTGACCTCATCACAGCAGTCAACCAAGTAGGGCTATAGGACAGAACCTACGAGCAGGTGTGATACAGGGCAACAGATATGGTCAATGCTGCATGGCAAAGGGATGTTGCTGTAGCCAGGGACCATGCTGCCACCAGTGAAAGGCCTGTTGCAGAACAACTGCTCTCAGCCACAGAGGAATTCCTGGTAACCCTGGGATCACCCACCAGGTCCCAAGCATCCATCATCCCATACATCATGGAGGTGGGTGCCACAGCACCCACAGCAGAGGAGTGTCTAGGTAAGCCTCCTGTGTTCATCACTGTAATACTATATCAGTCATCGTGGCAGCCCCTGCATACCAATACATGGGTGTCAGGTCTATCTGCATTGGGGGGGTGTTTTTAATGTACAGTTTTGCACACATACTCAGAACATCAGCAATGTAGGCAGTATCACATTACTACTGCACATGTTTTTACATGCACATATTATCCTGTAACAATGCCACATTTGGTATTGCTGACAATACCTCTCCCTTACATTTCCATAGGTATGTCAGGTGTGGCCGGAGTCCAAGGTCATATACCTGGTAAGTGTGATACTGTTGTTTTATGGCTCAGATATACCCTAAGAATGTTAAGGGCTGCCATTTTGCCATAGACACAACTGATATGATTAGCCAGAGTATAATACTTGTATGTTCAGTTTCGGAGGGGTTAACTGAAGTGCATTTAATCGGTAATCAGAGTTGTGTATTTGCAGGAGCAGTAACACATTTACACTTATTTTTGAGAAGGTCTATGTAGACTGCTATACAGGGAGAAATAATATGTTCAAGACGAGTGCACTATGTTTTAGGTGTAGGTCTGTCACATACATGACATGACATATTGTTTATCTCACAAGTGTATAGTAGTGGCAACCTTAACCAGACATAGCTGCAGTGCATGTTATAAAGGGCCTGTCTTGTCTATGTATGTTGTAGTCTGCTTATGTGTTGCGCATGGGATCAGAAATAAGATGTGGTGTGTGTAATGCAGTTTTGGCTCCTCACTTGTGTGTGTGTGTGTGTGTGTATCACCATACATAGTGCATGTAGTAATGTACTTATTTTTCTTCCTTCTCACAGGTGACTGTGGGGGTTGGAGAGTGTCCCCTTCCCAACCTGATGTCAGTGTTTCATCGGATTCCGATGATGATGGTGGCCATAGTGAGGCACAGGTGGGGGTTGTTGGGGGCTGAATTTGTCCCATGGGTTGACATCCCATTTCCTCCCCTATTGTTCCCACACACAGTCAGTATGCCCACACATACCCAGTCTCCTGCGGCCACAGATATTGGACAGTCAGTGAGTGCCACCACACTCTGTCTGATATCTGAACCTTGTGGCCACAGATCTAGGAAAGTCAGAGTGTGGTGGCATTGAACAGAGTGTGGCAACAATGACATCAATGATTGTGGACACTAGCTACAGCCAGAGATCTGGTGAGGTCCTACACAGGCAGATTGACAGTGGTGCTTAAAGGAGGACTGCCACCCATCCACCACCTGTCACAGGTGTGTCATCGTGGGTCACTCGATGCATGTTTCAGTCCATCATGGAGACACAGGCATGTTCCAAATGCAGCAACAGATGGATGCTCAGGATCATGAATGCAGTACAGTCTGACATCTGACACTCCCTCCACCACATTGGTGACACCATGGATCATTTCACTGATGTAGTCGACAGATGGTGGGGTGACACATTGTCAGTCCTTGACCACACATTGTCTGTGCTGGAACATCTGGTGGGAGTAGGACGTTGGACACATGGACATAGGTCCACAACAACATCCACTGAGAGTCCATGTGGCCATGCCCACTCATGTTCCCATACTGGCAGTACCAGCATTACAGAAGGGAGTGTGCTGTCTATGCCACAATGTGGCAGGCCACTGGCATGTGGTCTTGGGCAGTCCTGTGAGGGACATGGGCTCAGATACCAGTCACCATCAGTGACTAGCACCGCATCTGACCCAGGGCATGGTGGTGCCAGTGCCACTCCTGGCAGAACCAGTTCCCATGTTCATGACCAGAGATGGTGAACTGTCCACTCTGCCATGTATGGTCCACAGCTGTCCAACATACCCACAAATAGAGGTAGCACCTAGCTTGACTGTGTACACGCACACGATCAAACATCAGTTTTATATGCAGGTCACTAACAGAAACATACGGCACCTCTCCATGGCCCAGCTGACCAGCACCCCTTTCTGACTCACACACATGATGTCAACTGTTTGGCACTGCCTAAGCCTCTGGCAACCCCACACCACACCCTGTGCAAGTAATGATACCTGTGGCACATCCCTGTCATCCATACCATCAATGCAGGACATGCAAATGTGTGTCTGATGTACAGGGTGACTATATTACATTAAATGACTTTTTGTAGTGTGGTAGTGTTATGCTATGGCAGGTGCTTTATGCTGGTATGTGTCATGAGTACACATCAACGAGTTTGTCCCTTTGTTGCATGATGTTAGACTGGTGGTAGTATTACAGAATGACAGGTGTCTCTCAGAACTGTGTATATTTCGGTTCTAGTGGTCTGAGTGGCGATGCTGTGGAGACTTGGTGACAACACAGTGGCTCAGGATGACATGGCAGCACTGAGGAAATATGACATGAGCAAGGTATGGCTGTATATGTGTAGGGTTACCTAGGTGCATATGTGTAGAACAGTGTGTCATGGATAATGGGGCAGACAGCATAATCCTGCATATATACCCCATGATAAGGCATGCTACCATTGATTCGTGTCACCTAGGTGTTCTGTACCTACAAATGCAGGTGGTGGTGGATAGCATTTTTGCCTAGGTAGATGTGGGCTATTTAGGGCCAGCAGCTAGTCACAGGGCTTTAAAATGTATAACCATTGCACACAGTCAACACAGGCACACTGCTAAAAGGGTATAGATTCACACACATAGTTGCCCTTTTTGAGATTAGGACCCCTAATCTAATAGTATACACTAAAGTACTAAGTACTTATCACATGCACCACTGAGCTTATTTGTTTTGAGATTGTCAGCCAGTGCTGTTAAGGTGGATGACATCAGTAGGACAGGCACACTGCTGCAAGGGGATATATTTACACACACACACACACACACACACACACACACACACACACACACACACACACACACACACACACACACACACGCCACGCAGAAGGTGGCTGATGTGAGATTACAACCCCTACCTAACTATTATTACACACTACAGCTCACAGTATTAATTGCACGTGCCTCTGGTTGCTGCAGCCACAGTACCTGTGGGCTACACAAAGTGGCCTCGTCTTACACAGCCTGTGTGGCCTGCAGAATGAACCTGCTTTATGCTGTTATTGTATCTAGTGTTATAGCAGTAGGGTACCTGTTAATACCCCTGCTATGTGTGCACAGTTACCAATATCACCATTTCTTGCCATTTGCAGTTTGCTAGGTGAACAATTGGCTAGGGACAATATGGCCTGTCCAAATCCTGCTTTGCACCCATTGCAAATTACACCACCTGCTCACCATTGTCTGTCTATAGGGTGACATTCCACAGGCACAAAGTCCTGTGTTTGGGTGAATTATGCCATTTTATTTAATTCTGAAGAAGTCTTTTGAGACGAAAGTGATATTAAACTGTGCTTTTCACTACTGCTGGTGGTTTCCTTCATTGTTCGGTCAGACTGGTGGTTTGGTTTTTATATGTTATTATGCTATATATATATATATATATATATATATATATATATATATATATATGTGTGTCTACTTCTGTTTATTGAAAGCTCATTCTTTCAACAAACAGAAGTACAACCCCACTTACGCGAAGGTACACTTAACCAAAAGTGCATTTTCGCAAATACCGGTACTAACTCTCAAATTTTAGCAGTGTGACTCACATTTGTGCACTGCATAACTACGTGCAAACATGGATAGTATTGGAAATGTGTATCTCACATGTGTGAACAGTTTGCTAACAGCCGCACAAGCCCACTCCTCACCACGCTATGGAAAAATAAGTATTATTATGTATTACTGCTGTTTACTGTCCATTTCCTGTCTATGACATGAAATTGCGTGTGGAAATATAACTAACGGAAGGTCCTGTCTAACTAACGGAAGGCCCTGTCTAACAGTATGTCACATATTTACAATACAGCCACATTTTGTCTCCCCCCAAGCAGTGTAACCCTGGTTTTATTTTTCCACACATATATTACCTACAGTACAGAAGTTAATATCAAATGTTCAGAACAAACACAGATACCAACCCTTTCTGGAAGAGAAGTCCCAGTAAAGAAAACCAAAAAATGAATCCAGCAAGACAGAGGGACTCCAAAATGACCTGTTTCAATAAAAAAACTTTTATTGTCGACACCACAAGTGCTTTCACAGACTAAGCTGCTTCTTCAGGTAATGTCTATCAAACTAAAAAACTCAGTTTAAATACCATATACTACCACCCTTGATTAAACATGTGACATTAAGGCACTCACATTTTTTAAACAAACAGTCTCATAAAAGCATATGCATAGCATCTAAGTATAAAAATCATAATACATTCATAAAAATGCATATGTAACAAAAAAAATAAATAATATATATATATATATATATATATATATATATATATATATATATATACATAAAACATAAAAAATACAATAATACAAAGGTAAAAAACTTTCAACATCATAGGTTCCTAGGTTCCTTGGGACCACATCATTGAGTCCATGCCCACCATCACCTCTCAGTCTAATAATCCACTTAGACTCATGTTACTCAGTACTGTTCCTGATGTCACCTCCTCTTAATGTCTCGTGCACCCTCCCTATAACCAAAAACTTAAAAGTATGCTCAGTACCACTGGCAATGACATGTTTTGAAAGGGCATTAATTTTATTTATTTTGCTAATATGATACAAATGTTCCTTTATTCTTTCTCTAAGTGTTCTATCAGTCTCGCCTACATTGAATTCTGAATACAATAAACAATAGGCCAAGTAAACAACATGAGAGATGCTACAAGTGGCAAAACCTTTAAACCTATATATTCTATCCTGGTCAGGGTGTGTGAAAGTAGAACTGCTGTCAATGTAAGTGCATACACTGCAAGTGCCACATGCTAAAGTGGCATTATTGTTATATTCATGTTTATTCCTTGAGTAACATAAGGTCATTTTGTTATCAAGGAATAAACATGAATATAACAATAAAACTAATACCCTTGCAAACCATGTCATTGCAGTGGTACTGAGCATATTTTTAAGTTTTTGGTTATAGGGAGTTATAGTTTGATAGACATTACCTGAAGAAGCAGCTTAGTCTGTGAATGCACTTGTGGTGTTGACAATAAAAGTTTTTTTATTGAAACTGGCCATTTTGGAGTCCCTCTGTCTTGCTGGATTAATATCAAATGTTTGATATGCAATGCACATCAATCTGGTAACATACATAACTAGATATACTGACCCATAAGCCTAAAAAGCCTTATCTGCAAGGCTAGAGAAGGAATCAGAATGTACCTTATTCACAGGGACCTAGGTGATCTTCAATACATTTGACCTTACCCATTTTAGTTTTGTCAAGGGCAGATCTTGCTTATTAAACCTAGTGGACTTCTTTGATACTGACCCCAAAAACATGGATGAGGGATAGCAGGGCATACTGCCTATGATGAGTTTTCCAAGGCCTTAGACACTATCCCCCATTCAGGTATCATAGAGAATATCTCCCATCTGGGAATTAACCCATACATTACTAGATAGATAGCCAACTGGCTCACCAACAAAACACACAGTTCAAGTTGGAGACTGGACCTCCACCACTTAATCACTTACCAGTGGAATATCACAAGGATCTGTGCTGGGTCCTCAACTGTTTGGAAACTATTTCTATGAATCTCAGGCAAAGGTTGATGGCCTGTGCTTTACCAAGTTTGTAGATGACTGTCAACTGGATGCAGTCATATGGAGTCCCCCAACAATGTTAACATATTACAGAAGGGGCTTACACAGACAAATCCTATGTGCTAAACTCATGGACTGAATCTTAAAGCAAAAAGCTATAAAGTGTTGTCTGAGACAGTCCAAGTCTGATTTGAGCTGTGGCATTTGGCTTAAATGCAGACGGCTGTAGTCTGTGTACTTAGATATGTAGGGGTTTGATTCTCACTGCAGTCAACTGGGTGTATCTCTGTGTTTGTGCTCTTGCCTGACATTACAGAGAGCCTTTTACACCAGCATGTGGGGCACTGTTATGACTATATTCTCCTCAACAGATTCTGATGATGTCATCAGCTATATCTAATTTGTGGATATGCACTATTCCCACTAGGGCAGGGTCAGTGAGTGGCCTGGAGGCCATGTAGAAGTTACATCACCTTGTAAGATACATATTACAGTGACATGACTTTCAGTCAATCCACATACATCATGGCATAGTTTGTAGGCTCTGTGTTTTCTTGATGAGAAATCCATGTGTTCTCTCCAGCTGCTGCATGTGTCTGATGAGGTATATGCAAAACAGAGCACTATACTCTGTGTTCTAAAGAGGTTTGAGTACAGTGCTTTTGTACAGTCCTAAGATCTGAATATGATGGCATAACTTATGATGTGCACAACATAGGCTTTCAATACGAGAGTGGACACTTGCTGGTCAAAGTTCAGATTGCTATCTACATGTACTCCCAATTCTTGCATCCTCGTGTTTCAGCATAGCAGGAAGGTTATCACTGAGGTAATTAACATGGAATTCCTCTTTTCAGAAGGACAAAATAAGGACATATTTCTACATTTATATGTAGATCACATGCCTTTGTCACCAATTATTTATCTGTGTTAGCTCCTCCTGTAGTGTGCTATGGTGTACTCAATGATTGCACCCAATATGCAAGATTCAGAAAACTTGATAACCAGGGGCCATATACTTTAGCCTGAACTGTTTAGATTCCAAACAGTAAATGGCCAAGCACAGATCACTGGGGTATGCCAATGGTGACAGCTCTACTGCTACAGGTTGATTCACCAACTTTCACATTATGTGTTTTGTTGGTGAGCCACTTGGTTACCCATCTAGTGATGTAAGGGTTAATCCCCAGCTGGGAGAGCTACTCAATGATACCTGTGTGGGGAGTGTGCCACAACCCTAGCCCAGATCAAGATAGGAAGTATGCACTGTCTAACCTTCATCAAGGCCCATCACACAGAAATAATGGGCTGTGACAACATCACAGATCACCTATGACATGACTCAGCACATACACCTTCCTGATATGTTTAAATACACACTTCAACAGACCCTCCACATGAGTTGTATTGCTGTAGAAGGGTTTAAATCAACATGCATCCATCTGAGCTGGAGGGGACAGCACCAGATTCATGCATGTATAGACACATCCTGACTCTCCAACTGTGAAGTAAACAAACGTGTCATCATGGACCTTTTCTAAATGGACACTAGTAATATCCTAGCAGTGTGCAACAGACTTCTGTGAGTTGTTTATGCTACATCATTCTTTTCCAAAGAGGTCTTTGAGGTCATGCATGATGACAACACTATCATCCTGTGGAACTTAACCAGGATAGGGCAATTGACCCAAATCCAAACTTGAGGTATTCAATCAACACTGTCAAATGTGGCCATAAACAAGTATATCACCAAGTGGGTAGACCAGTGTATCACAACCATGGCATCTGACTATGCTGAAATGTGTGGAGTGACCTATATCTCAGGTCTAGTGATCAGGTCCATGCATCAGGGCTGTCTACTAGGTCCTCTTCTGTCCATTATTTAAGTGATGGACATCACAGATGACATACACATCCTGTGTCCAAACAGCTACCTGAATGACTACAGATTGGGAAATCACTGACTCCAACTATGATATTAGTATAATACAGACAGCATGAACACATACCAAAGATTACTGCCACACTCAAGACAACACCTGTAATGACAAGAAAAGATGGGGGGGTGGGGTTGTTATGTCAGGAAAACAAACACATAACCGGAGTATAATGTGGACATCACACCATATAATCAGACCAATAGGTATGTGATCTGTGTCCTGCGGTAGATGGGAAGTGGAACATTAACTAGCATTTGGTCACAGTGCTGATTATTCAATTGTATGCAACATAAATACTGAGTATGTGAAGGACATCCACATCAGAGGCCATAACACCTCTATAGTTCCCAGTCTTCATCACACCAATATGTGAGTACAATACACCCTTCTTCATGTACCTCCCTACACATTTTCCAGTGATGTCTAACTGAAGTGTACCATCTTTGTCACAGTGAGCTGTCACACAGCTTATCGGCCATACCTAGGTATTCTTTTTGTGGCATAAACATGATGTTCTGATGGTGCGGAAGCCTCATCAAGTAGTTGTACCAGATGCACGTGTGCTACCTGTTCATTCATAACAGTGTGGATTGTGCTCTATATATACATACATATATATATATATATATATATATATATATATATATATATATATATATATATATATATATATATATACACACACACACACACACACACACACACACATATGCCATGCACCAGTCAACTAGTCTGCATTGATCATGATGTCACATACAGGTATAGCAATGTCCCTCCTAATATCTCCAGCATATATTACAGTGCCAGGACAGTGTGCATGATTATTCTCATAGAGTGTGGATGCATCATAATTGTTATACAAGCGTATTTGTGCAGAATCATCTCTGATCACTCAAAATCACATATGTTGTGTCAGAGGCATGGGATTACTGCTGGTATTATTCTGATATTGTCCATGACTGTGTTTGCTTCTTTTAATGTTGTCTATGAGCCTTTACCTTTGTCCCACTTTCTGAAGACCTTTGCTGAGATTACATTCATATTTGGGCAAATCAGTTTGCACAGCATCACAATGTATAACCTACCCTGATTGATGCCCTCCACATTATTCTTGTAAGGATGCTTACACAGATATCCTCCCCATTGTTATGTCACCTTGTGTGACAGTCACATAATACACATTTTCATTGTGCAGCCCCCACTGTAATATATTAATATGTGATTGGTATTGCTGGTACAACCATCTTCCATTCACCTGCCCTCATTTGCTGTACATTTGATTGTTTCACTTGTCCTCTTCTCTGTGTTCATTCCTACAATTCATCTTTGTTTCCCTATTCAATTTCAATACACACACTTCCCTGAGTGTTTATTTAGATGGCAGTCCATGTACAGTTACAGATCATCTACACACAGCTTCAGTACAGAATGCCAGGAATGGGATATCTTAATACTCTGCACTGTAGATACACTGTCCTGTACTGTGTTTAGACCATATACTTAGCATTCATACCTCTCATCTGTCCAGATTTTCACAAAATGTCCACTTGTGCTCCTTATCAAATTTGTGACTTTCTGCTCTATCACTGGAATGATCTTAGCACTGATGTGACTCAATATTACATACATTTGAGTTTCATACTTCAAATCCTTCAGAACTTAAGTTCATAGATTGGTATTAGGCTATCAACCCTAGGGCCTATACAAGCCTGGCCATAACAATTCCCTGGCTATTTCTTCCCACACTATTTACTTCCCTGGACCCCTGTCTAACAGGGCGACTGACATGATCCCCGGGGTGAATTTCCTTTCTCCCATCCAATTGTCAAGGTTTTTGAAGAGGGCCAAAGAGGCATTCTGCTTGACATGTATGGGCAATCTATTCCAGAGTCTGGGAAGTCTCTGGGTCAGGAACCTATCCCTCCAGCATGTTTTGTTTATTGTGATGGCAAGGTTTAGATCCCTGGAGCATGTGGCTCTGAGGGACTGGGATTTTGTTAAGTGTAGCATGTCCAACAGCTCTGGGTTTGACATGGCCTTGTATGTTAAGCAGAGATCGCCTCTGAGTAGACGATATGCGACAGACTATAGCTGGAGTTTTTTAAGGTGGTCAGCGTAGGGCATCTGCTTTAGGCCTGTGATTCTTTTAGTGAGGTATTTCTGCGGCCTTTCCAGTTGTTGCAGATGTCTTAAGAGGTACATACCAAACAGGGCATTGTATTCTATAATGGGTCTAATGAGGGATGAGTACAGTGGGACAATTACCTCCTTTTTTCTGGATGAAAAGTCCTTAGTGATGAGGTGTGCCACATAGAAGGATTTCCTGACTGTTGTGGCGATGTGGTTATCAAAGGTGAGACCACTGTACACCTGTGTCCCTAAGTCTCTTATCACACTTTCAGTGTTTAGTGTACTGCCACCTATATGGTAATTCATGGATACATATTTTTTCCCAAACACAAACCCTTGATTATTCTAGCACATTTCTATAGGGCAAACATGTCTCTATTTCTGGGTCATTGTTCCCCCATTATGTTGGCCTTTGTCCAGGTGTCCTGCACTGAGAGATTGAGAGCTATCTGTGAAGCCCTGGTGATTATAGTGGCATTCCTTCAAAACTGCGGACCGTCAGTGCTCTGTTTTAAACAGGAATACTATCCATGTTTGCTTACATAGTTTCCTGATGGCTTGAATATGCATTGCATGGCACTGCTTGCCATGCACCACCATGCACACATGTAAATTCTGTGTAGGCTTTGTGCAAAAACATACACAGAGTTTATTGAATCCCAGGGTAAAACTAATACTAAAAACTGTGTTGGCATCTGGGAATAAAGTCCACACTATAAACTAATTTGCTTCTCCTGTTCTAACTTACAGTTTTGGGGTGATTCACTGTCCCCAGAAGGTATTGCATTAGTAGGATATGAAAACAAGAAAAATGCTTCATGCTTAATGAATGATATATAAAAATCAGTGTATACCTAGATTATGTATTCCTCATTCTGAAGTAGGTATGGGCCTCCTTAAAATTGATTCTGGGTGTAGATCTACAGTCATGAGATTGTATACATATTCACTGACCCTACCAGATCCAAATATAATGAAAGTTTTAAAATGTGAGGAGAAGTCTTCTAAGATGACCTCTCTGCAAAAACAATATAAGAAGAAGGCTCAGATGAGAAGGAAATAAATGTGGAAAAACAATAAATATTGTGGCAAGTACAGAGATCTAACCTCAGGTCAATCAGGATTTGATGCATAAATGGTTAAGGAAAGGTGAATTGAAGCCAAAAGCTGAAAGATTAATAATGGTGGCATTGAAAAGTAGACTACATACATGTTATTTTACAAAATCCACTGAACATGTGGGAGAAACAGACAAATGCAGGTTATGTAAAAAAATAACGGGAAACAGTTCCACATCTTGTTGCTGAGTGTGATATACTGATGCCAGAGGTCCTGTATACGGAAATCACAATAATGTGGTAAGACTGTTGCATGGGGGATTTTGCAGACATTATAATTTTGAAGTAGCTGAGAAACTTTTGGAAACATGAGACAATAGAGAATGATGATGTTTATATCACATGGGACAATTGATTACCAGCAGTTTGAAAAATGGATGTGAGAAAACCATTAGTCCAAGAAAAAAAGTAGCATTGATCACGGAAAATTGTTACACTTGGTTATTACAGTGTCTTACATACCAAGTCATAAAATACCAGGATTTGCAGGCATAAATGAGTGCAGCGTGCAGGATACCCAGACAGTTCCAATAGTAGTAGGAGCAGCAGATCTAATAAAACAGCATTTGCAGTTGTACTTAGATATGCTACCAGTATATGTAACTCCATATATATTACAGGAGTCAGTTTTTGGCACATTGCATATAATGTAAAGAGAACTTTTAGCTAACAGACTGAAGCAATACTAATTTCATTAACTTTATCTATATCCCAACTTAGCAATCGGGTCCATTCCCATCATGGTGTTAGAAACCCACAATACTTGGAGAGATTAAACAGGGTGAAACATCTTCTGGTTGAGGCAGACTGATAAAACAAAGGGGGGAATTCAATAAAGCCTACATGGAGCGATTTTCAGTGTAGGCATAGTGGCATGGCCCCAACACGGAACATGGCCGCAGAGTGATCCAATAAACATGGCAGAGGAGAGGGCACGAGTATGCGGACATGGAAGTGTCCATGGAAAGCAAATCACCTCATAAGCTGGTGAAATCTATGCAAATGGGGTTGATTTGTGATACAATAAGCAGAAAGGCACCCGTGTAGGTGCCGTGTTGGTGTAAGAAATGTATGTGGATAAAAAACGTGTACCGGACTGTAAAATTTAAACAGGGTCTGTAAAAGGACAAAAAACAAAGGGTGGATATGGCACTGTAGGCCTACAAATGGCCAAAACTATGGCCAGTGAGTCCAAAAAGCAATGCACATCGTTAAAAAATATATATTTTTTACTACATAATCATGTTTGTGAGGCATGCAGCGGCACGCAAACATGCTGTTATGCAAAAAATAAATAAAAAGGTGTAAAAAAATAAAAATTACACATTTGCAAAAATATTGCATTATAGTGGCCAGCATGCAGAGTCATACAATGGCAGGTGTCAGTGGTTGCTATGGAGGCAGACCCTGAAATAGTGCAGTATCCAGGGTATACACAATTAGCTGTATGTAAATGAGCTGGGGTTACTGAATAGCAAAAAGGGCTACAGTGTCCACAGATACAACACATGGTAGAGCTAAAACCATGTAGGTAGAAATAGAACAGGTAGCTGACATCAAAAGGGGGTGTGTCAAACTATGTTTAATTGGATTGCAGCTCAGCGGCTCCTGTTTGCACTCAGCTAAGCATAGCTAAGCAGGGGGTTGGGTCTAATGCAGCTGAGCTGTGTTTAGCCTTGAGGTGCATGTTTTAGCTGGTTTGAGAAAAGCTGAGGGTGCCTGTGCTTGGGCAAGTGTCAAAAATGCTGAGCACTGTTTACACTAGCACCGCAGGTTCGCGTGGCACGCCTCACTTCTTAGCAGTGAAAGAATTAAAAAAAGCTAATCAGGTAGAAATGACTGATAAGCCTTCTTCAACAGACACTGGCCTATTCAACTCCCAATGATATATCTGACAGGTGAAATTCAGCATAATAAGCCAATCACACAGTTCCATCTGCAGTACATGACTACAAAGTATGCAAACACCTTACAATCTGATTTTCCCACATACTCTGCACCACTGGAATACACACGAGAATTTTAACAGACAAAATTATATGGGCTGCTGCTGCTCTGCTACATCTGTACGTGCTAGAGGCTGAGGTCAGTGATGATGCTGATGCTGACAATAGGCCCAGACTGAGAAGGAGAAGAGTATTCAGGCCCAGGGTAACCTTCCAGGAGCTACATGAGCTGGAGATTGTAGAGTGCTACAGGGTGGACAGGGGCATAGTACAAGAACTAACTGAGCTCTGCCACATTCAACTCAGACCCAGAGCCAACAGTGGGGAATCTATTTCAGTGGAAACAAAGGTATGTATAGCCCTTAGATTATTAGCTATAGGAACATTTCAAAGACCAACTGGGGACATAATGGAGGTCTCACAGGCATCTGCATCCAGGGTAATCCAAGAGTTTCTGGATGCCATGCAAACACATGCCAGTGAGCGCACATATTTAACCTGCACCTCTGAGGAGAGGGTCAGCAATATGCATCATTTCCACCACATAGCACACTACCCTGAGGTACTGAGTGCCACAGACTGCACTCATGTGCACATCAAAGCACCAGCCAGTGAAGAGGGCAGGGTCTACGTCAACCACAAGGAGCATCACTCCATCAACTGCCAGGTCGAGTTCAATATTATGAATGTGTGTGCTGTCAGCCCTGGAAGCTATCACAACTCCCACATCTGGCACTCCTCACTCCTGTACCAGACGTTTGCCAGGGGGGACATCCTATATGGCCATCTACTGGGGACAGCAGCCTATGCACTGTAACCGCGGATGAAGACACCCATCAGAAAAGCACACACGTTCTGAAGAATGCCATAATGAGGCACACACACAAACTTGGCACATCATAGAGCATGTGGTTGGGATGCTCAAGTCATGGTTCCGTTGCCTCGATATATCTGGTGGAGCCCTGCAGTACTCTCCAGCCGCATGTGCACACATGTTCTCAGTATGTGCCATACTACACAATATGATCCTGTGGAAACAGCTGTGGGAGGAACATTAAGGGGAAGGGGGACACAGCCCCCCACCAGTGCCAAGGTTCCAACAGCCACAGTGGAAATTGGAGGTGGACCCCTCTGAGCATGCCCCTGTAGGCAGAAGTAGGTTCATTGGTGTGTATTAAGCTAATGGCCCTGGAGCCATTACAAGTCTAGCCCATAGAAGGGTCCTGGCATGCCCAGTATGCCCTGGCCGTGGCAAAGAGGCAACTCATAGCACATGCACTGACAACCTAGGGTCCTAGAGACTGACACCTCTCTCCAACTCACATACATAGTAAAAAGTATGCTAGCCACACCACACAACCTGTACCTTATCATGTATTGGCTGTGTACTGTGTGCATCAGACAGAGAGAGCCCTGAAGCACTGCCATCTCAACTACTACAGTCATAAGGTAAGTCACTGTTCTTTACAAAAAATGTATTGGTTAGTAGACTATGGTAGCATATGTATGTACCTGCTGCATGTATGCAAGGGAACAGAGTGGGCTACTGGGCTACCTGCAGAGAACTAACAGCTATGTGGGACAACAGGAATTCTATGCCCAATACTATCTGCCCCATGATATGTAGTAGGCCCCAAGCCAGCAAAACCCACTGCACTGTGAGAGGGAATACAAACAGCGGGGTCATAGGACAGATGCTTGACTGTCAATGCCACAGTCCCCTACCCCCAACACACCCGTGTTCCCATCCAACTGCAGTAAATTATGTTTGCAAGATAATAGCAGCAGATCACACTGTCCCAAGTCTGTCCCAATCAACCTGGTTACATCTTCCAGTTTTACAATATGCAGGGGTTGATGTGCTATGTATGTCTGTTGGTGATAGTGTCAAGAATTAAACTGCACTGTCTGGTGGCTGTCATGACTTAGTGGGCTAAGTGCGTTACCATCATTGATGATGGTCAATGTTCGATTCTGGCTGTGCCTACTATTTTGCATGTGATTTACACCTATGGTAGGAGCTCTACAGACTGTCCATATGTCACTATTTGTTACTGCAAAAAAGCTAGACAAAGCCAGAGACAATGGAGGGACAGGGGGCCACAGATATGGACAGTACACAGCTCTGAGTAACCTAGATGGTGGCTAGTAGAACAGCAGGTTGTAACAAGTCAGAGTAGCAGCAGGATGTCAAGGCTGTCACATAACCATGTCAGTACTTACAACAAGTCAGTGAGCACCATCATACCCATCAAATGTAAAGAGTGTCACAAAATGTTCACATTCTTGCCTCATATATATGGTCCATTTTACATAGCATTGCATTATTCTGGCAAACTAATGGCAAATCAGTATATGTTGACATCGGAAAATATTTATTTTTATTTATTTTACATTTGTTGACCAGGATAGTCTAACTGGATACATGTCCATTTCCAGTGGAGGCCCGGGGAGAAAAGCTCCACAGTAAACAGAATTTTATAACATAAATCTAGGTAAAGAGGAGTTTACAGGTCCAAGAGGATTGTGGCTAACAAAGTTCGCAGATGACTGCAAACTGGGCACCATAATTGATACTCAAGCGGACACAGGCATCCTTCAGAAAGGCCTCATAGAAATGGATAACTGGTGCCAGAGCCATGGCCTTAAACTGAACGCCAAAAAGTATATAGTCATACCCTTTGGGAAAAACAAAGTACCCACAAATTACCACATAGGTGGTAATCCATTAAGTACGGAAGAAGT
The DNA here is from genome assembly GCF_019279795.1 of Protopterus annectens. Lineage (NCBI taxonomy): Eukaryota > Metazoa > Chordata > Ceratodontiformes > Protopteridae > Protopterus > Protopterus annectens. The sequence goes on from NC_056749.1 coordinate 850,882,743, forward strand.
AATCAGGGACCTAGGGACCCAAGTTGACAGCAACCTCTCATTTGACATTCACGTTGCCAGGGTGGTTAGGAAGACCTTCTATATTACCCACTTTATCATGAAAGGATTCACATCTAGATCAAGAGAGGTCATTGTGCCCCTATACTCTTCCCTTATCAGGCCCATAATTGAGTACAATGCCCCATTTGGGATGTATCTTACCCGACACCTGCAGCAGTTAGAAAGACCCCAAAAGTACCTCACCAAGAGGATTAAGGGTCTCAAACATATGTCATATGCTGCCCGGCTGAAGAAACTCCAGCTCTATTCAGTCGCATACCGCCTACTCAGAGGCAATCTATGCCTGACGTACAAGGCCATGTCCAATCCGGAATTAATGGACATGCTCCACCTCAGAAAATCCAAATTCACCAGAGCCACAAGAGTGAGAGATTTGAACCTCAACACAGAAATAAATAGGACGTTCTGGAGGGACAGATTTATAACCCAGAGGCTCCCTACACTCTGGAACAGAATCCCAGTCCATGTTAGGCAGAGCCCCTCACTGACTCTCTTCAAGAGAAATCTTGACGAGTGAATGGGAGATCGTAGCTTTACCCCGGGGGTCATCTCCGTGTCACTACTAGACAGAGGCACAGTAAACTAAACCCAAAATGGGCATAGTATTCTCATTCCATGGGGTGGCAAAAGTCACACACACTCGGGCTAGGCTTATAAATGCCCTAGGGCAGATAGCCTAGTATGAACCTATGAACCTATGAACTGGTGCTACATGAAAAAAAATCACACATTATTTTACACAGGGTTTAAGGCTTATAAAATACAATTGTATTTATTCTGAAAGAGTTAGTACACAAACATGGTGATAGGATTAGTCTGGTTTGGAACAAGGACATAGCCAGTGTGATTTAAAATAAAGTTTAAGACTTTTTTTTTTAATTGACTAAGGGTAAGTTCTAGGGTGATGTCAGCAGGGAGTGTGTTCCAGATTTTGCCAATATGGTTGGCAAACAGAGAATCACCAGCTGAATTTTTGTTTTTGACAGTTTGCATTAGTAGCCTGTTAGAGGAGTGAAGTGGTCTTGGATTACTGCAGGGTTTGATAAGTTTAAGTGAAGGTGTACTGTCAGACTGGTTGAGTACTTTATGTGCCACTAATAGTTGGTTATACTGAAATAGGCATGGCAGTTCTAACCATCCTAGGTGGTCCAGGTTTTTACAGTGATGTGTCTTGTATGGCATGCCAGTGGCAAATCGGGCAATGTGATTTATAACAGCTAGACAGTTTATTCAGTTCTGTTTTGCCTAAGTTTGTGAATAAAGGGGAAACATGGAGGAGAGTTGAAAGAAGGTGAGAGTGTGCAATGGCTATTTTAGCGGGTGGGGTTAGGAAAGGTTTAATCTTGTAGAGTGAGCTGAGTTTTTTGTTGATGGTTTTAACAGCCTGATTAACATGTATGTCAAATTTGAGATTATCTATGGTAACGCCTAGTAGCTTTGTGTAGGTATCTGGGGAGATTATGGTACCATTCTTAGATTTTATGGAGAAGGATGGTATGGTGGATCTTTGATTAGGGGAAAACAGCAGTAATTTAGTTTTATTTGGGTTTAGGATCAGGTGATGATACATTAGCAAATATTTGACTGTATTGAAGGTGGTTTGGGACAGTCTTTGTAGATCAGACTGGGAGGTAGCAGAGCAGATAAGGGTGGAGTCATCTGCATATTGGATGCATTTTGCATCTGGGATGACTGTATAGAGGTTATTGATAAATGTTGAAAATAGGAGTGGTCCAAGTATAGAGCCCTGGGGAACCCCCAGGGTGTTGGGTAGGAGGTTAGAAATTTTATTTTGCCATAGGACGGCCTGTTGTCTGCCATTCAAATAGGATTGGAACCATTGCAGAGCTTGAGTATCTAAGTCCATAGTCTTTAGTGTGTAAATTAGTAGTTGGTGATCCACCATATCAAAAGCTTTGGAGAGGTCCAAGAATAGGCCAGAGGATATTTTATTACTGCTGCGATTGTTGTTTATGACATCAGAGAAGGCAAGGAGGGCTGTGGTGGTACTATGATGTGGCCTGAACCCATGCTGGGAGCTGGCTAGGAGGTTGTTTTGTTTCAGGTATTGTAGCAGTTGATTATGAATGCATTTTTCCATGATTTTGGCTAGAGGTGACAAAATAGCTATGGGGCAGAAATTAGGCAGTTCGGTAGAGCTGCCACCTTTATGGAGTGGTATGACATGGGCAATTTGTGGGGATAGAGGCTTCTGCTATGGTTCGGTTGATTAGTATGGAAATGGGATATGCTATTGCATCTGCGGCTTTTTGCAGATATTCAGCAGGCAGAAAATCAGCAGCTAGGGTGGTTGGTTTTAGTTTTTTTATTAGATTTTGAATATATGCTGTAGCAACTGGTTGAAAGCTAAAGGAAGGTTGCCTGCTGAGAGTGGTGTTATTAGAGCTGCAGTGGCTTGGGGGTAGCTGGTTAGCGAGCGACTGGATGGCCTCAGTAAAGAAGCTATTAAAGGTATTTGCTACATCAGGTTGTTTATCAGTGCAGTTTGCAGGGGTTGGAGTGGAGGTATGTCTTGGATGCAGCAGTTTGTTTAGGCCTGCCCAAAATTTTTAAGGGTTAGCTTTATTTTTCTATTGCAAGTAATAATAGTAGTTCTTTTTATCAAGTAGGATGGACTGTTTGGTCATATTCCTTAGTTGCCGATACCTGATTTGATCTGGGGGAGCTTTTATGGTATGCCATAGGGCCCATTCCTTGTTTCTATCTTTCAGTTTGACTTCAGTATCTTTGGATAGCCATGGTGCTATTTTTGTTTTGGATCGAATGGAGCAAGCAGGGGCATGAGAATTAAGGATAGTTAGAAATGTGGGATTGAAGTGAGCAACCACTTCATCTATGGGTAAATATTTTAGTATAGACTAATTGCACGATGCAAGTTCATCTTGGAATTTTGTAGGGATAAAATTCTTATTGTTTCTTACTGTTTTTATGGTAGGCTGATGGGGGTTAGTGAACTTGTGTCGCAGTATAAAGGTAAGAGAGTGGTCGCTTAGGTCATCGGGCAGGGTCCCAGTTTTATACAGTTGGGTGGGACTGTTTATAACTATCCTGTCTAGAATGCTTTCTTTGTGAGATGGTTTACCTATAATGACAGAGAGTTGCGATGCACACTTCATACCCATCAGAACATTCATGCTATTACAAAATCTGAATGCTACCAACTGTCTTAACTTTTGTAAGAGCAATATTCAAACCTTGTCCCTATGTTTGTGACTGTGTCTGTGTCCCACTTTTATATATATATATATTTATGGCTTTGTCCATATTCATGGCTCTAAGAGGTCAAGAGGTATGGGCACCATGTAGCCTTATATTAACAGTACAACACTCTGAGGACCAGAGCAGACATATGGGGCACAAGGCTGGACATCCTGCTAAACAAGTACATGCAAAGGTGTGAAGTCTGTAATCCTGTGTGTGGTGCTACATCTCATACCCCAGTCACAGAATACCTACAACTACACAGAGTAGCAACAGTGGAGAAAGCCAGGAACTGGATCAGGGCAGGAAAAGGGCCCACAAATAAGGAGAAGGAGAAACTACTGACCACATAAATGTAGAAAATACAGAATTGAACAATTTGTGCAGTAGCATGGGTTCCCGCCGGAGTATGGGGTCAGTAACCTAAATATCTGTCAGTAGTTCCTCACGTAAATCTATAATAATCTGCCACTAACTTACTGGGATATCACAGTGCTATGTAAAATGTACCAGACATATTCTGCAAACTCCTCTGCAGTCTAATACACTCTACACACCCTAGATAAGAGTCAAATATTACGGACAGCACACAGCCAGAAAATCCCTCAGGCATTACATCAGAGAGGCGCTGGACTTTTTAATCAGGTTCAGCAGACAATTGGCTGTAGCACACAAAATCCTGGACTGGAGTACAGGTAGCTCTGGCTTGCCCATTGTAAGTACTGATGGTCACACTGGGTATGTTCCTACACTTAGTTAATTTCAGCCTGTGTCTGAATCCTCATCTGACTATAGAACTGTGATGTTCATATATCTCTGTGCATACAGACAGCTATGTATACCTAACTGTCTCCCACTATCCCCGTCAGACATGATTACCCTTATCAGCATGTGGCACATATAAGATATATCTGGATCTGTACAGTTGTATATACATACATACATATATAGGTAACATATATATATATATATATATATATATATATATATATATATATATATATATATATATATATATATATATATATATATATATATATATATATATATATATATATATATATATATATATATATACAGAGAGACAGAGAGGGGGAGAAAGAGAGAGAGATAGAGAGAGACAAACAGAGAGAGGAGAGAGAGAGAGAGAGAGAGAGAGACAAAGAGAGAGGAAGACCCAGAACGGCATAGAGTGATGTAGTGCTGCAGTCACTTGTACAGCAATTGTAACCAGTGATGCATGCAATTAGTACAGTGAGCTGTAGTCTGTAATAGGTAGGTAGGGGTTCCAATCTCACATCAGCCACCTTGTGTGTGTGTCTGTGTATACAATCCACATACAGCAGAATACACATGACCAATAAGCCTATGTCTGTGCAATGGTGACTCATGGCCCTGTGACTAGTGTCCTCCATAACAGTGGCCTCCCTGTCAGCAGCTGCTGATGTCATCCACCTGAACAGCAGTGGCCAGACACCCTCCAAATGCATAAGCTCCATGGTGCATGGGATAAGTAAGTAGCACTATAGGGTATACCGCTAGATAGGTAGGAGTTCTAATCCCAGCAACAACTAATGAATGTATGTGTGTGTGTGTGTGTGTGTGTGTGTGTGTGTGTGTGTGTGTGTGTGTGTGTGTGTGTGTGTGTGTGTGTGTGTGTGTGTGTGTAAGAATATCCCCCTGCAGCTGTGAATATGTCTTGCCTATGTGTGTGTGCAATGCCAATGTAATTTAAGGCCTGTGCCCACCTGTTAACCCCACCATTGGCTTACTTTATTGGGTCTGTTGATGTCATCTACCATAGAAGCATAGTTACACAGTGCCCAGGCACATAAGCTCCATGGCAAGTGCAATACGTACATATCATTATAGTGTATATAGGTAGGGTTTCTAATCGCAGCAACAGCAACTGAGTGAGGGTATGGGCATGTGTGTAAGAATATCCCCCTGCAGCTGTGAGTATGTCTTGCCTGTGTGTGTGCAATGCTAATACAGTTTAAGGCTTGTGCCCACATGTTAACCCCACCATTGGCTTACTTTACTGGGCCTGATGATGTCATCCATCATAGAAGCACAGTTACACACTCTCCAGACACATACGCTCCGTGGTGCATGCAATAACTAAGTAGTACTGTAGTACATGCAATTAAATAGGTAGGGGTTCTAATCTCAAATCTGGCAACTGTGTGAGTGTACATGTGTGTGTGCTGTATATGCCCTTGTAGCAGTGTAGCTTTTTCGCCTGTGTTTGTGTGCTACAGTTATACCATTTTAAGGGCCTGTGCAAACCTGTTAACCCCCGAGTGACAACTTGTACAGCACTTGCAGATGTCATCCACCTGAATAGTAGTGGCAGACACTCCAAAAACATATTAGCTCTGTGGCACATGCACTATTTATATAGTGTTATAGTATGCAAAATTAGGTAAGTAGGAGTTCTACTCTCAACAAGGGCAGTTCATGTATGTGTGTGTGTGTATATGCATGTATGTATGTATTTCCCCCTGCAGCAGTGTGACCGTGTTAGGGCCACCACCATACCTCTCAACCCCTTAGAGCAAGAAATCTGGATAAAGCCATACATAAAAGTGGGACAAAGCCCAAAACATAGGGATATTTGTAAATAATGCTCTTACAAACATAGAAAGTTGATAGAATAATGGGATGTACATTACCATGAATTTTCTAAAGGGCATGAAGTCTGAAACTCAAATATCTGTCATTATTTTCTAACTTCAGTCTTAAATGATTTGCCACTAATTTGCCAGAAAACCACAATGTTATGAAAAATGGACCAACGATATGTGACAAAGATCAGGACATTCTGCTCAGGTGAGAAGTATGGCCACCACCTGTCCCACCCTACAGGTTGTAGTCCATGTTTGGCCAGGTGTGAACTGTGAAAACAACTCAAACAATACAGAGCTCCCAAGAGTGTAGGCCAACAAACGTTTCCTAAAAGTGTTTAATAGTTGTATAAAGCAGTTATTTTACATCAGAAACACCTTAATGTTATGAGAAATAGCATAAACTATGGAAATGCTACAAAAATAGGCTGTCATACTGGCAGACCAAGAGAAGTTCTGTCCTTTGTACTTGCCATGGGTATAATTTGTCCTGCCATCTCTCACTATATTACAAGAAGTGTCCCACATTGCACATTTGATAAGGTGGCAACCCTAATCTGTGTTGCCTATGTGTGTACAATATGTAGACATGTTGAGGTCCTGTGTTTAACTGCTGTCCCCAGTGACTCACATGTATCTAGGCATGAATGTCAACTGACACCACCCACATTTGTCTGTACTGCCTAAGGCTGTGCTAACTGTAAGTTGTGTGCTGTCTGTTATTGATCCACCAACTGATGTTACATTTCAATGGAGCCTTACATCAGGTATGGAATGGTGCAAGGTCCTGGCCTCAAGCTGAATACAGAAAATAGTACCATCATACCATACAGCAAGGACATGGCACTACTATTTCTCACATCAACTGCAACCCCATGAACACACAACCTGGGTTAAGATGCTTGGGTACACAGGTTGATAACACTGTTACATTCAGCCATGAAGTAGTGGCAGTGGTCAGAAAAGCCTTTTCTGTGGTTCACCACTGTATAGTCCTCAGTCAGTACAACAATAATGTAGTACCATGGCCCATTTGTTATGCACCTATCCAGACATCCGCAGCAACTGAAAGGCCATGGTAATGCCCACAAAGGTAATCCATGGCCTCCAACATATGTTTAATGCAGACATCCTCAAATCAGTAATGCCTCAGACAGGTTGCCCAGAGGTGGGCTGTGGCATGCCTAGATAGCAATGTTGTGCCCTGCCCTTCAACAGCTGGCCCATATAGATGAGTCTAACTCTTTGCACATTACCAGCACAACAGGTCTGAATCAGGTTTGTCTCCCAGAGTCTGCCCTGTCTGAGGAATCCACTTCCCATACATGTCAAACAGAGTACCATGCAGACCCTCATCAAGTGCATCAGTGAAACCACAAATCTGTCCCAGGGGTCACACCTGTGTCCCTCAATGACAGGGGCAACATGTACTCATCGATGATTAAGTAATGGTTAGGCTTTTAAGAGACCCAGGGCCATTACTTTAGTAAACTTCTATGATCCTATTGAACTCTCAGGTGACATGTATCAAGAGTAGCATGCTGCGTCAATGGGTATGCATGCAATATTATGCTGTCTGCCTCCATTGTCCCTCACACTGTTCTACACATATGCACCTAGGTAACCAAGCACATATAAGGCCATACCTTGGTGATGTCACATTTCTGCATTGCCACTATGACATTCTGAGCTGATGTGTTGGCAGCAGGTCCCCATGGCATAGACACACAAACACCTGGAACAGAAACAGAATAAGGTCTGGGAGACAACAGTCAATCAGCAATACTAGCAGCAATACAGCATCATGGAACACCGGTACATACATTTTGATGCGTATGCATAACACATGCCAGCAGACAGCACCTTACAGGACATAATACTACTGCATTGCAAACTGTCATTAAGTGTACTATATTCATCCTGTGCATCAGACACATATTAGCATGTCCCTGGATGGTATGGATGACAGGGATGTAGCACAGGTATCATCACATGCACAGGGTGTCATGTGGGGTTGCCAAATGCCTAGTCTGTGCCACACAGTTGACATTGTGTGTGTGTCTAGAGGGTTGTTTGTCAACTGGGCCATGGAGAGGAGCTGTGTGTGTCTGGTGGTGACCTGCATGTGACAGTGATGTGGGAGTGTGTGCATGTACAGAGTCAAGCCATGTGCCAGCCCTACATGAGGGTATATTGGACAACTGTGGACCGTATATGGCAGAATGTACAGTTCACCATCTCTGGCCATGAACACAGGAGCTGGTTCCGCCAGGAGTAGCACTGGCACCACCATGTGCCAGATGTACTACTTGCTAATGGTGGCAGTGGCTATTTGGTCTATGTTCTCACAGGACCACCCAGGACCACGTGCCCATGGCCCCCATGTTGTGGTGTGGACAGCACCCTCCCATTGATAGTGCTGGTGATACTGCCACAATGGGAGTGTGACTGAATGGGTACGCGGGCTTTTAGGTGATGTTGTTGCTGACCTACATCCACATGTCCAAAGCCCTACTCCCACCACATTTTCAAGCACAGACATTGCATGGTTAAGGACTGACAATTTCTCACCCCACTGTCTATCCATTACATCAACGAAATGATGTAAGGCATTACTAATGCCGTGGATGGAGTCATGTATGCCAGACAGTGTTGCATCCATGATCATGATCATCCATCTGGTGTAGCATTCAGAATGTGCCTGTGCCTCCATGATGGACCAAAACATGCCTCGGGTGACACATGCTACCTCTGACAGGTGCTGGATGGGCAGCAGTCCTCCTTCAAGCACCCCATCAATCTGCCTGTGGGAACTCACCAGCTCTCTGGCTATGTCTAGTATCTACAGTCACAGATGCCATAGTCACCACGCACTCTTGTTTGATGCCACCATCCTCTGACTGTCGAATATCTGTGGCTACTAAGGATTGGGCATGTGTGGGCATACTGACTGTTTGCGGGGACATTGAGGAGGAAGTGGGATGTCAACCCATGGGATAGATTCAGCCCCAACAGCCCCACCTCTGCCTCACTATGGCCACCATCATCATCACAGTCTGATGAGACACTGACATCAGGTTGTGAGAGGGACACACTCCAACCCCTATGGTCACCTGTGAGGGAAAGACAACATGACTACATTAATTAATTCCTGCACTATAATGTTTGCTGATACACACACACACACACACACACACACACACACACACACACACACACACACACACACACACACACAGGTGAGGTGCCACAAATACATTATGCAGACCACACCTTATGACTGATGCCATGCACAACACACAAGCAGACCACAACAGACACACATAAGACAGGCCCTTAAGAACATGCAGTGCAGCTACGTCCAGTTAATGTTACTAATACTATACAGCTGTGAGATAAGTGACATGTCAGTGTATGTGATGGACCTTCACCTAAAACACAGTGCACCTGTTTCCACAATAGTAATGCTCCCCTTATAGCAGACTGCCTAGATCTTCACAAAAATACATGCTAATATGTTACAACTCCTGCAAATATGCTACTGTGATTACTGATGTAATGCACTGCAGTGACCCCGCCACAAGAGAACATTCAAGTATTGCAATATGCCTAAGCTTAACAGTTGTGTCCACAGCAAACTGGCAGCCTTTTTCATGCCTAGTGTATAGATGAGCCATAACAAAACAGTTTCACACTCACCAGCTACAGGATGATGGAGCCCGGCCACACCAGAGGTACCTATGGATTTGTGTGGGAGAGGTATTGTTAGCAGACACAAATTGGTACAGGATAATATGTACATATATGAACACGTACATTATAAACTGTGATACTACCCACATTGCTGACATTTACAATATGTGTGCAGACATGTGCATTACAAACCTCCCCCAAAAAATGTAGATTGACCTGACATCCATGTACAGGCATGCAGAGGCTGCCACTATGAATGCTACAGTATTAAAGTGATGACCACAGCAGGCTTACCTGGACATTCCTTGGCTGTGGAAGCTGTGCCACCCACCTCCATGACATATGGTGTGATGAATTCTTGTGAGCTGGTGGCCAAACCCAGGTTTGCCAGTAACTCCTCTGTGGCTAAGAGTGGTTGTTGTATTGCAGCCTCTCCACCAGTGCCAGCACAGTCCATGGCCACAGCTGAGGCCCTATGCTGTGCATTAATTATAATATCTGTGGTCCAGTGTCGGACCTGCTCATAGCTCCTGTCCTGTTGGCCAACATGGTTCACTGATCCCATCAGGCCTGCCTACAGTGCAGTACATTGTTGCAGATTATGATGAGTCCTTGACAACAGGACCTGGTGATGGAGTCTCAGGCCATCAATTAAGGAGTCATTCTCTGCTTCTAAGACTGGACATCCTAAGACTAAGACATCCTCCTGAAAGACAAGAAGAGGGGAACACATCACAGGACCACATACATTGCTCTCCATTGTGTACACACCCTGCACATCCACATTTGCCAGCACTATCCACCACTAACCCCCACACCATACCCTGCCAGCTATCACCACAGTATGTATGTGGCTATCAGCAACACAGTGGCAATACATGTATTGCTCTCCTGATCTTGATGTTTCATGCTACTTGCTGCATGTCCTATAAGGTGTTCAAATGAATTTTTCTGTTGCACCTATTACTGCTTGTTCAAAGCCTGTCTACATTGTATGCAGTGGTGTCTGCCTTCTACTGTTGTAGTAATCATCTAGGCTGTAGGCCCACCCCTTAAGTCTCCCTGGGCTTCTTCCCTCAGATTCTGGAATATATGGCTGGATAATGTCCTTCAGTTTCCCCTGCAAGTCCGGTTGATATGGGCATCCTGGCACAGTGTAGCACCTTCCTCGTGTACACCGATGGACAACCATTTAGAAATACCACAAGGAACAAACTGTATGAGAGATGCAATGGCTTTAGGAACCTACAGTCCATGCTCTCTCCCTGTCACGCCTACATATCTGTCACCGAACAGGGTGTCAATACAATCAGTACAACTCACACACCAGCCACATCTACACAACATGCACCCACATTTGCAGAGGTCCCCAATATACACATCCTCAAACAAAGGAGACCTCTGAGCAAAGCCACAATTGAACACTACAGCCCTACACAGCACATACCGCACATAGCCACACACTTGTGTCCCACAGCCACATAGGTGTCACCACATATCAAACATATTACACATAGAATACTCCATTGTGAGACACATTGATGTGCCTCTCACCAGGCTGTATATGTGGAAGGTCACAGTTAATTATGTGTCAGGTGTCAGAATCTGCCATATTGCATACGCACTGCTGTCTCTTACCAACAGGTACTGTCATGGGTCTGTCATAGTCCATGTTGGTGTGCCTGACCTAGATGTACCTCTCTGGGCTATATTCAGTGAGATATGAATGAGCACACTGATTACGTCCCAGTCAGGCATGTCCCTAGCCTTATGCAGTATTCCACTGTCACCCAGACTGATTCCGCAATACAATCAGGAAATGATTGACCTTAACATTTGGCCTGTTATCTTGTGCCATTCCAGGGGTTCCAGTACCTGAGAGCCTGGAATGTTAATGTCAACAAACCACAATGCTTTGCCAGAGATGGCCTCTGTCTGTCTCAATTGGCCTTCCGGCATCTGGCAATGGTTCTCACCACTCCCATAGTGCCTTCATTAGGAAAAGTGGTAAGGTTATCACTACCAATATACAACTGTCAGCAGCACAAACTGAAGGCCATGCTGCTAAATGCTAGGAGTGTACACATGACTCTGCCCTCATTGCAAGCATTCTTAACCCTGGGAAATCCTGACATCTGTACAGTCACAGGCACATGGTTCAAAGCTGCAGAGAGCACGCCAGCCCTACGTGGTCAACCATCCTAACATACAGTCAGACCCCAAAGTCTGGGCGGTAATGCCATGGGAAAAGGGGGTTCAGTATATATGAGACACATACACACCTCCATGCTGTACAGGCAATAAGATGCACAGGGGACACTGCAGGGGCACTTCACCATTGTCAACACACCTATTCAAATCATAGCTAGATATCTGCCTCCACATGTGACCAGGAAGCCCATTCTGCCTGTATGGACCTGATCAACTGTATTAGGAATTGGGTCTGTTCCTTGATCCTAGGTTACTTGAGCGACTCAAACATACATTGGAAGATGTACCCATGGCAGTCTAAAAAATGGCCAGAGTGCCATCAACAGTGGAGTTCCAAACACACCAGTGCAGCTTGGTGCTGCCCCCACATGAGGTGAAGGTGTGTTAGAGTTGATACTACATAAAATGGGTAGCCACTGCAGCATCCCTACAGTGCCATCCTCCTTGGCAAAGCAGTCATGTTTGCAGTCACCATCTCCCACAATACCCATCTAGCTAGGGTCAAACATACATAATGCTGCTTCCTTGTGGGTCATATACACAGCTTCACAGCCCCCAACCTCTCTGTAGTAACTGTCACTAATATCCACACACACAAGCACTATATGTGCATTTGTATAGAAGGTATACCTGACAGGAGTATATCATCCTCTCCACAGATACATACAGCTGCCTGGTGGACATCTGCAATAAATAGTGTCTATAACAGAGCTGACATACTGTTGTCCAAGACAAAGTAGAAGCAGGTGCCCATTTTGGAGCAATGTCTCCTTAGCCTGAACAAGCAAATGGGATCACTCCTGGAAACCTGCAAAGCAAATCCTGAGCCCATATTGTCAATATCCACTACAGACAATCATCTCCCCTTCTGCACATATGTCTGCAACATCAGAGCAAGCACTTGAATCTGCTCAGTTGTGGTGGTCAGGGACCCCAGCTATGCCAGTGTGTAGGTATAGCATGCTTCATGCCTGAGGGAGTCAGTGTAGGATTCAACCTCTGTCCCCCCATCAGTGCATCAGGATGTCCCCAGTACCTACCCCCTTCTCCTATAAGTAGGGAACAAGTCACCACTGTCATCTGAAAGACATGGTATACATCAGCCATGGGATCCTGTCATTTCACAGGATGCATCCTACATGACCCCAAGCATAGCCTTGCAACATCATAAGGTATCGTATTTAAACAAGGCCCGACTACAGCTCATCTCCCAGCAGAGTGAAGGACAACTACTGTCACCCCTTTACACTAAGGTGGCGCATCTACCAATCTGGCACATTATAGACTCCTCAACCTAACTAGGCTGATCTGGAAAGGCATAGCACAGTTTATAATGAACCTCATTAAGAACATTGGTAACCTCCACACACTCCCATCATGCACAGTTAGGCTTTGTCAAGGTGGGGATCATGTCTGTTACAATTGGTTGACCTCTTTGACACAGTCATCAAAGCCATGGATGGGGGAGTGACAGTGCACACTGCCCACCTTGACCTGGACAAAGACTTTGACAGTATAACCCACTTGACCATAATGGATATACACTCTCAAGTAAGCATCACCCCATATGACATATCCCCTTGACAGAGGATCAGTTAATTAATCAATGGGGCGGCGAAAGCCGACACACTCTGGCTAGGCTTATAAATGCCCTCGGGCAGATAGTCTAGTACCTACCTATGAACCTATATGTTACCAGAGGGGTACCATACTGTCGCACTGACATGACCCACCTAATCCACATAGGGGAATCCATCTCAAGCGATTGATCCATGACTACTGACGTAATCTGGTGTTCTGTGTTTGGGCCTCTGTTGTGTGATGTACATGTCTGAGATGCAGGCCACTGCCATTTGGCTATGTTTGCAGATGGCTGCATGCTGTGTGCTGTCACTGGATTGCTTAGTGATGTGGACATCTGCCTAGGAGCATCTCACACACACACACATGACTGGTGTCAGAAACATAGCCTCAGGCTGCATACCAGGAAATGCAGTGTCAACCCCTTTGGGGAGAGTGACGTCCCCACATATTATCACACTACTAACAACATCCAAGGCACGCAATCAGTCATGAGGGATATGTGGACACAGATAGATGGCAATATGACATTTGACCACCATGTTGCTAACGTTGTAAGGTAAACCTTCTACATGGGCCACCTCATACATAAGGGTTTGTCATCCATGGGCATGAGGGTCATAATATCCCTGTATTACCCTCAGTAAGGCCCAATATTGAGTATAATTCCCCATTTGTCATTCACCTCACACAATGTATGCAGCAGCTGGGACATCACAGAGGTTCTCCACCAGGGAATACCTAGGGCCTCAAACATCTACCATACACAGATAGGCTATAAGCCCATCCCTCTACCCAGTTTCATACATACTCCTCAGAGGTGACATCTGTCTGGCATGCAAGGCAATCACAGACTCCACAGGGCTGGGGTTGGCATAATGGTTAAGGTGCTTACCTCAGGGACAAGAGATACAAGGTTTGATTCTCACCAGTGGACATGGACTAGGCTTAAATTGGCCTACAAAGGCAGTTAGCTTAGTACTTACCTATTAACCTAACATTGTTGGGACTGCTGCACAAGTGCAACTCAAGCTCCACTCTATTTACCCACACACAGGCCCTCAACCTGGTGTGTGACATCAACGGGGCTTGTTGGCAGCTCAGATGTGTATCCCACACACTCACCCTGCTGTGGAATGGGCACTCTGACAACATTAGGCAGAGTAGCTATTTACCTCTTTGCAAGTCAAACCTGGATAACTGGATGGTTAATAGCACATACACCCTTGGGATACCGCCTGTGTCCCCATTGGACTGGGGCATTAGGTGCTGACTTGCATGCACATGGGCTAAAATTTGGGCTAGGCTTATGAGGAGCTCAGGGGCAATAGCTTAGTAACCTTATATGATACTAGGTATACCAGTTATGGCCTGTGTGCTGTGACAGACTGTATTCTTATGTATCCACACCCAGCACTACCATCTACTCTGGTGTACCCCCTATGGGCAATGTTCTATTGCTATGTCATACAGCCAGTATCCAACAAATAGTTGAGTGGTACTATGTGTATGTGGACATTCCAGCAACATCTCTGCTACACAATTACAGAGAATAGTGCAAATGTGGTGGAGGGTTTCCTCCTCGTAGGAGTCTGACATCTGCAGTACACAGATGTTTCTGGAATGTGTACATGTGCCTGATATATGTGGACCCTCCCCCAGAAAAATGTGGCTGTCTGAAAACCAGTTGGACAATATGTAATGGTTGTCCCCAGACTGTGGGGAATGTAGCTGTGACACACAGTAATGGTACATTAATATCTGGTACTGTATTCATTCCCTTACATGGTATGCTCGATATGTACACACTATTGCTGAGATGGAGCCTGTGTCCCCCCACTACTACTGGCTATAACCTGCTGTCCTCCTGCAGGAGGTCAACAGGTATGCTAGCCATAGCTGTCAGGCAATGAGATACAGGTGTGGAGTACACAGTGACCTAGCCAGAGAATGTTAGGAACAGCTAAGGACACCTGGACAATGTTTGAACTATGCCTGTATGACATTCATTGACTGAGAGAGGCTCACTGACAGTACATGATGTGATATGCCACCTATATCCACCAGTACTTACTGTCACTATTGTCAAATAGACAATCCAGTAGCATTCGTACGTGAGCTGACCATTGCTGGGGGGACTCAGGCCAGAGCTGTGATCTATGTCACTGCAGACAGAGACAAAAGGGAATACTGTAGGTGCTGGACAGCTGACTAAGAGCAACATGTCATTTCAAGATATGCTGTTCAGACATATTGTTGTAATTCCTATTTCCCATGACTGCAACCCGACATCTGCATCCCAATACATGGGGAATTCTATGAAATCCAGTGGTAGTTTTCCCGGAATAGTGCAGTCTGTCTTCATGAATAAAGTCACATACCTGTTTACCATAGGCAGCAGCTTGCCTTTTGTAGGTAATGCTCATGAATAGGTGATTGCCTGTGTACCAATCTGTGGCTCAGACTTGCTAATTGCATCCAGAACAGCTGAGTTGCATTTTCATTAGCCAATGGCATAGCAACACAGTGCTATAATTAAGGCCTCATGTAGATCTTAGCCCTTTTCCTGGCCTGTGAGAAGGACATTATTGAGGTGTGTGGGGACTACAGCATCACAGAAGATAGGCAGAAGTACTGTCCACTGCTTCGATTGACATGGTATGTTCACAGTTTTGCATGCTATGTTTGGCCATTGTTAGACTTTCTGATTATGTGGCAGTTTACTGTTTAAAAATGTGGGTTGAGGCCAGTAAGGAGACAGATGTGAGTGTCATACATAATTTGCATCAGAATATGCATCCTGCTGCAGTAGATGCTGGTCTATCAGCAGGGTATGTTTGTAGAGGAAGACTGTGGCACATGTCCCTGTCAATTGGACATCCCCCACCCTTTTAAGTATGGGTGTTGTGTGGATTCCCTGTTCTAGGTGTTTGTGAGGTATGGTTGGTCTGTAGCAGGTAGCTGAACATACTGCTGCATGTGTTGCAGGCTGCAGCTGCTGCATTCTGGACAGGAGTTATACTGGGGATTGTGAACCCATTGGGGGACAGCAAGCTGCATATGTCATTGATGGAGCAGTGTCAGCTATGTTGTCACAGCATAGACAGGGTGAGGGTATCCATAACAGTCCAGATGAGGCATGTGCCTCTGGTACATATGTTAAGTAATAGTGCCATCCAGAGAGGGTAGGTGACATATGGGGCACCTATCCATATTTGGGAACTGTGTCCCACCCTACAGGCCTTTGATGTGTTAATATGGGTGGCAGTGACTGCAGTAGCAGCAACCACTTCTGCTGGATATTGCAGGGCTCCGTTAGTTATATGTTGTATTGACAAAAATGTAGTTGATGTGCAACAGACTGGAATGGAAGCCAGGACTGTGGGTGTCAAAATGTAAAGCATACTAGGAATTTAACAGACAGTGCTACTGGGTCAGTCTAATAGCGGGTGTATTTGCAAGACATATGTGCATGCATACCATGTGTTAAACAAGATTGGCATGAACATGTGTTTTCGGATGGGTATGACACATGACACTTACCTGTCTATCATGAATTTGTAACCTCAATCTGCACTGACTTGCCAGTACTTCAGCATACAGAATGGGTTATGAGAGAACCATGCCAAAAGTAGGTGGCACAACTGTAGCCATTCTGCTACACTCTGTGCAAGAGTCAGCTCTACCTCTTATCGCTGACCTCACATACATCCATCAACATGTACATGGCTGTGTACTGATTTGGTTTCTGCATCACAGTCCCAAGTATGCTGTCATTTATCCCATTATATGTAGAAGTAGTGTGTCACTGACAATCAGGGTATGTTTATAGAAACCCTTGCTATTTTTCAGAGCTGAGGGGCCTAGTGGGCTAATGCAGTGTGATACAGTAGGGAGGGTTCCAGGTCCAAAACTTGGCAGGTGTGGTTGTTTATTGCTGATGTGCACCACTGGCAATCAAGATATGTTTATGGAAACACCTGTCATCCTTCACAGCTGCATGGCCTAGTGAGCTAAAGCACTATGCTGTAATTGATTTGTTTATGGAAATGGCTGTTATCTTTTACACCTGCTTGGCCTAGTGAGCTAAAGTACTATGCTGTACTTGACAGGGTCGCAGGTTCAAAGAATGGTCGATCTCATTATTATTGCTGACTGGCATCATTGGCAATCAGGATATGTTTATGTGAATACCTGTTAGTCTTTAGAGCTGAATGGCCTAGACAGCTAATGCACTATGCTGTAGTTGAGAGGGTCCTGGGTTTGAGACTTGGCAGCAGGGATTATTTTGCTAATGTGCATACAATGTCTAGAACATATAGGGTGATTAAAGCAGTTCTAAGTGGTTTTGCACTGATTTGTGTGATGCACCATGGAGCAGCACGCCACTTAGCTCCACTTAAAACCATGATAATTTTAAAAAAGAAATGAAAAGGTGGTGATAGGAAAGTGGTGAAATGATGGTAAATGGGGGAAAACATGCTGAAAGGCAGGTAGGAATATGCAGGACGGGTGTAGGATAGGACCATAGCTCTCCATTTCTTGAACAGCAACAGCTGTGCAAGTTGTAGAGTATTTGGGATTTGGAGCCCCACATCCCAGAGAGAGGTGTGTGGGTGACATAACTGTGTTGATTAATTGATGTAATGATTGTTTCTGTGCAATGTACATGGGGGGCAAAATGGAGAGCTATGTATGGGGTGATTTTTTTTTTTTTTTTTTTTTTTTAAGGAGAGAGTGGAATGCTGGGGATATGTGTGGGGATCTAAGCTGGGTAGGAGAGGCAGACAGACAAGCCAGCAGATAGGGGTGTTGTATGACATGAGGGGGAAAACACCTTGGACAGGAATTGTGTTGTGGAATCAGAGAACCAAGTGCCCCAGACAGCAGCAGTGAGACTGATGTATGCACTCATGGCCAGTCACCACTGCTCCTTCATGGCTTTAAAGGTGGTTGTGCTGGGCATTTGGGCCAGCCTGCCCCTCCAGGTGCACCAGTTTGCCCTCAATCTGGTACAGTTGATCATCCAAATCATGCTGGAAAATCCTGAGCATCATCCCTCGAAGCTGTTGCCAGGTGACCACTCCCATGCCCAGGGAGGGGACAGGCCATGTCCCCTGAGGTGGTTCCACCCATGGGTGGTGCAGGACCAGTGAAGAGGGCACCTTCAGGTTGTGACCCAGATATGCTGAGACCCAGTGCCACAGCCATTCAAGGTGGGGTATGTGGATCTGCAGGAACTGGCCTACCCACTCATGCTATGGTGTTAAGGTTTTTACAAACTGTATAGGTTAGTCATATACAGCACATTTAATCATTAGTTATAACAGCATGCAAGGGCATTCCAATTAACCCAGAACAATAATATTGCATACCATAAAGAACACAAGAATAAATGGAATAACAGTCAGTATTATAACATCATGCCTGTAACAGTTACGGCAAAAGGCCATCAACATTGGTATTTCAACAAGGTATGTTAGTATGCAACCATTGTAATATATAACAATAATAAAACACAAGGCCCAACATTAGGTTTTGAGAACAACATATGTGAAAAAGAAGCCATACGCATAGCATAAATATAATTATTTGTGATGCAGATAAGGGGTGAGGGGAGAAAGAGACATTCCATTAACAACATTATGAGCTATATTGTTTGAAACAGTACTGTTCTATACTCTACATGTCTGCCCAAATTTATGTATACAAGTGCCCTATAGCTTCTGTAGCACTTACAAACCTCTCAAGCTATCCGCATGGGACAGTATGGGCCAAGCTGACATGTCAGGAGAACATATATGACTACCAAGGTGTACTGTGCACTGTTGTTGTGTAAGTGTACTACTGACGTATTTTGATTGGATGTTATATCTGTGTCCAAGGATTTTGGCAACAGTGATCACTATCTGTGACAGCGTGACACTTGAGAGCCATGTATCATGCACAGTACAGACAGTTTACACTTATCCTGCTGTCCTTGGCAGGCATCGGGTTAAACTATCAGCAGACATTCACAGATGCACCAGGCATATAGCTGTACCAAAAATAAACCATTTTATTTGTCTTATTAAGTAGGAATAGTAGTGTTGTTGATGGTTTATTTAATGTAGTGTTATCACCTTGCTAAGCAATGCTGTTTACACACTAGTACATCTGGACACATAAATTAGTATACCATTCTTACAGCTACTACAGACATTTATCTGTAAGTCCTGTGGAGATAAAATCTGTTAAAATACATAACTATTTATATAAATATTCAGTAGTACTTGTCTGTTTCTATACATATGTAGTAGTACTTGTCCCTGGATTCAAACCCCAGTCTGTGTGCTGCAAAATGAACAACAGACATATTGTTTATCAAACTGAGCTACTGCTATGTGTTTGTTGACTGATATGTGCCTAGAGCTCACCTGGTAACAAACTGTGACCTGCTAATAGAAGTAGAGTGTTATACAAAACTGCAGTGACACTTGAATACACATGCATGAAATTCATGCATGACAGAGATAGTAGGTGGACTGTGCAGTAATACATGGAATGCAGGTATAGACAATGAACCCCTAGAGGGTGGAAATATGTGTGCAGTGTACAGACCATATCAGAGTGCTGGGTTGGCTATCTGACCCATATACAGTTGCAGATGGTATATTTGCAGTCTACAGCTATTACAATTTCATACTTGCCTGCAGCAGCATAACCTATGATCAGGGATACATATAGCTGAAATGCAATGGTTAACGCAAGACAATCTGGAGATACACATTAGTATACAGGTTCAGATCTTAGTGCAGAGCAAATATCAGAATGTATTATATAATGTTGTACAGCTCCACATCTACAGTTTAGCAAAACACTCTTTATTAGCTAACCTTCAGTCACTTAGTGGTATTATTCCTGTTTGTCATTCAAAGCACTTCTAATACTCACGTTTTTGACAAACAGGCCAAATGCATAAATATTGAAGGTCACAGCTTTATTACTGGTGACATTATGCAGTGATTGTTATACATCTAACAGTCTGTATTGATGTTGCAAGACAGCTGTGACTCCACAATTAATGCAGTATATATATTTATATCTTTACAATATGAATGCAATTGAACTGTTTATTTCAGTAACATTTATTAATGGAGTTCACCTTTTTTCCTTAACATTACTAATGCAATGGTAACTTTTATTTCAGTAACATTATTAACACAGTTGAAATCTTTTATTTCTTGACATTATCAGGTTTCATGCTTTCATCTGTATTGAACTGTAACTGGCATTATACTCAAAGCAGAATATACCTACTGGCAGTTATTAATTTACTCCTTGTTTATATGACTATAGATTGCAAGATATATCTGTACTCACCAAACTCATGACATAAGCTGGCCAGGTGCCCTGCATGAGCCTCCAGGTTGCAAGCTATCTCTTCTGCAGCTGTGGGGAAACACACCATTATGCGTATCTGTCTATCAGATATTCATACTAGAATTTGGTAAATCAATGCTTCCTATACTTACAAACATGTTAGGCATTGTTGTTCTGAGCATCTTGGCTCCACTGAGCCAAAAGATCCTCCTTCCTATGCTTCAGGTTGTCATAGTGGTGACACACCTACTCATCTATGCAGGGGATAACAGTTGCATTGATAAGTTCAATTGGCAGCCAGTCTCAGGCCTCTGATTTGTATTCCAACCCCTGGTACTGGCCCTGCAGCAGCTGGATGTCATGGTCTTTCATGAAGAGCCCAACCATGACTCTGGACTCCAAAATGCCCCACCACTGCACCCGGAAGTGCACACCTTCTCCAACTCCTACCATAGCTCATGCATGTATCAAACTCCAACAGGTTCTGACTGTATTCCCACCTGTTCAGCTTAAATAAGGCTGTTTTCCCAGCCTCTGCTGCCATTGGACAATTTTTAAAAAATTTAAGTGATGTTTAGCACCAAGAAAACCTGCTGAGCAGTGCTTAAACTGGCAGTGCTTAGCAGTGCACAAATCGGCTTAGCTGAGCTGAAGACTGCTTAAACGGGCATTCCTTGGCAGTGTCCAAACCAGCTCAGCAGAGCTGTGCATTAAGTACTGCTAAAATGGGTCCTGTTTAAGCATTGCTTGGCTTGGCTTAGCAGTGCTTAGCAGAGCTTAACTAAGAGAACACCAGATTTTACTAACAACATTTATTTATTTATTTATTTGCAGTTGGTTTACCAGGATAGTCCATTGGGCCTAAAAGAACCCGTTTTCAATGGAGTCCATGAACAAAAAATATTGAAATTAATTGTTCATTAATGATGCTTTATTATTATGTGTATCTATTTTAATTTATATTACCTAACCTTATGTATTTTAATTACGTGATCTTGGAGTGTGACTTTAATATATTGGACACTTGTGTGTAACTGGAGATTTTCTCCTCAGATCTCTGCTGCAGATGGGCTTCTGGCCCAGCTTGACTAACCCAGTGAACAAATGTCAATATATACATAATTAAAAAAAAATAAATTGTTATACCAATTCGCTGTTAGATGTAAAAACTGAATGGCTTACCTGTGTATTTGAACCATGCACCTACTGCATACAAGGCCACAACTCTAACCATTCAGCTACCTTGGTTATGATGACTGCAGCTATGCATTTCTGTATAGCTCTCAGTTACGTTTAAGCACAGCTGAGCACCACACAGCACCACACCGAACAAACCAGCTCAGCTATGCTTAAGTGTGACATTTTCAATTAAAATTAAAAGTATCTGGTTTCTATTTTTACATGTCTGGCACATGTCCATTGCTTACCACCATGCAGCACAGCTCAAACACACACAAAAAATAAATAAATAAAATAATTAACTTTTATATTTCAGTGCCATCCGGCACTTTGACACTGTAGGAGGTGTATTATTCATCTCCAGACACTGTAACGCACCCCCTACACTGATTCAGTAACCGTGTTACATGGCCTCCCTCAATAGCGTGCCTTCATTAATATGCAAGGTGCACTGCTGAGGGGGAGCTGCAGACACGGAAACCATACACTCCATGTATGCTTCCCATTGTTTCTACATGGAGTTTATGAAATCCCCACCAAACTCTTTGCAGGCTCAGTGAAACTCTCTTCCCACCTACAACCCATAAAACTGCTGGACTGGTGACCATTTATAAAATGTTGTACCTTCTTCCATTTCATGACCAATATATGGTGCTATATTAGTTTTGCCCATTTACCCTATTTTTTATAAATACCTTTATTAAATCATAATTAAACAGTGACACAGGTACACATACATTGTTTCATATTTCATACTAACAAGTTAAATTCCCCCTGTATCTAACACATTTCAGAATCCAAGTCCTTCTATACCTTCGCTATGTGCAAAGCCATGGTTAGGCATTTCAGCTCAGTTGCCTACTCACAAGCTACTGTTTCACATAGAAAGATTACGACTTAGATAAAAGGTGCCTTGGACTGCCATTAAGACTTTTATCCATGACTTTCTTTTGCTTGGTCCACCCTAATATGAATATCATGGTACCTGTCAGGAACTACTAAAAATTGATGTTCCAGAAAATATATCACTTCTCCACAATTTGAAGACTGTCTGTACAACAGAAGCATTCAATCTTTGTTTGCCAGGCTGCAATAGCTTCAATCTCTTGCCAGAAGTGTTTAACTGGAGTTGCTGTTTGCTCAGTACAATTTTAATGAGATGGTGTATTAGATTCTGACAGTTTCTGGTAGGCTTGACGATCATCAAAGTTTTGTTTGAGGCCTCATATTTCATCCCACACCATGGTAACCCTGTTAGTGACTTGGGGAACATTAAATTTACTTTATTCTCTGTTGTACCATGAAAATATGTGCAACTCCTTCACCACAGGAGCATAGTTTTCAAACAGACCTTATCAGGCTCCACAGTACCACCCCCTGGCTACCCATGGACTTGACACATGCACCAACAAACCAGATATTGCCTGCTTTGAAGGTGCTGTGGCCACTTCTTTACCAAAATGCCTCATGGCAAGGGTTTAACCAATTGTCCATCAGGAGATGCTATTTGCTTCCTTTTAGGTAGGAGTAGATTCTAACATCCAGGATAATTACTACTCCAACCTTCCAGTTATCAGTAAATTTCTGTACAAGGATGGTTTATGCACACCTAGTTTCTTATTTTAGGAGTAATAATATCACCAATCCATTTCTATCTCACTTTTTATGAAGAAAGAATACTGACACACCCAACCTATGTTTCTTCAAACTCTTGCTGGTGGGAAATCACTGCTGTTACTTGATTCTGATACTGCTCATTCTTTCATTGGACTTTGATACAGTAGATCCTAGGGCTCTTTTTGGACCATTTTCTGTATTACACAGAACTCTTACATGTGCTCTTGGACAGGTTTGTCTCTTATTCCTCTGCTATATTACAAAGGGAAGTTTCTGGAGTCAGCCTTTTTCAATTGAACCATCTTTCCAGAGACACTTATTTTCCATGTCTGCAAGAATACTGGAGAATCCTGAAACAGACGGCCTAAGTATTATAAAAACATAAGGTTTTCATGGAATTTGGCATTTCAATTCAGAGTACTTAATTATCACAACCTATATTTTCTTCTTATATTTTTTCTTGTAAGACTGTCAGCTTCTTTGTTAAATATTATTTGTTCTAATATTTGTTGTATGTGTATAGATGCTCAAAGTTATAATGCAATCATTGTAATGACCAGCAATTGCATAACTATAAATCCTGCATTTCATCTTATGAAAATGGAATTTCTTTTTTGGCAACCATATGTTAGCATCCCTGCCTGTTTCTTTTGGATTTTACATGGTTCATTTTGGACCTTTGATCGTCTCTGTGTAGGTACTTCCACTGGTAGACATTACTCAAGTTTGAGACCTACTCTACCACTGCTCTTCTGATTATATGCTCCTAACTACACCCTCATTTTTGACGACACTGTATCCAGCATTAATAATAATTCAGCATTATTTGGAGTGCATCCAAAACTACATGACCTTTACCCAGCTAAAATGCACACATCCAGCATGGTTTCCATGGCAATATATGCCATGTTTCCAATCTCATTTCCTCCAGTGCATACCCCAATATCTCCTACTATGTCAAAGTATTGTAATCTGTGTCAGTAGTAAATAATACTGGAGTTATCCTTGACAACTAATAGACACTTTAGGACCTGGTCTGAGGTGTTGCCATTCCAGCCTGTTAAAACTTAGGAACTTTGCCTATCACACTTGTTATGAACTCCTTAGTTTCTTCCTATCTGGACTAGTGCAACAAGGTTACATGATAGTGAACTCCATCATATAGAGTGAACACAAAATTCCACATTCTGGATAACTATTGGCCTTTCTCCACACCAGTGCAATATACTGCTCCACTAGACATCTGCACTGGCTAATGACTAATTTGTGTGTAATTTACAAGACATCATACATTGACTTTCTGGCTGTATATAACTTGGGCCTTCCCATTTTCCGGAACTAATGGCCCATTGTCAACTCTTATGCATGTTACGCTAAGTTGTCATGGGACTTTTGGTGTCTCTAATGGTACAACCTGAGTCACCTTAGAGCTGTTGTTTGGCCTGTCATAGCCTGCACCTTTGAAACCAACCTCCAGAATGGTTCAGAAATGTGAAATGCTAGCTGGCTTTTAATGATTTGTGAAAGCTAACCTTTTTCAGCTGTCTTTACCATTTAAATATGTTTTGATCATTGTTATATTTCATTTTAAAGTTGTCTGCTATTAGCATGTGTTTCTATTTCTTATACAATCTTTAGACAGAAATAGTTTAATAAATCTTGAACATGAAAATAGTGTTTTTGAGGCCATATTGCTTTTTTTTTTTGCTCTGGGTCTGAGTCAATGATATCAGATAATCTCATAGGTTCATAGGTTTGTATTAGGCTAATGGCCCTAGAGCCTTTACAAGCCTAGCCCAAAGAAGTGCCCTAGCATCGTGCTGCCCAACGTTAGTTCATAGTGCCTCTATCAAGTAGATCCACTGGAGTGATCCTCGGGCAGAACTATTTCCCATCCACTCAGCAAGATTTCTCTTGAAGAGGGCCAGTAAGCTGCTCTGCTTGACATATATGGGAAGTCTATTCCAGAGCATGGGCAGATTCCGGGTTATAAACCTGTCCCTCCAGCATGTTCTGTTGATTGTGGTAATGAGGTTGATATCTCTGGAGCATGTGGTGTGGAGGGATTTCTTTAGATGTAGCATTTCTAACAGAGCTGGATCAGACATGGCTTTGTAAGTCAAGTAGAGATCGCCTCTTAGTAGACGATATGAGACAGAGAATAGCTGGAGTTTTTTGAGTCTGTCCATGTAGGACATGTGTTTAAAGCCTAGAATCCTCTTCATGAGGTACTTTTATGGCTTTTCCAGTTGTTGCATGTGTCTAGTGAGGTACATGCCAAATGGGGCATTATACTCGATGATTAGCCTACTTAGGGAAGAGTAGAGAGAGATGATGACCTCTTTCTTCCTGGATGCAAAACCCTTGGTAATGATATGTGACACATAGAAAGACTTTCTGACCACAGTGGCAATGTGGTAGACGAAGGAGAGATTGCTGTCAACCTGTGTCCCCAGATCTCTTATAACGCCTTTAGTGTTCAGTGAGTTCCCATCAATGTGGTAATTAGTGGGAACTGAGTTTTTCCCAAAGGGGATGATGATGCATTTTTGGCATTAAACTTAAGGCCATGATTTTGACACCAGGCATTGGTGTCACTGAGGCCTTTCTGTAGGATGTCTACATCACTTGGGGAGTTAATAATGGCGCCCAGCTTGCAGCTGTGAACTTAGCCAGAGTCCCTCCATGTTGGCCTGGTCTTCTGAGAAGTAGATGCCAAATAGGAGATGACCCAGGACTGATTCCTGTGGGACTCCACTCGTGACTGGTTGGCAGTCTGACTTGGAGTCCGCTACTTTCACACTGTGGGTTCTATCTGGGTGTACCAATTTGCAACCCACTTAGTGATATAGGGGTTGATGGCTAGTTTGGTGAGTTTATCAATAATTCCTGAATAGGGATTGGTATCAAAGGCCTTGGTAGGATGTATGAACTGCCTTGCCCTCATCCACAGCGCTGATGATTGACTCAAAGAAGTCAATTGGATTGAGCAGGCATGATCTACCTTTCACAAAACCAAATTGTGTGGAATCTAGAGTTTGGATATTCCTCATATCCTTGTTAATTAGGTCCATGATGATGTGCTCCATAGCCTTACATATCAGACTTGTCAGGCTAATGGGGCAATAATTCCCAGGGTCTGTATTTATTTCCCTTTATGGAGAGGAATGACTGCAGCAGTGCACCACTCGGTAGGGATAAAGCCTGAGGTGAGGCTGTGATTGAACAGGACACACAGATGTGGTGCCAGTTCACTTTGCAGTTCATATAGAAGACATCCAGGGATATTGTTGGGTCCCATGGAAGTTGTATTCTTGTCCTTGGACAATGCAGCTTTAACCTGTGCTGAAGTATTGCTGAGTGACTGGCATTCCTCCAGTATTGTGATTGGTCCTTTAGGGGGGTAGAGAGGGGTAAAGTTGGCGCTGAATCTGTCAGCCATTATGTTGGAAATATCTGTTGACTCAACATAGGAGGTATCATTGTGCAGTAACTCAGAGCAAACCTGGGTATGGCAGTGGAGATTCTTGATATAGCTATAGAAGGCTTTGTGGCTGTTTTTAGTGCTTGCCACAATTCTGCCTTCATAGCTGGCTTTAGAGGTTTTGATGAGGGGTCTCAACTTTTTGTTGAGGCAAATAAGGGAGTTTTTCCAGTTTTGGGACTTCACCTTTTTCCTGAAACAGTTTCTTTCTTCTGTTGTAGAGTTTATTAATGGCAGGGGACCACCAGATTGTTTTCCTGTTTTTGGAGGAGAGCGTCTTTGTTCTGTTGGGTATGGCTAGTTCCATGCATTTATGTACGTGTTTGTACAGTGCATTGATGTATGATTCAGCAGTCATGCATCTATTTGCCATTGACATGGGTCCCACAAAGTTAGCCACTTATGTTTTTAGTAGCCCAAAGTCAGCTTTGGAGAAGTTTTTCATGGTGGTTACCTTTTCCATGGTGACTAGTTTGTGGTCAGATCTAGCCAGCCAGGAATTGGCTATTGGTGTGGAGCAACAGTTGCCCATGTTATTAATAACCAGGTGAAGGATGTTTATTCCTCTTGTGGGGGTAAGAATGAGCTGGTCCAGGGCATTGGAATTGATGAATTCCAGGAAGCATTGGGCCAGTGTATTGGTGCATGAGTAGTTTTCCCAGCTGATGGAGGGATAGTTGAAGTCACCTAGTATGAGAGTGTTGGGTTGGACCCTAATAGTTAACAGGGTACTTAGGGATGTGGAGTGATATGTTTGGGGACCTATAGCAAGCTACAACCTGAATCGCCATCTTACCCAATATTAGTTGTACCTGAAGTATCTCAGATGTGTTATGCTGGGCTACTAGTCTGGAGGTATGCATATCCTTTATGAATATGAAGACACCGCCACCTTTGGAGCTTTGGTCCATGTTCTGGGGCCGAAAGGTGTGCAATGAGTTATAGCCTGGTAGTGCAGAGGTGCTTTCTCCTACTTTAAACCAGGTCTCCATTACAGGACAAATGTCGATGTTCTCCATTTTGAGGAGTGCTTCCAGCAAATGCATCTTGAGATTTAGACTTCTAATGTTAAGCAGCATGACCCTTGGATTGCATTTATTTATAGCTGTTATGGTGGTAATTCGGTCTTCTGTTGTGAGAGGTAGCCGCTGTGCACTTGCTTTTTCTGTTCCTAATATTTGATATTTAGTTGTTTTAATTCACACTGTTCATTTTGCTTACATGTCCAAGAAGACATTTGATACTGATATTAGAGTCCTTAACTATGAAATTCTGGTCACCAGTACCACCTGCACTGTCTAGTGCTTGGAATGTGCTATGAGTTAATGATCATGTCACCAGTACCACCTGCAATGTCTGGTGCTTGGAATGTGCTATGAGTTAATGATCATGTCACCAGTACCACCTGCATTGTCTGGTGCTTGGAATGTGCTATGAGTTAATGATCATGTCACCAGTACCACCTGCATTGTCTGGTGCTTGGAATGTGCTATGAGTTAATGATCATGACACCAGTACCACCTGCATTGTCTGGTGCTTGGAATGTGCTATGAGTTAATGATCATGTCACAAGTACCACCTGCATTGTCTGGTGCTTGGAATGTGCTATGAGTTAATGATCATGTCACCAGTACCAACTGCACTGTCTGGTGCTTGGAAAGTGCTATGAGTTAATGATCATGTCACCAGTACCACCTGCACTGTCTGGTGCTTGGAATGTGCTATGAGTTAATGATCATATCTTTCTGTACATGTTAGCTAACCACAATGTATGACAATATCTGACATTTCACACTTTCATTTATCATTTTCATTACAGAAAACTAAGATGAATTTTAATTTGGTCCTAATATATGCTTGTGTGCGTACCTGAGTTAAATGTGTTTTTGTTTCATTTGAGATTTTTCTTCCTACATGTAAAATGCAACTGTGCACTGACTAGTAAGAACTTAACAACTTTTAATTAGATGTGATATATATTATCAAAGATGACCCCATCAAAACCTATTTGGTTGGCACTGAGAGAGCAACGAAGAATGATATAAAAATGGTTACCCCCCACCCCCCATATAGAAGTCTGTTTCTTTCCTTCCACCCAGGTAATGCATTTGAGGATGACAAATATTATGATATTGAATACTTTGTCAGAGACCGTGTAGTTGATCAGTTTCACACTCATGAGCTTCTGTGGGTTTCTCTGTAATAAGATGAACAAATAGCTAATAGTGGTCAAACCAAGACTAAATCTTAAAATTGAATATTTTCCCTACAAGCATCCCACAGAGAATACAGGGTGTATAAATGGTAATAATGCTCAACACTACATCCATCTCAGACTTTTCCTTCATCAAGACCCTTAAGCCATCTTAATTCAACTTTTATTAAAAAATGAAGTTGGACAAAAAATTGTAACAAGTTCTAAGCTGAATGTAGTGCGTTATCTTTGAAATGCATATACATACCTTCAAATAACAATTTACAAATGTAGTCTTCTCAAAAAAAAAAAAAAAAAAAAAAAAACAGCCATACAGGAAATTGAAAGCAGGTTACACTTTCTGAGTACCCCTACCTCTAGATCATTTCACAGGAATTTTCTTGAATACAGAATAAAGATATCTGACTGGTATCTATTTCTACAGCAATGCATTTTCTCAGTTACATTTGTATAATATCAAAGGTAACTCTCTAGAAAAGAAAACTGGCAGTCTATGTCGTGTGGTATAGGTTTCGTGGCATTAGTCTATACAGTCATTTATTAGCTCTATATCAATCTTGCTCCGTTTATTGCACATTCTGATGATGCTACTTGCTTTCTTCTTCTACCATTAATCCTTAATACAAATTATTTAAAAAAACATGTTTACTAAGCTTATTAAAAATAGAACCAAATTGTCTGTTATTTCAATTTTAATACAACAAAGGAAATGCTTTAAGTAATAATTGCTGTTTCCATATAGCACCTTTTCCCAGTTTATGACTGCTGTGCAATGAAAATGAAGTATTTCAGATGCCATTATTAACATGGGAAGTATGAACCACATAGGATTGTTAATATTTTGTATGAGTACCTTGGATAGCCCACTTAGTGTCAAAATGAATATCATTTGTGATTTTGTTTCTGTCCTTAATTAGGATTCAGGAAGTGAATGACACTTAAGCCATAACGTGATGCATCTAGTAGATGGTGTAAGAAATATTGAGCAAATATGAGGTTTCATATCACTGTGGTGAACATAAAATAGATTTTATGTCTACCAGGATTTATTCTCTGCCTTATAAACATGCAATGTAGCTTTAAATTCCAGTGTTCTGAAAACCAACCGTTGGTATTTGGCAACTTGTCCAATGTCATACATTATATTAATGGAAAAGTGACCATTGGGAGGCACTTTCATGATCTTTTAGTTTACAGCAAAGGCTACGGATGTTACTACTGTTTTCTGTTTAATGTAGCATGTCATGCTTAGCAGAATGCTTTGAAATGGGCCCGCTGTGTGATGATCCAGATTTGTCACTGTCACCGAATTTACTTGTATCTCGTCTGTTGCCATTAGTTGCACATTTTCAAATCCCCACTGTGTATCAGTGATAGTGTTTCCTCTGTGTTGAAACATAAACTGCAAAAAGAGAGACAGATGGCCTGTATTTACTATAAAGCTTTCTTTCCCCTACCTCTCATGGAGGGAAAGTGCAAATCATAGTATGATAAATGGGTGATAAGTCAGGGAGCTGAATCTTGTTACAGCATCAACAGCCAAGCATTAAAATGTTTGGAGATATGCCCAAGAGACTGACACAAATGTTTTTGGGTTTGAAAGCAACTGCATATTGTCAAGCTAAGGCTGAAAGAAGTGACTGTGGCTAACATTAAGTGTAAGCGGGAGGACTGTTTGGTTATTGGCCGCAGTATGTCACACATGGATACCCCAGGAGTTGGAGAAATTAAAATGTAGCTGTATGCATAAATTGACAGTCTTTGTGTGTTATTTAGCAGAAGCTGTATACAAGCTATTTCAAAGTACAATAGCAACTATCACTAAATATATGTTAAAGTTTACGTTGAATATTAAGAATTTATATTAGTCGGAGAGTTAAGTAAATAAGTCTAAAGAATAAGTTATATTAATATCTGTCATCTTATGTTAAAATGAAAGGGAATGGATGTTAAATAAATATTCAAGCAAGTTGATGTCATTCCGTCCAGTCTAGAAGAAAATAACAATATGCATTGATTATAGTTAGATTCATCCCTACCAACTGAGCTCTGCTATTTAATATACGTTATTAGCATTGCTCCACTGTTTAACACATTTGTCAACATACAACCTAGAAAGAATATTTACAATTTTCCATGTTAAACAAAAACACCCTTACTCATAAGCCCAAGAAATTCACTTTGCCTTTCCAGGTTAAGGAATCTCTTTTTTTGGCAAATGTTAATTAAATAAGTTCAGTTGTACAAACTACCTATTGAGTTTCATTATTTAACCTAAGGCTTTGTGACTTCACAATTAATTGTAGTGAATAAAGGATACAGGGGGGAAGATGCTACTTCCTGGAGGCTGTGGAGAGAGTTGCCTTTTATGTATGAATCCTTTCATCACACTCCCATTCACATAATTGAGTTTTTCAAAGCAAGGCTCACTTTAAAGCAGTTTTCTTCTTCTTCTTTCAGCTTTTCCCGGTTAGGGATTGCCACAGTGGATCATCTGTCTGCTTATGATTGGCAGTAGAGTTTTTACGGTGTCGAGTTGCCAGCCCGGCGCCCAACCTTCCACAGAAGGCACACACACATGCACACACTCACACCTAGGGCCAGTTTAGAGTGTCCAATCTGCCTACTGCATGTCTTTGGGATGTGGGAGGAAACCCACACAACCACAGGGAGGACATGCATACTCTGCACAGAAGGCACCCCTTGACAGGGAGAAAATATTCCTCTTTCCAGCCCTGTCCACAACCTGCCAACAATCAAATTTTCACTTCAAAGCTGTCGCATCTCCACTTTTTGAAATGTTGCTACCTCTGAAGATAGATCCATCACTGAGGTATTGCACTCTTTCTTTCATATATTGCAAAATGAATGTTTGTTGGTTGGCTCTGTCTGAATCATAACTCTCAACTGTACAGATTTTTGCAGAATGTCCAGACTTTTGGCTCATATTTTTGGTCTTATTTTCATAAAATTTTGGTTTTCTGGCAAATTAATGGCAGATCATTAAAGACTGAAGTTAGAAAATAATGACAGACATTTGAGTTTCAGACGTCATACCATTCAGAAAATTAATGCTAATGCAAAACCTGTTATTCTATCAACTTTCTAAGTTTGTAAGAGCGATATTTAAAAAGTGTCCATACTTTTAGCCTTTGTCCCACTTTCATTTATGGCTTTGTCCAGAATTCTTGCTCTAAAAGGTTGAGAGGTATGGTATGAATGTACAGTAAGCTCTGTGGTAATTATGTCATGAGAAAAAATGGCTTGAATCCTGATATACAAAGGATGTGGAGGTCTGAAGCATACTGCTCAAATGAACCGAATTATGAGTAATATTCCCATTTTGAGTCTAAAGAATTCCCTCATGCATTAGTTTTTGAAAGTATCTTAAATGCACATTCCCTCATGATGGTAGAGGGTAGGACTGATTCAGTGGTTGTTAGAAAAGGAATGGAGATTCTAGGGAAAACTAGGCAACAAACTTGTAAAACAACACAACAAACAGTGTTTTTTTCTAGGCAACAGACTTGTTTGCCAGTATATTTGCAATGTCATTTAGATTAGAATGACAGGAAATGTGGGACAGCTCAGAACAATGTTGTGAATTATTTCTTAGCTTTTTAACATTACTGAAGAAGGACTTTTAGTTATCCTTTAGCTCAGATGCAAATCTCAATCCAGGGAAAACTTTGTTCACCTTTATAGTGGGCTTTAGTTTCTTAGCAAGGTTTTTATAGCAGTCTGATGTTGCAGAGCTCTGTCCCTAGTAGGTGTTTTAACAATTTTCTTTTTTTGTTATAAAGTTTATGGTGACTGACCACCAGTAAGTATTATTCTGATTCTAGTAGGAACATATAGCTTGATGCATTTAAACAGTCATAACAGTTCTAACCTATCCGCACTCACTTAGCTACCACCCATAGAAATACCATCTACCAACCTAATACACACAAACTTAAAACAACCCAAAACCTTTCTAAATTCAATATAGACTCCTTCACTGAAAGTCTTTAATTGGTCTGTCCTAAAAAACTCTTCAAGTGTGGCAGTCAACACTTTCAATACTTTATTTTTAAAAACTTTAAACAGCCATGTCCCACTCTGCAAAAAAGTGTGAAAATGAACCAGGCACCATGGCTCACTATCCAGACAAAAGCTATAATATCTAACAGAAGCAAAGCTTGGAAAGAATGGCTTAAACTTAAAACTCCCTATAACATGCAACTTTATAGAAAATTGCACAGTCTGATTGAAAACAGTTAACCTAGATAAAAAAAAACAAACAAAAAAAAAAAAACAATATTATAGCCATCTACAAATTGAACATAAAAATTACCCACAAAAACTCTGGGACATCAGCACGTAAACTGTTACATATGGGCTCAGTCAAGGAGTGCAACCCATCTCATAACAGCTGTTCACTAGAAATTGCAATGTTATATAATACCTACTTCATAGAAAGCATTACCTCCCTAATTAAAAGCCCTTCACTCCCATCAAGTGCTTCTACTACCCCCTCAATGACACCCACTCCTAGTAATTCATTAAACAACAGGTTAGACCAAAACCAACATTCCCTGTAACCATACACAATACCATTTCCTTTACTCCCCCCACCAGCATCCTCACCTGAACCTAATTTATCCTCTATAGCCGTTGCTAGCAACTTTTATTTAAACTCAAACCTTGCTATTCTGCAGCTGACAACCTCCCACCTGAATACCTAAAGACAGACAATGATGCCACAACATACTCCACGTCTATCCAGGTTACTAGATCAGTCTCTAAATCCTATGTATCCTTACTATGGAAAACAATCCTATATTCTTCTTCATAAAGGTAGCATTGTGGCTGACATCTCGAACGTTCAGCCTATTGCAATATTATCACCCCTCTTAAAAATTCTAGAACAATGTATTCATAAGCAACTCCACCGCTATGTTCTACAAGTACAGCTCTTAACCTCCATCCAACATGGCTTCCGCCCAACGCACAGTACAGCTACTGTCTTCTTTCCTTAATATATTGAAAGCTTTTAATTGGTCACTGACACCACAGACAAATACAGGGACTTCAGCAAACTTGTTTTCTTCTCATTCCTTGACCTCTCATGACCTAAACTCCTGAATAAACTGTCTCAACTTGTACCATCCACTTCTTCATTACTGGGGTTCAGTAGCAATTTAGCTGACAGGTTCCAGTCTATAAAATGGCAGAATACTCTGTCTCCCTACTTTTTAATTTCTTTAAATCTTATGGGTTTCTAATACCATGATGAGAATGGACCCCATTCCTAAGTCAAAGTACAGTTAAACTTGATGAAATTAGTATTGTTTAAATATTTGGTGTCAGCCAGAATTGCTCTTCACAGCACCTGCGGTGTGCCCAGTAATGACTCCTTCTGCAATTCATAAAGAGTTACATGTACTGGTAACATATTTAAATACAATTGTAGATTCTTTTTTATAAGACCCGTTGCTCCTACTACTATTGGAACTATCTAGATATCTTTCTTCCACATTGCTCTCATTTCTGCTGGCAAATCCTGATATTTTACGACTTTGTGTCTCTGTATGCAAGACACTGTAGTCACTTGGTGTGGTGATTTCAATGATCAATGCTACTTTTGTCTTCTTTTTTGAGCCACTATATCCAGTTTTCTAGCATCTAACTTTTGAACTGTTGGTAATGGATGATCCCGTATGATCTAGACCTCATCATTTACTATTATGCTTTGTGGCTCATGTTTCCAGTGTTTTTCAGCCACTTTAATACCGTAATGTTTGCACAATCTCCAGTGCAACAGTCTTGCCACATTATTATGCCTTTCAGTATACATTCCTTATGCCAGTAATATGTTGCAACCAGCAATGAGGTGTGCAACTGTTTCCAATTCTGTTTTACAAAACCTACATTTGTCTGTTTCTCCAACATGTTCAATGGACTTTGTAAACCAATGTATATGTATTCCACTGTCTTCTGGCACCAATATTAGCCTTTCATCTCTTGGTTTCAATTGGCCTCTCCTTAACCATTCCTGCATTTGTTCCTGATCAATATGAGGTTCTTCCAGATGTTTTCTATACTTGCAACTATATTTATGCATTTTCAACATTTCTTGCCTTTTCATCTGGTCCTTCACTATATATTCTTTATTTTGTTGTTTGGCACATTCAGTTGCTGCCTGATTTTTATCTACTTGTGGTCTGATTTCCATTCCTACTGGACTTCGATATGCTTCTGCTAGCCTAAGCAGGGAAGTCATCTTAGATTTATTCTCCTCATGTTTCAAAAGCTTCACTACATTTGGGTCGTGTGAGGTCAGCAGATATGTGTGGAGTCCTGCGATTGCAGATCTATACATGTAATCAGTTGCAAGGAGGCCCATGCCTCCTTCAGATCGGCGAATATATAATGAGTCTATATTAGAAGACCGAAGACACATTCTTTCAAATGCATCTTGGTCTAACCTAAAAGGCTGAAAATGCAAAACATCAAAGTGGCTGTTAAGTGAATTCTTTCCCTGGGAAAGAATTCGCTTGGCCGCTTTAGTACTTTGCCATTTTTAGCACTGTAGTGCGGTCTCGGAGTTGGTATATTTAAGTAGGGGGGTGTTGGGGTTGTGGAAAGCCCCCCACTTAATGTAATGTTTGAAATTGATTTTTATTTATTTATTTTTTTGTTTGTTTGAACAGCGATTTTTTTTCCCTTGGAAAAAAATCGCTGCTCTGACACTTCGACATTGTAAGCTTTCGCGTATATAAGGTCGGTCAATCACCGTTCACTTTTTTAAGCATTCGGTGATGTAATATAGACCCTATATAATCTTGGTATGCACTAATTTTTATAAATCATTTGGTGAGCATGAAGCATCCTTCTTGTTTTCCTATCTAATCTATGCAACATGTTTTGGGGCCAGTTAATCACTCTAAAACTGCAAGTTAGGATAGGAAGAGCAAATTGGTTCATAGCTTGGATTTTGTTCTTAGATGTCAATGCTGTCTTCAGGATTAATTTAAGTCTTCTAAAGTACTCGTTACTAAGTGTTATTCACATTTGTTCATGTTTTATTGTTGATCCTTCATCAATTCCCAAATATGTATATATTCCCTCTTGCTCAAATTCTTTTATATCACATTCTTGTCCCAAACTGAAATTTTCTTGACACTGCAGTTTTCCTGCTTTAAAGGTTACTTCTGCACATTATCAAGACTAAATGACATTCATATATCATCTGAAAACGTTCTGACAACCTGCAGCTGTGTTTTCAGTTCCTCGTCTGATGAGCTATACAGTTTTAAATCATTAACAAAGAGAAGATGGGAAGTCTTTAGACTTTGTTTTCTAGGAGCCAAATTATAGCCATGGCCTAAGCTGTTGAGCAAACAGCTTAATGGATTAAGGACAATGTAGAATAGTAACAGTGACAGAATCACCCTGGAATACCCCCCTTTGAATTTTTATCCCTGGGATAATAATTTGTCCTTTATCATGGCTTAATTGCAAAGTGGTCTGCCACTGTTTCATGGTCACTGTCATATAGTCTATCAGTGTAGGGTATATCTTATGCATTTTTAAGCACTCTTTTATCCATGAATGTGGGATACTATCAAATTCTTGTTTTGTAGTCTATCCATGCCATACTTACATTCTTCCCCTTTTTACATTTCTTCATTATGACTTTATTTAACAACAAATGATCCTTTGTTCCATATGACTTTCTTTTATGGACCTTTTGTTCTATTGCCATAATTGAGTTTTCTTCTAAATGACTGTAAACTCTATCGGCATCAATTCCAGTGTATAGTTTATTCACCATCAAAAGGCAAGTTATTGGTCTATAATTTTTTGGGTATCTTGCAGGTTCACTCTTAAGTAGGAGCATTGTTTTTCCTGTTGTTAGCCAGGTTGGTGTCTGTTCAGATGTGCATATAAATAGTTTTTACTCATGGCAAAATCTTCATGTAAACTTGTTAATACTTTTAACCAGAAGTTAGGTACTGCATCTGGGCCCGGGGTTTTCCAATTAGAGGCTTTTCTTAATTTTGCTTCAATCTCTCTGGCTGTTACTTCATCCCATTTCATATCCTGTACCTTTAAACTTCTTATTTTTTCTTTTACTTCTATCCATTTAGCATCTTTATTATGTTTCACAGGATGGGCGGCCATGGTGGTGCAGCGGTTAGCATTGTTGCTTCACAGCAAGAGGTTCTCTGGTTCGATCCTTGGCTGAGGTGCATTCTGTGTGGAGTCTGCATGCCCTCCCTGTGGTCGTGTGGGTTTCCTCCATGTGCTCTGGTTTCCTCCCACATCCCAAAGATATGCTCTAGGTGGATTGGACACTCTAAATCAGCCCTAGGTGTGAGTGTGTGCATGTGTGTGTTTTCTGTGGAAGGTTGGGCACCGGGCTGGCAACTCAACACTGTAAAACTCCACTGCCAATCATGAGCGGACAGGTGATCCTCTGTGTGACCCCTAACTGGGAAAAGACAGAAGAAGAAGAAGTTACGTTTCACAGGATCTTCATAGATACTGCTGCAAAATGTATCTATTTCTTCCTTTTTGGTGCTCTTTCAATTCCTTTTACCTTGTTCCCCAATTCTCTATAAACTTTTTTGGGTCATCAGTACATTGCTTATTTTGTACTTTTCCTTTGTATTTATCTGCATATGTCCTAAGTTTTTCTGCCTGTGCTGAGATTTTTAGTTTATTTGCGATAGTGCATGATATGATCCTGATCTGTTCTAATATTGTGCATTGGTTTTCTCATTTCTATCTTTCTATTTTTGTTGTTCTGTTCCCTATTCTACACTCTTCTTGCAGCGATACTTCTTGTTTTAGTCGCTTTATACTTTTCTCTATTCGATACTTCCATGATGGTATTTGTTTCCTCCCCTTTCTCTCCCTCAGTACCCTGTGTTCTTGTGGTAGAACTTTATCAGATATCAATTTAACTGTGCAGTAATATATTCTGTTTACTTCTGTTATATCGCATGATTCTCTATGGACAGTCCTAACTACTGTGTTAATTTGTTTTTATCAAACTTTTTGGTTTTATTGACCTTCTGCAGTCTATTTCTTTCATTGATCTTAATATGCCTATCTCTGTTAAGTCAAGCAACTCTTCTCTTAGCTTGTTTTCTTCTAAACTGAGGGCATATTTTTTGTTTTCTATTTCATGCGGGCATTCTTCCTACCTTCATGCCTCCCCTGGTGTACCCCCAAGGCTCTATTCTTGGTCCCCTCTAGAAAGACCTCTATACCTTGGTAGGTCCAGTCTCTCTTATACAATATTCTGATGATTCCACATTTATATCCGCATCTAATAACCTGCCACAGCTCCTCCAGATCATGAAAGAAGATTTTTCCGCAGTTGAGAATAATGCCCAGTTACCAATCGATCCTAAAAAACAGTAACTGCTATTTGTAACAACTCATACATGCCTGATAAAGTGAATTTCAACGTATTTTCACGCAACAAAACTGAAATTGAAGTAATCTCCCATACAAGACTTCTTGGAGTGATTATAGATTATAACCTTGAATTTGGTCTGCATGTTCAAAATAACATAAAAAAGACTCACCAGAAATTAGGAATGCTCTAAAGGCATACTTCCTTAGTAACACTACCAAAACCACTCTTGTTACTACCTACCTTCTCCACCTCTCGTAAATAGAGCACTCACCCTAACCAACCTTCAGGTTACAGTTAAAAATAAGCAGGAGGAATGCTATAATAAATAAATAAAGGTGGAGGAATGCTATAATAAATAAATAAGCTGGAGGAATGCTATAATAAATAAATAAGCTGGAGGAATGCTATAATAAATAAGCTGGAGGAATGATATAATAAATAAGTTGGAGGAATGGTATAATAAATAAATAAGCTGGAGAAATAGTATAATAAATAAGCTGGAGGGATGCTGTAATAAATAAATAAGCTGGAGGAATGATATAATAAATAAATAAGCTGGAGAAATACTATAATAAATAATCTGGAGGGATGCTATAATAAATAAATAAGCTGGAGGAATGCTATAATAAATACGTAAGCTGGAGGGATGCTATAATAACTAAATAAGTTGGAGGGATGCTATAATAAGGCAGTGAAATTTGCCACCAACAAACAGTACTGCAGTCACCACTGTATGAAGCCTGCGTTAAGGCTTTGAATTGTCTCAAACTGCCTCACTACTTAGATTACATACAGCTTAAGTACACACACAGCATTAGCACAAAGCTGATTACTGCCCTATTTTTACTCCTCTCCTCCATTCCTAAAGTCCTAATAGACTTCTTCAGTTTAATGAACTACAGCATCTCAGCATATATAACCCCCTCAAATCCTCTGGCCAATGTCTTTACTCATACTGTGTCACTAAAAATGGAATACTCTCCTTCTGCAAATTAGATGTACCTATAACATCTCCAACTTTAAACAATTACCAAAAGACTATCTAAATAAAACTGTCTCTGCTCCTGCCCTACCCCAGGCTGAACTAGTGCATCCCTCCTTCCTCCACCAGCATACGTTGACGATGTTCAGACAGAAGGAATTAGTAAAAATCTATTTCTTAGACAATGATCAAATACATTTTTGCCAAGGCTATATTACCTAATCATATATGTTCCAAACAGTGTACTTAGGTATGTTTAATGTAATTTATATGAACTGCAACTTGTGAGTACTTTATCTGCTGACAACGTTCTTTTTCAAGGTTTGTATATATGGGTTCACATTGCATGAAGTGAAACTGAATTGTTGCTTAGTTAATATATTATTTTCTATATTAGGCTTTGTAATAACTATTTAACTGTAACCACATAATGTCAATGTGGAGAGTTTTCTCCCCATGCCTCCATTGAAAATGGGATAGTATCCCAGCCGGACGTTCCTGGTAAACAAATGTCACATAAAATAAATAAGTAAAGCTTGTTGCATACTCCTGGTCATCTGTAGGAATGTCATGGGAAATTTTAGGGATTCCATCATATAACTGTATAAGGCTCACCTTATTGAAGTTTTTAAAGTGGGTGCTGTCAGTGAGTGGAGGGATGGAGGTTCTGTGTCTAAAGTTACAAGTTGGTGGTTTGATTAAACTGGTGATGGACACACTAAGGCAATGAGACAGAATTGGACTGTATTTGCAAGAACTATATCAAAAATGTTTCTCTCCCTGGAGGGTTTGATTAAATTTGATTTAAGGAGATTTTTCTAACCCAATCCAAACAAATCATTCGACATAAGCTATGTTGGAGGTGTAGCTGCTCCAGTCTTTGGAATGATAGTTGAAGTCAACAAAGATTATTGAATTCTTGCAGGTAGAGATATTTTCATGGAGATCCAGAAATTGTATGAGATCATCTGGGGTCATGGTGGGGGATCAATAACAGACTATAATATGAAAGTTTGACTTGTCTAAGATAAGATGAAGTCCAACAAACTCTCTGCTGGAGTTTCTGGATTTCTATCTTTTTTTTTCAAATATTTTTTTATTTTCCAAATAAAATAATGTTTAACAATACGATCATCAATAAACAAGTATTATAAACCTTTATATACACTATGTACAATTGACCTGAACAAAGGAGAGAAAAAAATTAATAAAATATATGAAATTAGTAACAAAAATTTATAATATTCAATTAATAAAGTATAAAGTTACACATTAATTTAGGGTTCATTTTTAATGTCTCAATAAGAGTTAACATTTTTTTCCCAAGGATTGTTTGTCCATGTTTTAGGTGAAATTCTCAATTCCTTTACCTTGATTTCTAATGTTGCTGTTTCTTCCATTAGTCTCAAGAATTCTTCCAGAGTAGGTCCTTGTGAAGACTTCCACTTATAGGTTCATAGGTTGGTACTAGGCTATCAGCCCTAGGGCCTATACAAGCCTAGCCATAACAATTCCCTGGATATTTCTTCCCACAATATTTACTTCCCTGGACCCCTGTCCAGCAGAGCGACTGACATGATCCCCTGGGTGAATTTCCTATCTCCCATCCAATCATCAAGGTTCCTTTTGAAGAGGGCCAAGGAGGCACTCTGCTTGACGTGTATGGGCAGTCTATTCCAGAGTATGCGGGAGTCTCAGAGTCAAGAACCTATCCCTCCAGCATGTTTTAGTTCATTGTGTTGACAAGGTTTAGATCCCTGGAGCGTGTGGCTCTGAGGTATTGGGATTTCTTTAAGTGGAGCATGTCCAACAGCTCAGGGTTTGACATGACCTTGTATGTTAAGCAAAGATCACCTCTGAGTAGATGATATGCCACAGAATATAGCTGGAGTGTTTTTAGATGGTCAGCATATGGCATCTGGTTTAGGCCTGTGATTCTTTTGGTGAGGTATTTCTGCGGCCTTTCCAGCTGTTGCAGATGTCTTGTGAGGTACATACCAAATGGGGCATTATACTCTATAATGGATCTGATGAGGGATGAGTACAGTGGGACAATGACCTCCTTTTGTCTGGATGAAAAGCCCTTAGTGATGAGGTGTGCCACATAGAAGGATTTCCTGACTGTTGTGGCAATGTGGTTATCGAAGGTGAGACCACTGTCCACTTGTGTCCCTAAGTCTCTCATCACACTTTCAATGTTTAGTGTACTGCTACCTATGTGGTATTTCATGGGCACATGTTTTTTCCAAAGGGGATAACTATACATTTCTTGGCATTAAGCTTGAGCCCATGGCTCTGGCACCAGGCATCTGTTTCTGTAAGGCCCTTTTGTAGAATATCCACATCATTTGGGGATTCAATAATGGCTCACAGTTTGCAGTCTTCTGCAAACTTTGTTAGCCAGAGTCCCTTAGTGTTGGCCTGTACTTCAGAGAAATAGATGCCAAACAAGAGTGGTCCCGGGACTGAAGCCTGAGGTACTCCACTTGTCACTTGTCTGGAGCTCGATTTAGAGTCGGCTGCTTTTACAGTCTGGGTTCTGTCAGTAAGCCAGTTGGCAACCTATCGAGTGACATAGGGATTTATGCCCAGCTTAGTAAGTTTATCTGTGATTCCAGAGTGGGGGATGGTGTCGAAGGCCTTGGTGAGGTCCAGATAGGCTGTGTGGACAGCCCTATCCTCGTCCACAGCTCTGGAGACTGATTCAAAGAAGCCAGTCAGGCTCAGGAGACAAGATCAGCCCTTCACAAATCACAAACTGCATGGGGTCTAGTGTATGAAGGCTGCTAATGTCTTTTTTATTATAAGTTCCATGATAATGCGTTCCATGCCCTTGCAGATCAGGCTCGTCAGACTGATGGGACGGTAGTTCCTGTGGAGTGGGATAACTGCAGCTGTGTGCCACTCAGTGGGCATGAAGCCTGCGGTGAGGCTATGATTAAACATCACACTTAGGTGAGGTGCCACTTCATTTTGTAGTTCATGAAGTACACAGCCTGGGATGTCGTCTGGTCCCATGGATGCTGTATTCTTAGCTTTGGAGAGTGCGGTTTCTACCTGTGTGGCCGTGATTACTAGAATTTGGCAATCTTTTGGTATTGAGATGGGCCCTTTAGGGGGTGAGAGGGGAGTGAAGTTGGCACTGAATCGATCTGCCAGGATATTGGCAATATCCTTGAGATCAGTATATTTCATGCCATTCTGTTGTAGCTCAGAGCAGATCTGAGCATTGCCATTTAGATTCTTGACATAACTATAGAATGCCTTGTGGTTGTCTTTGGAATCTTTGGCAATTTTATTTTCGTAACTAGCTTTTGAGGATTTTATGAGGGATCTCAGCTTCTTACTGAGGCTGGTGAGGGAGATTTTTGCATCATGGGATTTTCCTCTTTTCTGCACCAATTTCTTCCTTCTGTTGTATAGTTTGTTTATAGCAGGGGACCACCAGATTGGCTTCCTTTTTTTGAAGAAGAGCATCGTGGTTCTATTTGGGATGGCACGATTCATGCAAGAGTGGATGTGCTCGTACAGTGCCTTAGTGTAGGATTCAGCAGTTGAACTTTCAGATCCTGTCTGCATGGGTGTCATGAAGTTTGCCACTTCTGACTTCAGTAGCATGAAGTTGGCTTTGGAGAAGTTTTTTACGGAGGTTTCCTTACTGGGAGTGGGGGTGGGATGTGGATGTCAAGGGTGATTTGCTTATGGTCAGACCTGACCAATGAGGGGGTGACCACTGATGTGGAAAATCTATCTCCCATGTTGGTAATCACCAGGTCTAGGATATTGGAGCCCCTGGTGGGACAATGGATTAGTTGAGCCAGGGTGTTGGAATTTATGAATTCCAAGAACCGTTGGGAAAAGGTGTTGGTATCCAAGTAGTTTTCCCAGTTAATGGCAGGGTAGTTGAAATCACCCATTATTAGGGTGTTTGGTTGTATCTTAATATTTTCCAGTATGTTTAGAAAGGTGTAGTGAGAATCTTGGGGCATGGTGGGGGATCTGTAGTTATGTATGACTTTCTAGTTATACATTTCCTTGCCACAGCTAGTATGGGCCAAAGTAGGTATAGATCTTTTTTATTCATTCCAATAGTATCATTAACATTTAAGAGGACTAAAGATTTGGTTAAAATAATGGCATCTGTGAATATAGCTTGGAGAAAAATAGTAATTTCCTCCCAGACTTTTTTTATATTAATACAATCAAAAAATATAAAAGACCAATCAGCTTGGATTTCTTTCTTGAAGGGTTATGGTCAATGACAAACACAGTCTGCTGGAGTTCCCCAATGGGTCTAAAGGGTTGGTAGGCACACAGCCCAGGCACTGAGGGAATGTTTCCATCCTTTTGAAACATCACAGTAAGCACACTTATATGCAGTGGTTGTATTTGGAGACTTACACTGATACCTAATTTTAAGAGTTCTTGCAGGCTTAGGTAAAGACATTTAATGCCATCAGAGTGTGTTATCTTTGTGTTTTCAGTCAGAAGATGTTGCCTTTGTATTGGTGGGGGAATGATGGTATCATGCTCACTGCACATTGTGTTTTCAGTCTGAAGATGTTGTGTTTGTATTGGTGGGGGTATGATGGTATTATGCTCACTGCGTGTTGTAAACCAGGGGATGGATTACACCATGTTTGCTAGGTATTTACAGCTGTCACAGATATAATCTACTGGTTTGGTCAGAAGTCCTTTATCAGTAAGTATCATGAAGTTTCTTAGTAAGCTAAGTACAAGGAGGCAGACAATGGATGGGGGACTAATCTGTTATGCCTTTATAATGTCCACTGCTTTTGAGTGATGCAGC
Organism: Protopterus annectens; assembly: GCF_019279795.1. NCBI lineage: Eukaryota > Metazoa > Chordata > Ceratodontiformes > Protopteridae > Protopterus > Protopterus annectens. The sequence goes on from NC_056749.1 coordinate 850,927,201, forward strand.
CTAAATTGGAAATTAAGAATGAACATTAAAACAATAGAGATGGTTGAGGTGGGGAGTAATATACGGTGTAGGTGATTACCTGGATAACACATTGAAGAGTGGAGTTTCTGTAAAGCAGCAACATACAGGCCAGAGCTACCTGCTCCAGCCTAGCACAGATCAGCATCAATCGATTTAGCTGTGCACAAAAAATGTCCAAGTACCTACAACAGAGAGCAAAATGATTTTGAGGTAATCTCTTAGGGGAAAACAAAAACTGTGCACATTGCATCCTACTCAACAACCTGTTGTACAGTGTTACACTTAGCTTCTCTCCACAGCATAAATAGCAATCAAGAATTTGGAAAAAAAGTCACAAATTAGAGTCAGATGTACAATAAAATACAGTGTGTGAAGTAAAAAAGAAGAGAAAAGGCACAGACATTTTTAAAACACAATAAAGCACAATGTGACTGTTAATGTAACACAGAAATGCATTTTCTGAGTGTTTTATATGCAGCAGAAGTCCAAATACCATTTTAAAAGTTCCTCAGTGAGTGCATGAGTATGCAGTAAAGACCACAACGGTGCGCTGTTCCACACAGTTAATAGCAAACACAAAGAACCAATCAAAACAGATCTTAGTTAGAGACGGTCATGCTCAGTGACCTAGGAACTGTAGCAACTAGTCTGCACTCATTAGAATAAATAAAACTCATTTCAAGATGGGCCCCGTATCAGGCCAAAATAGGCTGTTTCCAAATTAACAATATAAAACAATGGATGAGGAAAAGTAGGATGGAAAAATGTTCAGAACAATTTAAAATGTGATGAAACATGGTGTTAGTGGTGAAGTTGTCCTTAAAACCACCACTCATTTTTTCAGTTTTCTAAAATCCTCTTTGAAAGCTTTTGTTTTCTTTCTTTTTATCCTTGTTATTTCCTATTAAACTACTGATGCTTTAAAACCTAGAGCTTCAGTTGCCTTTTTTCATTTCACCAGTTAGTTTTATCCATATTATTCCAGATGCGTACATTTTGTGATCCGAAGGCCTCATGAGATATTTTTTTTACTTCAAGACCCACCTCTGAGATCCAAAGTCATTTTAGGCTTTTTTTCCCCAAATTCCCTTAATTATTTTTGAAACTATATAAAACTCTAGAGGATTCTTGCTTAATCTAATGACACATTTTTGGTTTTCATAAAATACACTTCTGGGGAGAGCAAAAAAGAAAGGTTTATTTAGATTCTGAAGCAAATCCTGCCACTTTCTTCTCAAATCCAAGTGGTTTCTTCCTATTTATTTGTATTTATTTATTTAGTTAGTTATTTATTTATTGCATTTGTTTACAGGGAAGGTCCAACTGGGCTAGTTCCCCTTTTCAGCGGAGACCTTGGGACAAAAGCTCCAAAATACATTAATCTTCAAAATACATTGATATATACATCACTTATACAATAGTACAAAGGGAGATATAATAAATTATTGCAGTATATGAGGACATGGAATTTATGATAAAAGCAATATAGGATTTCAAGGGAGTCAAATAGCATTACAGAATTTTATATCCAAAGACTCCTGTAGAAACAGTTTGTCAGATTTTAGTAATAGAGACATTAAGTAGTAATATTTTGTACCTATATGTTTAGGCATATAGGTGAGAGAGGTATTGTTAAGCTATTAGCCATGAGGGAGTAAAAGAAAAGTGTACATAGGGAGTTCAGAAAGGAGAGTGAGTGACATGTTTAAGTAATTGTGTAAGCTATTAATGAGGGCAGAGAAGAGATGGTAGTTATTTATCCTTGAGTATCACAGGGGAATATCCATTCCTAAGTGAGGTGTTGTTTGAGATCTGATTTAAAAGGATTTGTGTTCTCTATCTGTATGCTGGGATAGAGTTCCATAGTTTAAAGATGCAGTTTGAGTAGAGCAATTCAACTGTTTTGTTTTCAGCTTTTGTGAAAACAAGCAGGGATTTGTCTGAGGACCATAAAGCCTGTGTGGTAAGTAGAGCCGGATGATATTATGTAAGCTTGGGTATAGTTCTGGTTTGTACATTTGACTGTGGATTGCTGTTATTTGAGAATAATTGAGAAGGTGTGTCCTAGTGCTAGGCGGTGGTGTATTCTATTTGGCATGTTTATGGTAAACTTAGTTATTTTATTGTAGCATTGCTTGAGTTTGCAGATTAGTTTGGCAGTTAAATTGGTGAGAACAGGTGCTCCATATAGCACAGTAGGAAGAAAGTGGCCTGTATCAATATTCAATCTTGTTGTTGCAGTGAGAAATGGCTTTGCTCTGTAGAGATTGCCCAGTGTGGGATGAGTTCTTATTTTTGCATGGCTTGTGTGGTATGTTTGTTGAATTTTAGTTTGCTGTCAATGATAACCCCTAGTAGTTTTATGTAGTCCACCTGTTCTATTATAGTATTTTTTGAGGTTATAATGAATTGACTTTGTGTTGCAGTGGGGTAAATAGCATTCATTTTGTTTTTGGGGGGTTGAAGAGAAGGTTGGAATTTTCAAACCAGTTTTCAATTGATGAGAAGGATTCTTGAGTTTCAATGTGTATGTTTTTTGCAGAGTATATTAGTGAGGAGTCATCAGTGTAGTGCACAATATTTGCATGCATGGATGATAAGTGGAAGTCATTGATAAATAGTTAAATTAGAAGGGTCTGAGAAATGAGCCTTGGGAAACTCCAACTAATATAGATGGGAAGGCGGAGTATTCATTCTGCCATTTTACAGCCTGCTTTCTTCCTGTTAAATAACTATGGAACCAGTAGGTAGAGGAATTATTTAGTTCTAAACTCGACAGTATGTTTAACAGTTTTTGTGGCAAGCTATATCAAAGGGTCTCGGACAGGACTTGAAAGAGAGTGGATACTAGATTCCCAGAGTTTCATGATTGGTTAATTTTATCTGTGAAGCTAATCAGTGCTGTGGTGGTGAAGTGGTTATGTCTGAAGCCATGTTGTGTAGGTGAGAGGAGATTATGTTCTGTAATGAATTTCATTAGTTGGTTGTGTATAAATTTCTCTAAGATTTTTGAAAGTGGAGAGACAATAGCTATGGTTCTATAGTTAGATATTTCTGTAAATTAGCTGCCTTTATGCAGGGGGATGATAAAGGATTTTTTGCACAGTTTGATTACATAGTTTTCTGTGAGTGATCATTTTGCAGCTGTTTTAATGTATTCTGGGGTAGCTTATCTGTTACTAGTATAGTGGTTTTCATGTTTTGCAGGTAGTTTTAGATAACTGTAGTAGGGAATGGTCTGAAAGAGAAGATATTGTGTCCTGAAATGTGTGGCTAGGTGGTTGTGGAGTTTGTGTTATTTTGTTGTAAAGCTAGGTGGCAATCATCTGAATAAAGCTGGAGTTGAACTGGAATTCTATACAATCATTTTGGTTGGGGGTAGGTGGTGTGGGCTGTGTGATCTTTCCAGGATACAGGAAGTTATTTATTGAGATCCAGAATTGTTTTGGGTTGTTTAGGTGATTTTTTCTGTTTGGTATAGAACATTTATCTATCTAACTAGGTTTTGTACTTTACCTGATTTTAATTGCCTGAGCTTTTGTATATCGGTTTCTGTTTTTTTTATTCATATCTTTCAGACTTTTTCTCTTTGATTTATAAGATTTTTTTGTACTCTGTGATACTCATGAAGCTGGCTTTGCTTTGACTATCTTCTTTTTGGGGCCTGTTCATTAAGTATATTTATGAAGATGTTGAAATGGAGTATGGCCTCATCTAGTAACAGGATCTTGAGTATATGCCAATTATATTTTTGTAGGCAGTTAATAAAAATATTTATGCTGAAAGTAGATAGGCTCCTTACTTATTTCATTTGGTGGCATACACTATTTCATGTTTGGTGTCTAATTAGATATATTGGCAGGTGGTCTAAGATAGCCAGGATAGGTGCCAGCAGATGAGTATTTCTTGGTTTGGATATCAGAATCTAATCTAGTACAGACTGCCTTGTTTGTTTTTTAATCTTTTTGGGGAGTTGATAGGTTGGGTGAAGCCATATAACTCTATAGTGTTAACAAGATCAATATTATTAAATTAAAGGTAAATCAAACAATATTTATATCACTTAATATAACTGTTTCTAGTGGATTTGAGTGAGCAACAATGTCTTCCATGGTGGGGATATTATATTATATATTCTTGATATAATTACAGTTTTATTTTGATTTAGTTTAAATTATGTCATTAATAATTCTGCATTTGAGAATTGTGGGATGTGTTTTTTAATGCATGCCTCATTGAGTGCTTTGTGGTAGTGAGGAACAGGATTTTATATTTGAAGTAGTCAATGTAATTGGATTGGTAGAGTGATGGGCTGATAAAGAACCTATGGCTGGTAGTATGTAGAGGATAGTTTGCAGTAGCTGTGTATGGAAGCTTTGGTAATTGTAATGTTTGTTGATAGGTTGTACTTTTTGGCTAATGGCAGGTTGTGTTTTTTGGCTAATAGCAGGAGGGTGAGAGAGGTGAAATACTGATGCAGAGCATGTTTGCTAATGGACCTATATACTGTGCATTGCTATTAGGATTTAAAGTAACATGCCCTGTGTTGGAGTTGTGGGATGATGCTTTTGTTGAGGTTGTGATATGAATTGAGATTACTTAATATACTGGTTACTGGTAATATGAAAGGGGTCTATTCCTAAATAAAAGTGATAAAGATGGTGTGTGTGGGAATGGGGGTAGGGTAGGGGAGTAAAGTGAGCCTGAGTGGGTTTATATCTCACTAGTGTATCTTGTTATATAAAAAAACGAGCAAAAAAAAAACATATGTTGCCCTCCAAGGTAGTATATCTGCTAAGTACTATAACAATCACTAAACTAGTGTTCTGCTTTTAAAGCAAGATTTGACATTATTTAAGGACAGAGCTATTTATTGTAGTTAGTAAGAACATCTATCTTTAATTTTGTTATTTTTTGTTATGTTTCTTTTATTTCAGAATCAAAGAAATGAGGGGCAATGATCTTGCTTTCAATTAGTTACAAAAATGTACAATTTGATGTGGAGGCCGTATTTCTTAAAGGGGGGGGGGTTATGACCCAGCAGCCATGCAGTTCCATTGAGCATAGAATAGTATTGCATTCACTTTTCAGCAGTTGACAAAGTACCCTGCTTGTACAGAAATGACCTACTATTTATTCCTTTTTTTCTTTTGTTGGCCATTTGCATCCTGACTTTGTTCCTTCTCTGGTTTCTAATTAAGTTGGGGTTGTCTGACTTCAGGAATTAAAGTGGAAAGGGGTGGGAAGAGAAAGAGAAATAAAAAGGAGAGGAAAATGCAACTAGATTGACATTCTACATGCCAACCACACAATGCAAACTCAAGAAATCATCTCAATACGTATAAGCCTTCCTGGTAGTTAAGCAAAAAGATGAAAAAAGACAATATAGTAAAAGTGTCTGTATAGTTAATTTGAATTTTATTTGCTGTTAGAATATGTAGTGCACTTTAATAAATTGCAATACTGCAGCTGGACAGGGCAGTGAATGTAATTGAACTAGCAAAAGGGCATTACTGTAGCCTCAGAAATATAAGAAAATATGGCTGCTGCAGCTACTAAAGCTAAACCATTCCACAAAGGAGGCAGTACAGTTAGCTGAGAGACACATGAAAGGATTGCAACAGCTACTACAGCAAGGAGCACTCACCAGTATGCTAGATGACTATGCCACATGCTTTGCTAATTATATGGCTGCAGCGTATGTTCATATTGGTTACACCTTGGTTACTTTATGCATTCATAAACTAAAAAACATGAATTTAGCAGCTCATGGCTTGCTTTTCAGACAGTAGCAAACTACACACAGCTTCATGATAAGTAAGGTTGCTAACTGCTATTAGAAAAATCCTGCCAGAAGATTTTACAATGTCAATTAGACACAAGTAGAAAGAGCTGTTAATTATTGAAAGTAAACCAGAAATGTTACTAAAGCAATGTAAAAATGTGCCAACAACATCGTAGGTTCATAGGTAGGTACTAGGCAATTGGCCCTAGGGCCTATATAAGCCTAGCCAAACAGTACCCTGGCTTTTGCCACCCAAGAAAATGATTTTCCTGTGCCCCTGTCGAGCAGAGCCACAGAAGTGATCCCCGGGGTGAATTCCCTCTCTCCCATCCAATCATCAAGATTTTTCTTGAAGAGTGCTAATGAGGAGCTTTGTTTGCTATAGATAGGTAGTTTGTTCCAGAGTATGGGAAGTCTCTGGGACAGGGATCTATCCCTCCAGCATATTCTGCAAAGATATAACAGTTAGATCATCAAAAACAATCCATGGCACAACACATCTGTACTGGTATATAATATGTGGACCATACGATCAGATAATTGTTTGACCATTTCATAATTATAGTTATGACATAATCATCGTGAAGGAAAATAATATTGAGAAGAGCTTTGTATAATTCAGATTAAATGAGATTAACAGTTCAGAGATTTATGACTGGTAGAGAATTTAGGGCCCACTCCTCTCTACACTAAAAATAGTGCCCAGGATTGGTGCTCTCACTATTTAATACCTCCCATGGGATGGGCATGCACCTCAACTGTATGGGGAGGGTCTTGTAGTCCTTATCTACACCCCACAAGCATACTGCATACTTAGACTTACTGGAGTCACTTGCCATACAGCTCAATACCTTACTCATACGTGATTTTAATTATCCTACCATCAGCTGGGAAGTATACGTGACCAGAAACATGCTAACATGCTGATTCAGAGGTACTTGGACTTTTTCAGTTCAAATGCTCTTGGAACAGCTGGTCACCACACACACAAGAGGCTCAAATGTCCTGGACATAGTACTCACTATCATGGGAGAGCAATTCACCCCCCCCCATGTGATGTCCTCCCTGTTGAATAAATCAGTGTTGTTCAATGGAATTATAGAACAGATACCCCATCAAGCTCAAAAATACTTAAGAATTTTTCAAAGACAAATTACCTCCTTCTAAATGATGGTATAAGATGTTTCAAAGCCCATTCAAACTCAGATAACACAGAGTCCTATGCAGAGGAGTACATCAATGCCCTGTATAACCACTTAAGTGGTTGTATAGAATTGGCTGTAACTGAGTGGATTAAAACCAAGTCTTGCTGAAAAAAGAAGCCACCTTGGTGGACCCTTAATATAAACAGGCTATACAATAAGAGAAAGAAACTCATGTCCAAAAACAAGAGGGAACTGGCTCATCAGTAAAAGAACCCCTCTCTAGCTGAAACAAACAAATTAGAGATCTTAAGTCCTCTAAAGCTAACTATGAAGCAAAAATAGCCTCCCTACTTAAGGATAATCACAAGGCATTCTTTAACTAGGTCCAGAATCTAAAAGGAATACCAAACTATGCACTGAACTGGTTGTGGATGGCACCACCCATACTCAATTAGATGTAATAGCCAACTTGCTAGCTGAGAGATTTGGGAAACTTCACCCCCATCCACTCCAGTCATCCACCAAAGTATACCTGCTACCATTACTCAGCCTGTTATTTAAAAAAAAACAGGTCATTTCTGGGCTCTCCAAGGCCAAAAATATGGCATCAATGGGACCAGACAACATCTCAGGTGTCCTTTAAAACAACCTAAAACATGACCTAGCAGACCCACTTGGACCCCTGCTTAACCACAACCTGCTATATTCTGCCAGAATGGAGGACAGCAATAGTAATCCCTCTGCACAAAGAGGGACCATCAACAAACCTCAGGAATTATAAGCCCATAAGCTTGACTAGGCACATTTGCAAGGCCATAGAAAGAATCATTATGGTCCTTATTAACAAGGGCATAGGAAGTATTCAAATTCTCGACACAACCCAGTTCAAATGTGTTAAAGGTAGATTATGCCTAGACAAGGGAAAGGCAGTGCATACCACCTATCTTGACCTAGCCAAGGCATTTGACACAATCCCCAACTCAGGTATTATAGAGAAACTCTCCCATTTGGGAATTAACTCCTACATTACCAGATGGGTGGCCAACTGGTTCACTGACAGGACACATACTGTCAAAGTGGGTGACCTCACCTCTAGCAAAATACCAATCACTAGTGGCATACCACAGGGTTCTGTGCTGGGCCCCTAACTGTTCAAAATTTTTTTCTCAGACGTCCAGGCAAACTAGGACAGCGTGTTCTTGACCAAGTTTGCTGATGATTGCAAATTAGGAGCAATCATTGAGTTCCCCAACGATGTTAACATACTGTAGACAGGATTAACACAGACAAATGATTGTTGGCAAAGCCACAGATTAAAGCTAAATGAAAAAAAAATGCATTATCATTCCTTCCCTAAGTGTAGAACCAGTGGTGCATGATCTGGATACCCAGGTTGATAATTTGAGCTTTGATCACCACATATCCAAAGTAGTAAGGACATTCTTCCATGTGGCACATCTTATAAGTAAAGGTATTGCATAGAGATCTAAGGATGTTAAAATTCCATTATACCTGGCCCTCATCAGGCCAAATATTGAGTGCCATTCTCTCTTTTGCATGTACCTCACCAGATATCTGCTACAATTGGACAGACCACAGAGGTTTCTCACCAAGAAATTACAAAGTACACAAAACAAGTCTTACATGAAAAGACTGAAACTCCTGTCACTGTATTCTGTTTCCTACAGGTTGCTACGGGGTGACCTGTGACTGGCTTATATGGCAGTCTCTGACCTGGCCCTGATGGAAATGCTACACATTCATAATTCAAACTGCCGAAGGGTCACTCGCTCCAGGGATCTTAACCTAGCCTCTGACATGAATAGGTCATGCTGGAGAGATAGATACATCTCCTAGAGACTGCCACTTCTCTGGAACAAGCTTCCACTTCAAGTGAAACAGAGCCCCTTCCTGACCCTCTTCAAATGTAACCTAGATCAATGGATGGGTGACCGCAGATTCACTCCTGTGTTGGTGGTCATGTCCCACTTGGACAGAGGAAGTTGGTATTAACTCCCACAGACCCTTATCTCTGTGAATTTCTTTCACCTAATCACTGACATTTGGGGCAACTCAGGATAAATATGGCTAGGCTTGTAAGGGCTCTAGGGCCATTAGACTAGTAACCTTCTATGAACTTATGAAGCTATAAGGGAGAACTTTAGTCAGACTGGGTGAAAATGTTTCTACAGTCTGGCTGTCCTCTTAAAAGCAAAAACTTCATGGGCTTTACATGTTCCATCTGTTGTACCTTATTCTGTTTCAGAGAAAGGGAGACATCCTATAATAATAAGCTTATTTAGTTAAACTGGAAATGTACAAAACAATAAGGAAGTCAGCTCTGGCTGTCTTTTTGTGAACCAAATCAGTTATATTGCCAGAAAGACTGCTTGAAGAGATTTTCTTTTTTATATTTGACTAGACCCAGACCCATTTGAGCCTTCACTTAATTTGTCAGTTTATACCTTCCTTTAATAGATGATAACAGGTCTTGGCAAACAAGGGGGCTCAGTGCTGTTAAACTGAGCACCATGCTTAACACAGGGAAGATTTTCACCTTGATTTCTAAGGAGGAATACAGGTTTTAGAAATATGCAGGTAGCCTGAGATCCAAATTTGCTTAAGACCCCAAATAGTTGTCTGCTCCCTGAAAGCTGTAGACTAAGCTAGGCACATTCCAGGCCTGGGCCAATATTGGTTTAGGAGGTGATACTATATAAGCAATAATGCCCAAGATTGTGTGTGTTATTGTGGAACTAATGCACGCCCTGGAGTATTCTGAGGCCTGATGCCCTGGAAAGACATTATTTCCAAAAGAGCACACATCACGGAGGGCATTATTGTGCTTAGAAAATGGGCTATCGAATAAAATGGTTTGTATTTACATTTTAAATTGTATATATTTTTATATATTGTTGATGTATAAAGTTCCTTTTTGTAATGTTTCAAGCTTGCTATACTAAATGTAATTGTCATTGGAGGAAGTATTCTGCATCCAAAATATAACTTAAGCATTTGATGTCTACACACACACACACACACACACACACACACACACACACACACACACACACACACACACACACATGTATACATGTTCAGAAGCACATGCAGACAGACTCACAGACATATACATACATATACATAGAAACCCACTTGCATTCACAAGCATTGACAGGAAAACAGACAGACAAACTCAAGCATATATATAGATAGTAGCACTCACACACACACACACACACACACACACACACACACACACACACACACACAAACACACAGAAGTACACAGACAAACACAAACACATGGACATATACAAATACATGCATGTATATGCAAACACACACACATACACACACACACACACAGAAGTACACATATAAATGCTCGTAAATTCTCTGCCTCAATTTCATCTCAGTCTTGCCAATGTAAAAAGAGTCACAGATTTCACATGTAGCAATATAAATCACTCATGTGGTATTACAGTTGGCAAAACCTTGAGTAGTAATATACTTGTTCCTCTTTTTCAAAAGAATAGAATCACCTTCCTTGATGTTAATGCAATATGGGCAACACCCGCATTTTTGTGTCCCTTTTTTGTTATTGTTATTAGTGGGGTTAAGGAAGTTTGTCCCTTCCAATATATTCTTGATGTTATGTCCCTTCCTATATACACATTTAAATGGATTTTCAAAGATATGATTTAAACCAGACAAACTAACAAATGTTTTCCATTCTTTACTAAGAATACTTCTCACCAGATTGCTCTCCCCGTCAAAAGTGGTAAACATGGCAGAATGAAAACCTTTTTCTAAAGTAGTGGCAATAGCAGTGTTTGCCTCAATATTTTGTACTTCCAATGTAGGTAGGAGTACACCCAAAATTGGAGCAAATTTTCCTGTTCTTCCTTCCTTAACCTCTACAATAACTGACGTTAGGAGATCTATTGGGTACCCCCTTGCTCCAAACATACTCTTAATGAATTCACATTCAGTATTAAAATCCTGATCATCTGATGTCATCCTACTGGCTCTCACCAACCCTTAAAACAAACTTTGATATCTTCGATTCCCTGTAACCAGGAGAGACTCGCCGGTTTAGCTTCGAATGAAGGAACCGTTTCCCAATTGGATTCACAACATGGCCAGGGTGTCCAGCCTCATTGTAAAAGCTTGGATGGTTTTCCTAATATTTCTTTACCAGCAAGTTCATCTGGAACTTCAGTTTTGAAACCTGTGAATGGAAGAAATGGAAGTACTGCAACTTCAACGGGTGTTGTACATCAAAATAATACAGGTACAGTTCAGTTTAAAGATATTCTTGATTTTAAACTTGATTTTAAACAGATGCCTATACCTCAACACAATAATTATAGTGGTAGCTACACCACTTTAATTTCGGATTTGGATAATATGCTTTTTAAGTTTAAAGCATTGGAAATGGACAACATGTATCTTAAACATTGTTTGCAATTGAACATTATTTCTAAAGGTCTTCGGGTATGTAAATACCCCAACAATGTTGTGGAAAACTCAGACTTTCATAAGGACCTTATTTGTGCATTTGATAAATGTGGATTTGAAATTATGAAGGCAATATTAGAAACAATGAGTTGGAAATGGATAACATGTTTTCTCAGATTGAAATTATTAATAATAATAAGATTGTCACTGATTTAATGTTTGGCATTGAGTGTGAAAGAGTTAAATATCATGAAATGTTGAAAGATGTAGAAGTAAAATGCACTAGGAGTTATGAAAGTAAATTTAGAAAGGTGGAAAGGGACGTAAAGGAGTACAAAAACAATACACAATACCCTAAACCAAAGAACACATGAGGTAATTTTCACAACAAACCACATGAGTATAGAGGTGAAAGAGACATGGGGTATGACAATTTACCAGCTGAAACTCAGTTTAATAGTTATGACATACATGACCTTTTAGAGTTTTCCTCCCCAAGGAGATCAGAGAGACTCAAGAACAAGGACCCAGTAGACTACAGGTACGGTTATCAGAACCAGAGGGGTCGAAAGGTACCTTGGAGGTAATTCTTTCAGATGAAATAGTAATTAATAAATGTATGTTTAGGTACAATGGTTTTCACATTTTTAATTATACCCTTACTCCCGTTACTAAGGGTCATTTCAACTTATTTACTAAAAGTTTTACTTTTATTCCTAGCGTTAAGGCCAATGTAGCAAAGTTATTAGTTGATTTTACACTTTTTATTAGGCAGAAAAATTTAGAGGTATTTTTTAATGGTAATATAAGAAAAAATACCACTGTTTTAACAAAGAAGAGTACATTGAATCCACCCCTTCACCCCCAGCTTAGGAATTTTGAGGTTTTGGTTGGGAGAGTGGCCTAATTGTTAAGGTGTTTGCCTTACAAACACAAGGTCCAGGGTTCAAGTCTCTCAAGGGATAATTGGCTAGGCTTAAAATGGCTCACAAGGACAGTTAGCTTAGTACTAATCTATGAACCTATGAAAAGGAGCTAAGAGATAAACTTAAGTACAACAAGGTTAGTCCAAACCTTTCTACGGAAGAAATGCATGGACTCAGTTTATGTAGAGAGAATAAAAATCTTAGAATCATGAAGCCTGATAAGGGTGGTAGGGTGTTTTTTATGGATCATATTAATTATGAGGCAAAAATGTTTGATTTGTTAAATGACCAATATACCTATGAGAGAGTGTCTATGAATGAAATTCATATTGCTTATAAAAAAAAACTTTCCCTCTGTTTGAATGATTTAGTTTTAGAGGGGCTTATTGATCTGGAAACATATAATTATTTACATGCTGAACAACCCAAAGTGCCTTGAATTTTTGGTATACCAAAGGTCCACAAGAATCCTGATGACCCTCCTCTCAGACCTGTTTTATCTGCGGAGGGTTCTATTACTGCCCCACTGGCAAAATATGTAGATGTACATCTCAAGAACGTGGTGATGGAACATCCTAATGTGTTAAAGGATTCTTGGGATTTTTTAAGGCATATTAATAATTCTAATCAGGTTGACACCTCTAGTTTTATCACTTTGGATGTTGTGGACCTTTTTATGTGCATTCCTCACGAGATAGGTTTAGTTTGGTTTGAAGAGTTTTTGGGAAGCAAGAATAATATTTCTTTCAAGGTATTTCGTACATGCCTTGTTTTAATGGAATTGATTTTAAACAATAATTTTATATTCTTCCAAGGGGAATATTTTGGACAATCTAAAGGCGTAGCTATGGGTGCCCATTGTGCACCTACATATGCCAACATCATTTTATTGTATTGGGAAGAAAAATTTGTTCACAATTTAAACAATACTGGAACTACTATGGGCACATCCTGGATGATGTTTGTCTTTTTTGAAACCATACCCTGGAAAAATTCATGGAATTTTTTGATTATATTTCTGATACAACTAATTTTTTTAAAATTCACCTATAAAGTAGATGAAGTTGAATTGTGTTTTTTAGATGTAAATATATAGAGAATGGGGGAAGGTTTTAAATCCAAAATGTTTAGAAAAGATACGTTTTCTAATTCTTACTTGCATTATACAAGCTCTCACCCACATTTTCAAAAAAAGCAATAGTTAAACATCAATTGGTGAGAGCCAGTAGGATGACATTAGATGATCTGGATTTTAATACTGAATGTGAATTTATTAAGAGTATGTTTGGAGCAAGGGGGTACCCAATAGATCTCCTAACGTCAGTTATTGTAGAGGTTAAGGAAGGAAGAACAGGAAGATTTGCTCCAATTTTGGGTGTACCCCTACCTACATTAGAAGTACAAAATATTGAGGCAAACACTGCTATTGCCACAACT
>NC_056749.1:850968478-851021023 GCF_019279795.1 Protopterus annectens
GAAATTAATATTTGATTATTATATTTTATTTCTTTAATCAAACCATATGCTGCAGTTATATATTTACATTCCTGTGTAAGGGTTTGCCATAAGTTCAGACACATGTTTAAATCTTCTTCTTTAATTATGTCATTCCCTTTACTAAGGTAACTTATTGATAGGTCTTTTAATTGTCTTATTATAATTAGATACGATTTGGGGAGATTCAACTCTTCTAAAATATTGTGAATCGGGATACCTAAAAAAGGATATAAATCAAGTAGGGTTAAATTAATTATAAGTGGGAATTTCTTAAGGTCTATCAGCTGGTTACCAATTTTCAGATTTGGATTTTGTGAAATGGTTGAAGAATTATCATACTTTGCAAAAGATTTAATGAGTTAAAAAGATTTTGTACTGAAACTATATATGTTTTGATATGTTCCAACACGAAGTACCCTTTAAGAGTATTTTTGTTTAAAAAAGGTAATGCCTTGCAGTTAATATCCAATTCCTTGACATGTTTATGATTAAGAACCAGCCATTTGGGAACCCATTTCGAGTTACACCCATCAAAGTTAATTATTCTTAAAAGTCTATTGGTGTTTATTATTAAATAATATGTTTCGAAATTAGGTAGATCCAACCCTCCCCTATTTTTTGGAGCCATCAATTTATCATATGATATCCTAACTTTTCTAGGTTCCCATAGAAATCTAGCTAGTTCTGTATGAAGCTGTTTGAAGAATTTTTTGGAGATTTGGACTTGTGACGCTCTAAAAATATAGTAATCTAGGAAGTATATTCATTTTAATAATTGAAGTCTTCGCCATTATTGGTAATTTCAGATTATCCCATCTTTTCAAGTCAGATACTATCTGCTCCCAAATAACCTTAACATTATTGAGATAAAAATCTCTGTTGTCTGTTGAGAAAACCACTCCTAAGTATTTTATTTTTTCTTCTGATTTTACCTGCCCTACTAATGGTAATAGTGAAAAAGGTGTAGGTGTCTTTAATGGGAATATCTTAGTTTTTTAAATTTAATTTATAATTGGAAATTTTCAAATTCTTCTACTGCCTTTAATATTTTATTAGTATCCAAAACAGGTGTTGTGCAATAAATACTCAAATCATCTGCAAAAGCAGCCATTGTGATCTTCGTACCATAGATCCTTGGAGCATTATGATAGATATTTTGTTTAATGTGCAAAAATAGAGGTTCCAAATACAAATTGAATAACAAGGAGATAAAGGACAGCCTTGACGGTACCATTTTAATTTGAATTCTTTTTGAAAGATTCCTGTTAATGACTAGATTTGTATAAGGATTGGTATATAATTTTTTAAAGTTGAAGTGAATTCTTGTGGTATGTTAAAACATGTTAAAATGTCAAATAAATATTCTAAGTTCACTCTGTCAAATGCTTTTGTGCATCAATTATAAGTGCGTAAAGATTATGGTTTTATGGGTGGCATGAGAAATCATTGTATGGAGTGTTAATGTATTATCTATAGTTTGTCTGCTATTTATAAAACCGGCTTGTTCATCAGATATTATAGGGTTAATTACCATTTTCAACCTGTTAGCCAAAATCGATGTCATAATTTTCATATCTATGTTTAAAAGTGAGATGGGTCTATAATTATCCGGGTTTTGTCGATCAGTATTTTCTTCGGTATGAGAATAGTTTTCGATGCATTAAAGTGTGGGTCAGTAATTTTATTGTTAATAATATAGTTAAAGACCACTGACAGTATTTTCCCAGAATATCACTAAAAGTTTTATAAAATTCTGTAGTCAAACCATCCGGTCCCGGAGCTTTGTATGGCTTCAATTTCTTGATAACATCAGTTATTTCCTCTGAAGAAATAGGTTTAATCAGGTTCATATGAAGCTCATCATTAATCTTTGGAAATATAATTTTCTGAAGAAAATCATTATTATTCTTATTTGGATTTACATCCTGTTGTTCACCATATAGTTCTGAAAATATTAGTTCAAAAACCTTTATGATATCTTCCGTATTGGTGTATGTTTTATTGTTGAAGTATATTTCAGGGATTTGGGAAGGTGACTTCGATTGATTAATAATACGTGCTAGTGCTTTTGACGGGGTCTGTATGTGATTAGCGTATTTTACCAGCATTTTCTGTTCATGGAATGATAATTTACTGTTTTGTAATAAAAAAAGTTTCTTTTGACAATTTAATAATTCCGTTTCGGTTTGTTTACTATAATTTCTAATTAATTCCTGATCTAATAATTTAATTTTGGTTCCAAGTCATGCATATCTTTCACTTGTAATTTCTTGTAGAAAGTAGCTTTTGGATAAACATTCCTCTAATTTGCGCTTTGATAGTTGCCCATTCTATGTCTGATGGATGTCGGTGTTCTAAAAGATTATTTAATAATTGATTAAAAAACTCCTGAGCTTCTTTTAATACATCCTCTTTATGCAATAGATATGGATTTAATGTCCAATTATAACCCCTAACATGCAATTTATGACAAGTATCTTTCTTAAAGGTTAATGTGATCCTGGAGTGATCCGACAAATAACGAGCTTGTATGTATATATAGGGATCAAAACACATTAGTGTATCTGATATTAAAAAGAAATCGATCCTGGACCACATTTTATGACAGCTTGAATAAAATGTGAAGTTATTTGGATTCATTTGGCCCTTATTACATTTAAATGGATCATAAAGTTTAAAATCTGCTTTAAGTTCCTGCAGTGCTATCACTGCCTGATTATTATAAGATCTATGGGGACTTGTTTTATCTAGTTTAGGGTCTTGGTATGTATTCCAGTCACCTCCTATTATTATATAATAATTGTTATATTGGTTTAAAATAAAGTAAAGTGATGTTATGAAGGTTTGCTGATTGGTACATGGGGCATATATATTAAGAAGAATCACTGGTTTATCGTAAAATTTTGTTATAAAAATTACATAGCACCATCTTCCTTCTTTATCCATTTTAAAATCTAAAATTCTCTCTTGGAACTGAGTTTTGATGATTATTGCTACACCTGCACTATTAGTTGTCCCTTCGAAGCTATTACCTCCTGATCCATTTTTTATTTTAATGGCAGTCCATTGATCATTAGCCAAGTGGGTTTCTTGTAACAATATAAATGGTGCTTTTGACTGAAGAAGTAAATGAAAAAATAGTTTCCTTTTTTTCAGATTCTGGAAACCTTTAACATTCCATGAGTCTATTATCCACATAAAAATACTTTTAAAATGTTAGTGTATATGTTGAATTTGAAAAACGATACTAGATTCCGGTATAATATCAGATTTTGAAATATCTGGAAGCAAACTAAATGCCCCATCCCTAACCAGTGCCTATCCACTATTCTCCTGGACCAGGACAAACATAGGTTTTTAACACTGTTTAGACTTCACATGTACGAAATTTCTGAGTTGTTCATGCCCATCTGGTCATTTCGAAGATTTAACAAGCATGGTAGCACATAAAAACTGATATGCGTATCTACATCTGCAAATCCAAATACACATGAACATGTATATCTAGCTATCTATATTTGTGTACGTATATATATATATATATATATATATATATATATATATATATATATATATATAGATAGATAAATATATATATAAATAGATATTTATATATCTAAATGTGTGTGTGTATGTGTGTGTGTGTGTGTGTGTGTGTGTGTGTGTGTGTGTGTGTGTGTGTGTGTATTGATCAATAGATACAGTTATATGGATATAAAGATAAAGATAGATACATACATACATATATACATTTATATAGATGGAAAGAGAGAGAAAGAGACATTACATGGGCTTTCTGTCATGACAGCACACTTGCATGTATGCACAAAGACAAACATACTTTTAGCCATGAGCTATTACCAAAATTATACAAAAGTACACAAACGCACACACAGAAACATACACATTTTCTAAAGTATGTTGTTTTTCCCCTCATTAACACTTACAATAATGTGTTTGCTGTTATAAGATCAGTAACGTAATTTTCATGTTGTAAACATCAGCAGGCTCTGATATACTAGTACTCATTTTGAGCAATGTTTTCATTAAACCTCTGTGCTGTATCAGGAAAACATTTGCATTAGATCTTCATGATCAGAAAAACATTTCTTTTTCATGTCAGGCCTTAAGATCTTCAAAGTCTTTCTGCTATGGCAGCTTCATTAACAGAGGTACAGTTCCTTGTCGTTGAGCAAAGAAATGTTGTATCGCTGTATCTGACATATTTCGCCTGATAATCATGTAAAAGGGATACACCAACCCTTTTGTAAAAATGGGAAAAAGGTGGTAGCAATGGATGAATGGGTGTATATACATATGCGCATATATATTTTATATATATATATATATATATATATATATATATATATATATATATATACATATATATATTGTAATTAATTGATTAATTCACTATTCTATTAATTATTAATTAATTATTCATTGAAGCCAGCCCCTGGGGTTGTCAGCTTAGGAAATGCTTTTGATTGGCTATTTGCCATTTAAAAACTTAAGTCATCATTATGAGACAGATCTGAAGGGTTATTTCCTGGACCTGAAAGCGCTCATCTTTTATATGTTTTATTTGCGTTGTTTTATTAAAGTTTCACTGAAGTTTATCTAAGATTTTACATCTGTTTGTGCCTTGGACATTCCCAACTGTGGTGACAACTGTAGAATATTTCTTGGGCCTAAGTAAGCCTAGCCAACAAAGTTCCCTGGCTTACGCCAATCCAAGAAAGTTAATTTCCTGACCCCCTGTCGAGCAGAGCCACAGAAGTGATCCCTGGGGTGTATTTCCTATTTCCCATCCACTCATCAAGATTTGTTTTGAAGAGTGTTAATGAGGAAATTTGCTTGACATTGGTAGCTTGTTCCAGAGCATGGGAAGTCTCTGGGACAGGAATCTATCTCTCCAGCAAGTCCTGTTTATTGTGGTGACAAGGTTTAGGTCCCTAGAGCATGTAGCTTGGTGGGATTGGGATTTCTTTAGGTGTAGCATGTCCAACAGATCTGAGTTTGACATAGCTTTATATATTAGGCAGAGATCACCTCGGAGTAGGCAATATGCTACATAGTAAGGCTGGAGTTTTTTGAGATGATCAGTGTAGGGCATCTGTTTGAGGCCAGTAATCCTCTTTGTGAGGTACTTCTGTGGCCTTTCCAGCTGCTGCAGATATCTTGTGAGGTACATTCCAAAAGGGGTGTTGTACTCTATAATGGGTCTAATGAGTGTTGAGTAGCGGGGAACAATGACCTCTTTTTTCCTGGATGAGAACCCTTTTGTGATGAGGTGTGCCATGTAGAAGGATTTCCTGACTACTGTGGCAATGTGTTTATCAAAGGAGAGACTACTGTCCACCTGGGTCCCAAGGTCTCTTATCACACATTCGGTGTTAAGAAGACTTCCACCTGTGTGTTAGTTCATGGGTACAGAGTTTTTACCAAAGGGATAACAATGCACTTTTTGGCATTGAGCTTGAGGCCATGGCTCTGACACCAGGCATCTGTCTCAGTGAGGCCCTTCTGTAGGATGTCCACATCATTTGGGGACTACTATAGCTCCTAGTCTGCAGTCATCTGTGAACTTCATTATTCAGAGGCCTTCTGTGTTAGCCTCTACTTCAGAGAAGTAGATACCAAACAGGAGAAGTCCCAGGACCGAACCCTGTGGTACTCCACTTGTCACTGGTTTGAAGTCAGATTTGGAGTCTGCAACTTTTACAGTGTGGGTTCTGTCAGTGAGCCAGTTGGAAATCCATCTTGTGACATAGGTATTTATACCTAGTTTAGTGAGTTTAACTATAATTCCAGAATAGGGGATGGTGTCGAAAGCCTTGCGAGGTTAAGATAGACTGTGTGACCCACCTTACCCTTGTCTACGGCTTTGGTGACTGCCTCAAAGAAGTCGAACAGATTCAGGAGGCATGATCTGCCTTTCACAAACCCAAACTGGGTGGATTCCAGAGTTTGGAGGTTACCAATGTCTTTGTTTAAAAATTCCATGATGATATGTTCCATGGCCTTGCAGACCAGGCTCGTCAGGCTAATAGGGTGATAGTTCCCAGGATCAGTGGTGGCTCCGCCTTTGTGGAGTGGGATAACTGTTGCTGTGCACCATTCAGTGGGCAGAAAGTCTGCTGTGAGGCTATGATTGAACATGGTGCTTAGGTGGGGAGCCAGTTCATTCTAAAGTTTGTGTAAAATGCAGCCTGGGGTGTTGTCCAGTCCTATGGATGCTGTGTTTTTGGCTTTAGAGGGTGCTGCTTTTACCTATGAAGTTGTGATTACAGGGACTCTGCATTCTTCCTGTATAGATATGGACCCTTTAGGGGGTGAGAGAGGGGGTAAAGTTAGCACTGAACCTATCTGCCAGGATGTTGGCAATATCAGTTGGTTCTGTAATTTTTGTGCCATTGTGTTGTAACTCAGAGCAGATCTGGGTGTTGCCATTGAGATTCTTGACATAGCTATAGAATGCTTTGTGGTTGTCCTTAGAATCAGGGGCAGTCTTGTTTTCATAGCTAGCTTTGGAGGATCTTATAAGGGATCTCAGCTTCTTGCTGAGGCTGACCAGGGAGCTCCTCCAGTCATGGGATTTTACTCTCTTTTGCAACAATTTCTTCCTTCTGTTGTAGAGTTTGTTTATGGCAGGGGACCACCAGATTGGCTTCCTTTTTTTGGAGGATAGCGTCTTGGTTCTGTTTGGGATAGCACGATCCATGCACTAGTGTAAGTGCTTATAGAGTGCATTTGTGTAGGATTCAGCAGTCGTAACTGTATTGTGCATCTGCATTGGTGTCATGAAGTTCGTCACTTCTGTCTTAAGAAGCAGGAAGTTGGCTTTGGAGACATTTTTTACCATGGTTTTCTTAATGAGGGGTGGGGGTGGGATGTGGATATCTAGTGTGATTAGCTTATGGTCAGATCTGACCAACGAGGAGTTGACTTCAGGTGTGGAACACCGGTCACTCATGTTGGTAATGACTAGGTCTAGGATATTGTTGTCCCTGTTGGAGGTGTGGATAAGTTGATCCAAGGCAATGGAATTTATGAATTCCAGAAAGCGCTGAGTGAATGAGTTGGTACGAGTAGTTTTCCCAGTTAATTGTGGGGTAGTTGAAATTGCCCAATATTAGGGTGTTTGGTTGAACCCTAATATTTTCCAGTATATCAAGAAAAGATGAGTGGGAATCCTGGGGCATGGTGCGGGATCTGTAGCAGGCTACAATTTGGATTGCAGTTTCCCCAGAGTTAGTTGCACTTGGATAACCTCGGCTGCATTATGCTGAGCAACTAGCCCGGAGGTGTGGATATCCTTAATTAATATGGACACACCTCTGCCTTTGGTGTTCCAGTCCAGGTTAGATGGCCAAAAAGTGTGGTATGAGTTTTAGCCTGGTAATGCAGGGGTGCTCTCTGGGAGTCACTACACAGACATCGATGTTCCCCATTTTAAGGAGTGGCTCGAGTGAGTGCATTTTGAGATTTAGACTTCTAGCATTGAGTAGCATTGCCCTCAGTTTTTGCTTGCCTGTTCCTGTTATGGTGGTGAATTTGTCATGCCTAAAAAGGCACTATAGGGGCAGCAAGAGCCTTAGCCAGTATCCGGAATCCCAGGGTGACAGGTGCAGACCATCTCTGGCAAAGCATCATGGTCTGTCAGCCATGTTGTAGCTCTAACATAAAAATACATTTGACTATGTTTTCTATTGATGAAATGTTCAATAAAAATGCTTTTGTGTAAAAACAATCAATGTATGTATAGGCTAATACTTGAGATTATGTTCATTATGTTGTTAATTAGTTAATTCTCTGATACCCTCCTTATCTAATTCAGGGTTGCAGAGTTGCTACTCCCTCTCTAGCTTACAGGAAAAAGAACATAAATATTCAACACTGGAATAATTATGAAGCTGATCATTTTTATGTATTTATTTTTGTTTAACATTTATTTACCAGGAAAGTCCAACTTGGAAAAAAGCCAATTTTCATTGGAGGCCCAGGAAGAAATGCTCTAGACACATGTCATTGTAACATGGGAGGAAACCAGAGTACCCAGAAAAAAAAACACAAATGCAGGGAGGACATGCAGATGCTGTGATTTGCAAATGGTAGAAAACAGTTTTACGTTCAGTAAGCACCGTTTAGAGGCACACACCCTCACACAAACAAGGTAAACATAGTGGTATGCTAATTGCAGCATAAGTAGCTGAACTGCATGCTAATCAAAAAATCCAAGATGGAGGAGCTATTTAACAAGCTATAAAGCAACTGTGTATACCCCATTCTGTTTTTTCCTGTGAATTCCAAAACTTTTGGAATACAGGCATGGAAAGGAGTCTACATGGACAGGCTGATGCTAATGCTGTTGCTGCTGCCAATAGAAGGAGAAGAGTTTTCAGGCCACATTTAATTTATCAAAAACTACATGATGTGGAAATTGTAGATCACTACAGTGTGGATAGGGATACACTACAGCAATTCTGTGACCTCTGCCAGCCTAAACTAAGAGCTAGAGCCAACCGAGGGGAACCCATCCCAGTGGAGACAAAGGTATGTGTAGCATTTAGAATCTTAGCTACAAGTACCTTTCAGAGACCAACAGGGGACATGCTGGGGGTGTCACAGGTATCAGCATCCAGGATCCTCCACCAGTTCCTGAATGCTATGCTCCAATATGCCAATGAACATATATATTTGCCTGTAGTTTTGAGAAGAGGGCCAGAAATATGCAACAAGTTCTACCGAGTAGCACACTACTCTGAAATACTGGGTGCCATAGACTGCACACATAGAGAGCTCAAGGCACCACCCGGGGAACAGGATATACACTACATAAACAGGAAGGGCTATCACTCAATCAACTGCCAAATTGTGGGTAATACCAATGGAATCATCTTGAATGTGTGTGCTGACAACACTGATAGTTACCATGACTCACATATCTGGCACACCTCCCAACTGTACCATATGTTTTCTAGGGGGCTATCCCACAGGGTCATTTACTGTGGAATGCAGGCTGTCCACTGGATTTGTGGCTGATGACACCCATCATGAATGCACACACAGCCAAGGAAGAACTCCATAATGAGGCACACGCTCAAACCAGAAATATCATGGAGAATGTGTTTGGGCTGCTGAAGTCATGGCTCCAGTGCCCAGATACATCTGGGGGAAACCTGTAGTAGAATCCATGAACAAATGCAGAAATATTCACAGTATGTGCCATGCTATACAACATCACCCTGAGGGAGCAGGATCAGAAAGGGAGAGGGGCACACATCCCACTACCAATGCCAAGGTCAGCACAGCCACAGCAGATGAGGAGTCAGAGGGGGAACCACCAGCTTCTGTGGATGTAGGTAGATGTAGGCATGCTCAGTATGCCCTTGGACTGGCTAAGAGACAATGCTTAGAGCACTGACTTACCACCTAGGGGCATAAAACTTTCCTCCTACACACATGCATATAGTAACAGTGATCCCAGGCAACTCACACAACCTTTACCTCCCCATGTATTGGCCGTGTACTGCTTACATCACATAGAGTCAGATGTGAACTACAACCATGTGAACTGCTGCATTTACAAGGTAAGTCTCAAACCCGGAGTGTATTGTGCAATGATATGAATGAGGTGCATATCCTTCTATTTCACTAACTGGTACGGCAAGCAAGTACAAGGTGGGAGGTTTGTACAGAAATGACCTTTTAATATGTGACAACAGAAATGGATGTGGCTTACATGTGTTCATTATTAAGTAATAGGCCTCAAGCATCAAAGATTCACACAGTCAAACCCGTCAAAATAGTCACTGCATGTCCAGGTTTAGCACCATACATTTGTAATGGAAAAATCATTAAAGAGAAGTTAGAAAGTAATGATACACATTGCAGTTTCTGACTTCACAACCCTTACAAGATCATTCATGATAAAGCTGTGAAATTATGAGGTTACCAGATGTGTAACTTTCTAAAACAAATATAAGTCAAATGTAAAATTACCAGTTCAACACAATAAAAAAATGCAAATATAGCTATGCACCCTGAGCATTAGACACAGCTTATGTATCCCTGAATCCAAAAGACAGACAACAGGGATATGGCACAATTATCATCACTTGCACAGGGTATTGTGTGGGGGGGACAGGATGCCTATGCTGACAAAAATGGTTAGTCAGTGTGTGTAAGAAAGAGAAGAAGGCAGATGTGTGGATAAACCAATAAATGGCCAGTGAGACAAAATGAGTATTTTGCTGCATGGCTGAGCCATGTAACTGTTGTCTGTGTGTCTGTAGGGGTCCACCAGGTGAAATTGGTGTGTGAGTGTCTGTATGAACACAGCCAAGCTATGTGCTAGCTCAACATCTTGGAATGCCAGACAGGTGTGAGCCATGCATGGTAGAGGTGGCAGTTCATTGTCATCCCTGACCACAAGAACTGTCTGTACCAGGAGTTGCACTGGCATGTCCATGCCCATGGTCAGTTGCACTGCTGCTACCTGAACATGACTAATGTCTGTTGGATGAGCTCTCTTCACAGGAATGCTCAGAGCCATAACCCCATGGCCTGCCATGTCTGGATGTGGATGACACCCTCACTGACAAACCTGTGAAAGTACTGCCACTATGGAAGCATCATTGGGCATGGCCATGCTGGCTAACAGTAGATGATGTGGCTGACCTACTCCTTTGAGGATGCCGTTCCCCTCCCAGCAGATGTTCCATTACAGACACTCCTCATTCTAATGTGTCATTCATCCTATCCATTGAATTGGCAACATAGTAGAGGCAGTCACACATGTCAGCCTGTGCCACCTCTACAACCCTAAGCATTTCTCTAAAGAACCTGTGGGAATGTGTCTGGGCCTTCATGATGGCCCTACACATACATTGAGTGGCATGGGAAGATACACCTCCACCACTTGGAGGAGGGACAGCAAGCCCTCTGCAAGCATCCCTAGCAACCCTTCTGTGTGGCACCTCACTCACACTTTGGCTACAGCCAGAGACAACAGGGACTGAAGCCACAGTAGACACACTTCCCTGATCAATGGCCTCGCCCCCCACCTATCCAATATCTTTGGGTTCACTGGAATGGGGTAGGCACAGGCCTACTGGCTGTGTTTGATGGAATTGCAGGGGATAACTGTATGTCAACCTCAGTGTCAGATTCAACTTATGCACCCCTGACTGCATTCTGATTGGCCACCATCATCATCAGAGTCTGCTGATCCACTGACATCAGGTGGCAGAGGGCCCACACTTCCACTGTCATGATCTCCTGTGATGAAAAGCAACAAACACAGGACAAATGAATTCCTGTACTACTATAGTGCAATATATGCTAGCAAACTAATAGTGCTGCCACTATTACAGACAGTACAGCAATACACAGAACAGGCCTGACATCAACACCACATAGTAAA
Source organism: Protopterus annectens (assembly GCF_019279795.1). Lineage (NCBI taxonomy): Eukaryota > Metazoa > Chordata > Ceratodontiformes > Protopteridae > Protopterus > Protopterus annectens. Next base: position 850,979,928 of record NC_056749.1, read on the forward strand.
ATATTTCTTTAAACTGTGCTGCAGTACTGATGTAGAAATATTTGGCTTACTAAATGTAGATGATATCCCCCTCTGCAAGCTAGATGGTCCTGGAAGAAATTAAGCAAAAGGAAAGTGCAAAATCATCACATGTAACAGTAACATGGGTGTAATGCTTTTACACCTTTATATGTCCATTAACTATATTTTCAACAAGAATGTGACTGACAGCTCCAGCCGAAGCTAATAACTGTAGCAATCTTCAACCCCCCCAAAAAATATCATATGACAGAAAAGTAATATATTGATTTCAATTGCTTTACTACACAACAGTATTCAGCTGTTGAGATACCATAGCCTACTTGGAAGCTCCTCCTGGGACGTGCATACTGTCTCTGAAACTGTTGGTCCAACATTCAGGATATGCTGTACTGCACTCTCCTGGTGGCTGTCTGGATCCCTGATATTGGCCGGAAACTCTTCATTTGATGTTAGTGGTGGTTCCCTAGCAGGCTCTCCCCCAGTAACCATCTGGTCACAGCCCACTGCAGCTGCTTTCCTTCGTGTAGCTTTGATCATATCAGTGGACCTGTGGCGCACCTGCTCATATGTCCTGTGGTAGCCAGCCACAGCATTCACATCAACCATCTGGCGTCAAATCTGCATCCTGCGTGCCATATCGCCCTGTCCCCTTTCTAGCAGAAAAGCACCTTGTTGCCTAAAGGCAGCCACTTTCACCCGGTTTTCAGCATTGGTGATGGGGGGTCCCTGAGGATTGACAAACCTGTTTTGCATACTCCTAGGTGTCCTAAAAGACAACAGAAGGATAATACACATAAATATCTCATAACTAGAAAATAAATGTTTTCCAGATAAAACAGAAAAGGTATCCATTCAGTATCACCCACTTTAGAAATGCAAAACAGTCTAGAGATGTGAAATACGAACAACAGACAGAATACAAAACAATTATAGTAACAACAGCAACATATCCTTGTTTATGGCATAACAGTAACTCACCTTTGCCCCAACCAGAAGAACAGGCAACTGACATATTTTGTGAACAAACCATCTTTGAAATGCTAAACAGTGCTATCAAAAGAACTGTCCCTGAAATATCTGTACATATTTATCACACAGCATTCCATTTCTACATATTGGCAATCATGTATACTTGTGAAATGGTTTGACAAACATGTAAATGCCATCAGTACACTTCTAACTAATGCATACAGCTTTTGCTTCACATTTTTCATAAATATATTCCAGCATATACAGTATGTAGCTAGCAAAATGCAAGCATACCTTCTGAAGTTCAGTAATCCTCTGTACACATATATTCTGAAGAAATAGCTTATGTACAGTCTTCCCAACATAAACAAGTCTCCTCACCATCAGTTTGCCTAGCTACATGGTTGTCTTTTTATATGGCATAGATTTAGGGCTGCTAGCGCAGGGAAGGTGCAAATGAGGTATGAACTCATTAGAATTACTGAACCCCAAATACTTGGATCTGTGTATTAGATGGAAATATAGTGCAGGCACTACCTCAGTGTTTGCTGTTAATGGATTGCAACTGTGAATGATTACTGGTTGGGAGAAGGAAAGCACAACATCACTGCAGGCTGCCTTACTTCCACTGTATTTCTTTCAGGTTAACTCTACAAAGTGTTACATGTAAGGCTGGAAATTTAAATAAGTAGCACACAATTCAGAGGTTGCATTCCTTAGCATCCAACCTGCCTTCATTTGTTGGTAACTGCATGTAATATCATTTCCAGTTAATAGCTCTCTCGCTACATCCTTAAAACCCTATATTCCGAACCGTTCACTCAGATCCGAAAACCAAAACCTCTTTCAAGTCAACAAACCATCACGTCCCCTGGCCAACTACTACTATCCCACTCTATAGCTAAACAGCGTAACTCTCTCCCCTCCCTCATACACAACCTATCTAACCATAACAATTTGAAGTCTCACCTGTTCTCTCATCTGTCCTCCAAATGGGAATGCCCTTGTCATGCTCCAGCTTAACTGCCTACCAATCCCCCCCACTCTTTCTACCCTAGACAGTATTCAACACTAATTACCTCTACAAATACTTACTCCATGTCCAGAGGTGGACTCTCCTTTTTCAGGGGCATATCCTACTCTCTACTATTGATTTACTACGAATAAACTTGCTCTTTCAGTACTCAATATATAGCTAACTTTCTAACTAAACCATATGTGCTATATTTTAACCTACTGTATATTTTTCAACAATTATGTTTGAAGGTTTGTTTATAACATGTACTATGTAACATGTAATTTCTTGGAGTTTTTCTCCCTGGGACTCCACTGACAATAGGCTCTTCATGACCCAGTGGACTTCCCCAGTCATCAAACTTAAATAAATAAATAAATATCCTCACACATTTTAAGGCCAATGATATATAGAATGGCTTACACACTGCATGTCTCAGAGTAGATAACAGAGAAATGACCAACAAACACAGAAAGGTAAGACATAACTGTATATTTGCAAACAATAATCATAACAGGTTGTGTGATCACTAAGTGCACTACATCCAAAAATAATACATGGACAGTTGTATGGTTTGATACCACTTTAGATGCTGTTGCTGTTGGTTGTGTGCAGAATGAGTTCAGTTCTTTGCTACTAAGCTGTTTGTGTGGCAAATGGGGATAAGGCATCCATCCTGTGTTCTTAAGGGGCATTGGAGTGAGAGTTCCAATCCAGATCTCTGTAGACATATCTCATGTGAGCCCTCATTTTCTTGTGTGTGTGTCATACATTCATTTTCCTCATTTCAGCTAGTTGCCCATTTTCCCTTTTTTACTTTTCTGTCTTTGTCTCATTTTTTTTTTTGAGGGGGGGCAGTATTTCTACAATGTGATGCGTAGTGCAATTACAGGAATGGTGGAAATGAATGGCGGATTTTGCTGCACTTAATCTCATTTGTGTGAAGCATGGCAGTGCGCAAACTGGACAATTGGCCCACACAGGAAGCAGACAGGACCCAGACAGCCAAAAATAGAAACTGGATACATTCAGTTAATGATGTTGAGCATCGCACAGACATGCTAAGTGGTGCTGCATGGCTGCTAACAGCAAGTCCTTAAGAATGATTACTAAACTAAGGAATGTCATGTAACTAGTCCTGTGGCAGCAGATGTAAGTGGAGGACTGAAGCACAGATGGTCCTGGATTCTAGTACAGGGTGTCAGTCTTTTCTTCACTGTTGTGACATCGCATTTTATAGCAATGAAATGAAAGCTATGCAAGGCTCTCTACTCTCCTGACATTGTTATACAAACAGAGACTTGGCTAAATTCCAACAATAACAACGATGAAATTGTAGCGCCAGGATACAATATACTATGCAAGAATAGGACAACCAAAAAGGCTGGGGGAATAGCAATCCTATGCAAAGATCATTTAACACTAGACTATCTTGAACTAGCCATCCCTGACTTCAAAAATGCAGAACTCATCTTTACCAAATTGAAAATCAACCCCAAAAAACACATTAACATCATTGGTGGTTACATCCCACCAGGAAACAATATCCCCACAATAGAAGGTATACTACACTAGGTCTCTAATTCTTACCCACAAGAAACAGTCCCGATGGGTGATTTCAAAATTGACTGGCTAGACTGCTCCTTTCTGAATCCAACATCTCATGTTAACATACATGAGTTCACCCAACTCATCGCATCCCCAAGAACTGACCAATCTTCCAAACCTCAGTCTATCCTAGACTGGATTTTGGTCAACAACCTGTCCCTGTCATCTCAAGCAGGTTATCTTCCTGATGATTTAAGTGACCACCTACCTACTTTCCTTGTACGTACCAGTACATACCATGCATAAGTAGACAAACCACCTACCACACTATCAGTAACAAAAAAGGTTATAACTAACATAGATTCCTCACCACTCTAAAAAGCTGTAATGTGGATTCTTTCAAATTGCTGCCCCTTGATGCTGCTGTGAATGCCTTTAATACTATTTTTTAGGTATATTGAACTGCTATGCTTCACCCAGAACCATTAAAGTGAAAGCTAACTATGCACCTTGGCAAAGTAAAGAAGGTAGATCCTTATTCAAAGCTAGAGACAGGGCCTGGGAACAATATCACACAAACAAAACACAAATGCAAAACAAACATTCTTTGAACTGGGAAACAAAGCTAAGAAACTTGCAAAGCAGGACAAAATCAACTACTACCATAATAGTCAGAAAAAAAACCACCAAAATAACATTCAAAAGTTCTGGGCTGCAGTTAATAATATACTTCTACCAATTAAAGCAACTACCCCTACTCCAATCTCAAACAGCAACTCTGATAATATAGCAACCAAATTTAATAAATACTTTACGGAAACTATCCTACCGCTTGCTAATTCACAAAATATCTCCAACAACTCTGCCCTTATAGCACCCTAGCAGAGCAACTCCTTCCAAATAGCCCCAACTAATTTACATTACAACTAGTGTCCGTAGATAGCATAAAAACAACTACTGCAGAAACTATAACTGACCACCCTAGCCACAAATAGCCTCCCAGCTGACTTTCTGCAAATTGGAACAGAAGGAATAGAATGCCAGTAGCAATACTCATTAACAGCTCAATATCTGAGTGCATAGTACCTGTTATCTGGAAGATCTCCCATATCATACCTTTACAGAAAGAAGTAGTTCCAACAAACTTACTAATTATCGTCCAGTTACCATCCTATCACCCTTATGTAAAATCCTAGACAGTATCGTCCATACCTAACTCATGGACTACCTTCACACACATAAATTACTATTAAATACACAACATGGTTTTTGCCCCCATCACAGCATCACCACAGCCCTAATGTCCTTTACTAATATAGTGAACCATTCTAGAAATCAAAGAGAATTTGTATCTGCCATATTTCTACACTTGTCCAAAGTCTTTCATATGATAAATCACAATAAACTTATCAATGTGCTTTCCTCCCTAAATGTTAGTAGCTTGTCTATCACCTGGTTTCAAAGCTACCTATCAGGACATCAGCAGGCCATACAGTGGCAACACCACCTCTCCACTCTTTTCCCAGTTGCCTTAAGGGTCCCACAAGGCTCCATCCTTGGGCCTCTACTTTTCTCCCTATTCAACAATCAACTCCACACCTCCACTCTGCATGCCTCTGTGATTAAATATGCAGACAACTCAACTCTATAATATGCACAGCCTCCACCCTACATGGTCTCCACACCATAACCCAAGAATCATTTCTATCTCTAGAAACATGGTTTACCGATTCTCAACTTGTGCTAAACCCCAATAAAACTAAGCTCCTTCTCTTCTATTCCACAAGCTGTCCCTCTTCTCACCTAACTTTCATGATAGAGTCCAAAAACAAAACTATTATCATCCCAACAACACACACTAAACTGCTAGGCATCAAAATTGACAATAATCTGAAATTTGACATTCATATTGCTCAAATCATTAAAAAGGCCCACAAGAATCTAGATTTTCTTTACAGAAACAAACAATTTTAACAAGAACCACTAAATCTACCATTGCCCATTCACACCTTCTGTCAACTCCCCTATATGCCTCCCCTAATTGTGACCAAACTCTGTAAAACTAATCTAACCAAGCTAGAATCCTGTTACAATAAAATTGCCAAATTTGCTACTGATACCACACACAGGTCACATCACTGTACAGCTCTTATACAACTAAAAGGGCTAGAACTTCCTCGGCTGCTACATTATAAACAATTAACCTTTGCCTACAAAATCCTGCATCAACCAGATAAAATTCCAGCTCTACAAAACCTTATACAACCACTCACCACTTCTAGAGCCCTCCATTCTAGTAACAAACTCCTTCTAGAAACCATTCCAGCTCTACAAAACCTTATACAACCACACACCACTTCTAGAGCCCTCCATTCTAGTAACAAACTCCTTCTAGAAACCATTCCAGCTCTACAAAACCTTATACAACCACACACCACTTCTAGAGCCCTCCATTCTAGTAACAAACTCCTTCTAGAAACCACCAAAGCTAGCAGCTCATCAAGAGAATCTCTCTTTTCAAACATCATTCCTAAAATATCAAATAAACTGCCAACCTCTATTACCTCTAACTGCTCCACAGTAAAATTTAAAAAGCTCCTAACTACTCACTTAGGATCTCTTCTTGCAACACTCCTTGATAACTCTAACCTCAGTATATTTAACCACATCTTGCTCAATGGGAACTATTTTACTCCAGTCAATACACTGAGTTCTATTGTAACTTGCTGTTCCTCATTATTTAAATGTATATACTTTTGTACAACATGTGGTGTTAATGTAACCTCTAAAGAACTGCATTACTCAACATTGTGCTATTGTTGATAATGAATGCTATTAGAATTTCCTTGTATTATCATAACTTTTACAATATTTGTATTTCTTATTGCGGGAGCTTTTCTCCCAGGGCATCTGGTGTAAAAGGACATGTGTCCAGTCAGACTTTCCCAATAAACAAATGTAAAATAAATAAATGAAAATAAATCATCCTTTTATCTTTTACTTTTTATGGTCCTTGTTGGATCATAGGATCATAGGAGGTTACTAGGCTATTGGCCCAGAGACCCTTACAAGCCTAGTCAAGAATTTAGCACCCAATATCCCTGTACAAGTCAGCACCCGATGCCCCTGTAGATTTTACAAAACATCCTCTCTTTATATTGCTGTCTTGCTTTTCTCTGTTTTTGTGAAATTGATACTAAAAACCCTGGTACAATTTCATTATAAAACTGAATTTTGATTGGCTCTTGGTTTCCTAGCTTTCCCTCTAACTGGTGCTCATTTTCTCTGACATTTCTTGCCTAAGATTTTTTTGCCCTTTGTTATTTGCTTATTCATTTCTTACCTCCTCCTACTAAGTTCTCCATTGTCTACTCCCTTTTTGAACACCTTTTTTTTAACAACTTTAATGATTTCATTATTTTTAAGCCATTGGGACTCTAATCAACCATAATTCTCAGTTTGTTCATTTAATTGTTGCATTCTTCTCCAATTGTATTCCTACACATACCTTTTTAACAATTACCTTTTTTGTCCAATTTCTTAGGAGTTTGGATGCTATGCCTTGCATTTAGTCCTCTTCCTACACTGTCTTCCCACCACAGCTATTTCAAATTAGATTTTACATGCTTCCAGATGTACCCATGACTACAGCCCAGATATTTCAGCTTAAGTGCTTTTTTCTGAATTACTAATTCAGATTTCGTCCATGTATGTTATTTTAAAACTGGGTACTCAATGTTCTTTCTAAGTTCCTTGATATTGTGTATTCCCCCTGTAACGTGCCACTTCATGTTCCTTTATTTTTCAGTTTTACTACAGATTTCCTTATTAACTCTTAGTAGGCCCCTTTTAATTTTACCTTTCTAGAACTTGTGGATGTAGGTTACCACAGGGATATTGACCATGTTAACTATCGCATATCAAAAATGATCCATATTTATCTACAACAGAATCTTCTTCTCCGTGTATTCGTTTGGTAGTATTTCCATCTTCTAACTTCATGACACAAACCTGAATTTTATTTAAACTTTCTTAGGTTATTTTCATATGTGGCTTTCTTTTTCTTGACATACGAGTTTCTGATCACCTATTTAGACATTTTTGTACTTTATTCTCACACTTGTGAAAGCATTCCCTCAGCTCACACATTCACAAAAAAAATTTATACTGTGTTGAAATGTAGTTTATCTAAAAATGGGAAGCAAAACAGCTCTGAGTGCACAGTCTCTGCTTTTACTTTCAACTCATCAGTCTACAGATTATTTACAAGCTGTCATGCTCTTCACTTCTTATCTCTTCTTCTTTTCAAACTGCAGAAAATTTCCAATCAGTTTAGTTTGACAATGGTTGTTTCTATATTGACTTGAATAGTGTGGGAATTTACTTGTACTCATAACCACTACTTTGATTTTGCATCACTTTGATTGTTTTACTTACCTGGTTTAAAAATGAACATGTTTTGGACACGGTTGTCTCATCTCCCTATCGTAGACATGATTTAGACACCGTTCCCTCATCTCCCTATCTCAGACATGGTTTAGACACCATTCCCTCATCTCCCTATCTCAGACATGGTTTAGACACCGTTCCCTCATCTCCCTATCTCAGACATGGTTTAGACACCGTTCCCTCATCTCCCTATCTCAGACATGGTTTAGACACCGTTCCCTCATCTCCCTATCTTAGACATGGTTTAGACACCATTCCCTCATCTCCCTATCTTAGACATGGTTTAGACACCATTCCCTCATCTCCCTATCTCAGACATGGTTTAGACACCGTTCCCTCATCTCCCTGTCTCAGACATGGTTTAGACACCATTCCCTCATCTCCCTATCTCAGACATGGTTTAGACACCGTTCCCTCATCTCCCTATCTTAGACATGGTTTAGACACTGTTCCCTCATCTCCCTATCTTAGACATGGTTTAGACACCATTCCCTCATCTCCCTATCTCAGACATGGTTTAGACACCGTTCCCTCATCTCCCTGTCTCAGACATGGTTTAGACACCATTCCCTCATCTCCCTATCTTAGGCATGGTTTAGACACCATTCCCTCATCTCCCTATCTCAGACATGGTTTAGACACCATTCCCTCATCTCCCTATCTTAGACATGGTTTAGACACCATTCCCTCATCTCCCTATCTCAGACATGGTTTAGACACCGTTCCCTCATCTCCCTGTCTCAGACATGGTTTAGACACCATTCCCTCATCTCCCTATCTCAGACATGGTTTAGACACCGTTCCCTCATCTCCCTATCTTAGACATGGTTTAGACACTGTTCCCTCATCTCCCTATCTTAGACATGGTTTAGACACCATTCCCTCATCTCCCTATCTCAGACATGGTTTAGACACCGTTCCCTCATCTCCCTGTCTCAGACATGGTTTAGACACCGTTCCCTCATCTCCCTATCTCAGACATGGTTTAGACACCGTTCCCTCATCTCCCTATCTTAGACATGGTTTAGACACCATTCCCTCATCTCCCTATCTCAGACATGGTTTAGACACCGTTCCCTCATCTCCCTATCTTAGACATGGTTTAGACACCATTCCCTCATCTCCCTATCTCAGACATGGTTTAGACACCGTTCCCTCATCTCCCTATCTCAGACATGTTTTGGACACGGTTACCTCATCTCCCTATCTCAGACATGGTTTAGACACCGTTCCCTCATCTCCCTGTCTCAGACATGGTTTAGACACCGTTCCCTCATCTCCCTATCTCAGACATGGTTTAGACACCGTTCCCTCATCTCCCTATCTTAGACATGGTTTAGACACCATTCCCTCATCTCCCTATCTCAGACATGGTTTAGACACCGTTCCCTCATCTCCCTATCTTAGACATGGTTTAGACACCATTCCCTCATCTCCCTATCTCAGACATGGTTTAGACACCGTTCCCTCATCTCCCTGTCTCAGACATGGTTTAGACACCGTTCCCTCATCTCCCTATCTCAGACATGGTTTAGACACCGTTCCCTCATCTCCCTATCTCAGACATGGTTTAGACACCGTTCCCTCATCTCCCTATCTCAGACATGTTTTGGACACGGTTACCTCATCTCCCTATCTCAGACATGGTTTAGACACCGTTCCCTCATCTCCCTATCTTAGACATGGTTTAGACACCATTCCCTCATCTCCCTATCTTAGACATGGTTTAGACACCGTTCCCTCATCTCCCTATCTCAGACATGGTTTAGACACCGTTCCCTCATCTCCCTATCTCAGACAAGGTTTAGACACCGTTCCCTCATCTCCCTATCTTAGACATGGTTTAGACACCGTTCCCTCATCTCCCTATCTCAGACATGGTTTAGACACCGTTCCCTCATCTCCCTATCTCAGACAAGGTTTAGACACCGTTCCCTCATCTCCCTATCTTAGACATGGTTTAGACACTGTTCCCTCATCTCCCTATTTCAGACATGGTTTAGACACTGTTCCCTCATCTCCCTATCTCAGACATGGTTTAGACACCATTCCCTCATCTCCCTATCTCAGACATGGTTTAGACACCGTTCCCTCATCTCCCTATCTCAGACATGGTTTAGACACCGTTCCCTCATCTCCCTATCTCAGACAAGGTTTAGACACCGTTCCCTCATCTCCCTATCTTAGACATGGTTTAGACACCGTTCCCTCATCTCCCTATCTTAGACATGGTTTAGACACTGTTCCCTCATCTCCCTATTTCAGACATGGTTTAGACACTGTTCCCTCATCTCCCTATTTCAGACATGGTTTAGACACTGTTCCCTCATCTCCCTATCTCAGACATGGTTTGGAGATGATTCCCTCATCTCCCTAGCTCAGACATGTTTTCTAGTCTCCCCAATGCCTTACATTATGATACAACCCTACATTTTGTTAAACTTGCTTATGTTATTTGTTTTGTCCAACTAGAACCCATTCTATCTTTTTTAAGTTTTTTAAAGTGTAAGTTGCCGCTTCACCTGTTGAGGTATTTTTCTTTTTTTTTCTGATTCATTTGTACCCATGTGGTATCATTTTCTTCTATCTATCACTCTCAACAAATATCCACAAATAATTTACCTGTAAATTGGAACAGAAACAGCTCAAACCATACCACCTCCTTTACCTTCTTTTATTGTCTTCCTTTTCAATTACATATTAATTATGACTGCACTCTCATTTTTGTTATTTTTCTTGTCAGTCTGCAGATTAGTTTTATACAGTTTAGTATGACAAGAAGGCCATTTATTTTTCCATCACCTTAAATAGCCATGCTTTTACCTGTAGTATTCACCACAGTCGCTTTGATTTTGTAACCCCTCCCCCAGCAGTGCCACATCTCACTCACGTAACAAAGAACAGTGTCCTCCTGTAGTTTGGATCAGAAAACCTAATTTACGATTGTCTTTTCCTTTTCTGAGACTTTCCCTCCTGTTGATGTGCACTCATTTGCTAATACTGTACTATTTTCTGTTAATTACTTATCAGCTATTCCAGTTAAGTTTCCCATTGTCTGTTTTCCTTTTGGAATCAGTTGGTTTGTAGAAAGCATGCATGGTCAACCATTATTACTTCAGGAATGTGATATTCATGAGGTCCCTTACATTCATTTTGAAGCTACTGATTATTACATTTCTTTGAAGTTTCTCAAACCTGATCTCACAAATAACTTAGACAATGACAAATATTGGCATTAAGCTTATCTTTATCTGCCTCTCAATTAGGAATCCAGAAAATATTTCATATAGTATCCTATAAGTGACCACCAAACCACTTTTTAAAGTGAAAGGTCACACCTGTCTCATCAGCCACACTAATTATTTTGATAGAAAGCTAAGGGATTTGTTGTATGAGAGGATAAGTAGCACATTTCTACAAATAAAATCATTTTCAAAGCAACACCCTAATATGCAGTGCATTCTTGGAGCATTTAACAATATTTTGTTGATGTTTACATAACTATGCACTGCCTGTGTACACCCTGGTAAAAAAGCAGCTGGGTACCCTAGAAACAAGCGGAGTAAGAAAGGCATAATATTTCAATGGGAAGAAAATGAAATGGTGATGACAGCAGGAAAATTATACAGTACATCCATCAAAAAGTCTAATAGTTATTAAACAGGCCAAAGAAAGGAAGAAAGACACTACCACTCTTAAATGCCAAAGTTCAAATAAGTGAACATTTTCTCAAAAAACAACGGCCTGATGGGTAAAATAAGACTGGCTATTGAGAAGACAGTATATCTCTCTGTTAAGCAGCTGTTAATTGTTGTAGGGGCTACTTTGCAACTGTAAAAGATGCCAACACAAGCAGAATGCCACATCACTTTCCAATTATCTGAATGGCATCAACGGTGAAGAGCAAGATCTCTGCTCTAAAGCTCACCGATGTTATTACAGATTCCAGAACATTCAGAAAATCATAATAGCATGTATCTGCATCATCTGGCAATCTTCTGCCAAACTTCATAGGGAAATTTACAGATCTTTATTGCTCTCCCAGTCATCATGTTGGTAAATACAAGCATTCAATAAGACGCAGTCCCAGATACCTGTAAGGTATCAAAAATGTTCAAATACACTAAAAAGATGAAGCAAAAAAGTTTCACAAGTTATTGTTTTTTGTTATAAGAAAGTTCCAAAGCAGTAGGGGAAAGCATAACTGTAAGAACCAACACTTGGAGAGAGAAAGTTATGCTGGCACCAAGGGCGTCTGCAGGCAAGTGCAAGGGGGTGCACTTGCACCCCACCCCTGGAACTGGCTGGCCAGGAGATTAATTTTCTTTAAATTAAAAAAAAAAAAAAATATATATATATATATATATATATATATATATATATATATATTTTTTTTTTTTTTTTCTTTAAGGGTGCTCTTCTTTAAGAACACCCTTTGCATCCAGTCGCACAGATGCAACAGGTGTTTGCCACCTGTTTTCATCTTCTGTGTTTGTGCGACCAATGGTTTATGTATTCATCTTCTGTGCCTGTGATGATTTTGAAATTCAGAAAACATTTGGACCATGGATGAGTGTACGAGTGAGAGGTAGGTGTGTGCATGTGTGTAAGTTTTTAAGAGGTGTGTTTGTGTGTGTGTGTGTGTGTGTGTGTGTGTGTGTGTGTGTGTGTGTGTGTGTGTGTGTGTGTGTGTGTGTAAAAAATAGGTAGGTAGGAGTATTTGATGTAAGAAGTAGGTAGGTAGGAGTGTGTATGCATGTATGTAAGAAGTAGGTACATAAAGGTAGGAGTGTGTGTGTGTGTGTGTGTGTGTGTGTGTGTGTGTGTGTGTGTGTGTGTGTGTGTGTGTGTGTGTGTGTGTGTGTGTGTAAAATAAGGAGGTGTGTGTGTGTGTGTGTGTGTGTGTGTGTGTGTGTGTGTGTGTGTGTGTGTGTGTGTGTGTGTGCGCTTGTGTGTAAGTGGGAGGTAGGAGTGTGTGTAGGGGGGGGGGTCATACTTTACAATTATCCAGATTTTTGCCTTATATTTTCAGTTTGTTTCTCATAAAATTATATTTTTCTGGCAAGCCATTGAGGACTCAAGTCAAAAAATAATGGCAGGCATTTGAGCTGTAGACTTCATATCCTTCAGAAAATGCACACTGATGCAAAATGTGTTGTTTTATCCACTTTCTAAGGAGATAGGGGGATGTAATCATACCTCTCAACTGTGCAGATTTTCACAGAATGTCCAGATTTTTCCTTATATTTTTGGTCTGTTCCTCATATTTTTGACAAATCACTGGGATGAGCTAAGGATTAAAGTTACTAAATGATGACGTGCATTTGAGCTTCAGACTCCATATCCTTTAGAAAATGCATTCTAACACAAATCCTGTTATTCTAGTACTTTCTAAATGTGTCCCTAGTTTTGAGCCTTTGTCCCCAACATTATACCATGCTTTGTCCAGATTTCTTGTGCTAAGAGATTGAGAGGTATGGTGTGTGTGTGTGTGTGTGTGTGTGTGTGTGTGTGTGTGTGTGTGTGTGTGTGTGTGTGTGGAGTGTGTAATGCCCTAGTGAGAGTTAGCAGGTGAAATTTATTTTCAAGTGCATTTTTAAGGAACTGTGAGTTTCAAGGGAAGAGAAGTTTACTGCTGCTCATGCTAAGTCTGCTTAAAATGTGAAATTATTTTGTTTAGCAAATAGTAACACTGTTGTGGTATAAACTGTTAAAACAGTGTTTGTAGCACAGCAGGTAGCATGCTTGCATTTTGATGCAGTGGGTTGTTGGTTCTACTCCCACTGCATGTAGATTTGCATTTTAAGGGTGCGGGTGTTGCAATCCAGAGTATGTCCTCTTTTGGATGAGATGCCTAGTAACTATGGACATGTTTTTCAGCTTGCCAACCATTCTCTATTGCAATATACAAGCTTACCATTTTTTAATGTAACATAGGCAATTTATTCTTCAGGGGCAGCAGGCAGTGAATTTTAGATGAAATACTGAAATATAAAGTTGTTTTTTAGCAACAACCTCTTCATTGGTTTTGGATCTCTTTAATGTGGAATTATTCAGATGACTTACTTCTGCAGAGGTTGTGCATATTGACTGATATTGGTGGATTGTAATGACAGATATTTGAGAGGTCTTTTATGGTTGAAATTTATTTATTTACTATTTGTAACTGGGTTAGTCTAGCTGGGCAGATGCCCTTTTTCAGCAGAGATATCACTTCATTGATATTCGGTTTCTGCCTTATATAAGTGGTACATTTTGGATTATTTTCTGCTTAAACTCTGAGCTTGGGCCAGCTAAGACCTACCTGCAATCAACTGGACGTATAAGTGAATTTAAGTAAATCTTTATCGGCACTTTTTTCAAATAATACAGCATTTAAATTGATTTATTTGTGTTGCATTGAATACTATCTAGCTGGAAGTTGTGGCTCTGTTTTTCAGTTAATGCTTGTTAGAATTTAGTGCTTGTTAGAATTCCTGCATAGCCAGTGATAAGTGGGGGTAGTTTCACTTCATTGATATTCAGTTTCTGCCTTATATAAGTGGTACATTTTGGATTATTTTCTGCTTAAACTCTGAGCTTTGGCCGGCTAAAACCTACCTGCAATCAACTGGACATATAAGTGAATTTAAGTAAATCTTTATCTGCACTTTTTTCAAATAATACAGCATTTAAATTGATTTATTTGTGTTGCATTGAATACTATCTAGCTGGAAGTTGTGGCTCTGTTTTTTCAGTTAGTTCCCCTCCCACCTTCCCTGTTTTTGTTTTGGTGTTAATCTTGGTGGCTTTGAAACTGCCTGCCCCTCTTGTAAATTTGCATTTGGATACTCATCCTGGGCCCATCTCATTTGCTCACTCAAAAAAAATAAAATTGCACTTTATAAATCTGCTTGTACTGCATTTGTGTTTCATCCTACTTTATTACTTTAGTTTGCTTTTGCGTCATCTTAAAAGTACTCAATTGTATTTATTACTGCTTGATGTAACTATCATTCTAAGCCTTTTGGTTTAAGCACTTGGGCTTCAGACCAGTTGTTTTATAATAAGAAGGTTTGTGGTCTGCACTGTTGTGGCAGGACAGGTAGCTTACATCCTTCTAAGTAGGGAACTGCTGATTGAAGGCTCAGTGTCTGTTATTCTTAAAGTGTAAGCACTTGAGCTTCAGGCCAGTTATTTTACATTAAGAAGGTTTAGGGTCTGTACTCTTGTGGGTGGAGAGGCTGGACTCTGCCCTTCTGAGCTGGAAATTTCTGATTAAAGGCTTATAGTGCCTGCATATTTGAACTGTTTCTTACTGAAATTGGTGTGCCTTGTTTGCTGTAGCATAGACTAGATCCAGGCCTGCTTAATCTAGCTTTGTTTGTATAACTTGAGCACTAATCCAGGCCTTCTTAAAGGTATTCAATTGTATTTATTGTTGCTTGGTAGTAACCTGATTAAAGTGTAGCTATCATTCTAAGCCTTTTGGTTTAAGCACTTGGGCTTCAAACCAGTTGTTTTACATTAAGAAGGTTTGTGGTCTGCACTGTTGTGGCAGGACAGGTAGCTTACATCCTTCTAAGTTGGGAACTGCTGATTGAAGGCTCAGTGTCTGTTATTCTAAAAGTGTATTAGTTCTGCTTTACGTACTTGGGCTTCAGGCCAGTCATTTTACATTAAGAAGGATTGTGGTCTGCACTCTTGTGGGAGGAGAGGCTGGACTCTGCCCTTCTGAGCTGGGAATTTCTGGTTAGAGGCTTATAGTGCCTGCATATTTGAACTGTTTCTTACTGAAATTCGTGTGCTTTGTTTGCTGTCGCATAAACTAGATTCAGGGCTGCTGAATCTAGCTTTGTTTGTATAACTTGAGCACTAATCCAGGCCTTCTATTTTTAGAAGGTTTCCTTGCACCCCAGTGGCAGGAGTGTGCAGTTAGAGCTTGTCTGATTGAAGACTACAGGAACAGGGCTCAGTTTTGAGATTTCTTTACTGGTTAATTGGGTAATTTGTTTAAAAGCCTTTTCTGATTGCTTGTAGTCATCTAAAGCTGTTTTAAGTGTATTGTTTACTGTTTGTAGTCATTTAAAGGTGTTTTAAGTGTATTTTTTACTGTTTTTGCCTTATCTTTAAAAAAAAATGTTCCTTGCTTCCCACCTTTCTAAGCTAGTATAGTCCACTTTTCAGGCTGGTGCTGAATTCAGGGCTGTGTTACACGTTTCTGAGTTGTCCATACCTTACTTGGATAGAAGGAGGTTTCTCTGTTCACCTGTGAGAGAGGGAGCTTGGAGCAGCCATCTGTCCCTGGAGGAGTGGTTCCAGCCCAGAAGTTAGTAGTTTATAGGCCATTCTGGACTAATTTCTATCTCTTTCTTTCCCTGCTGTAAAAACCGTGTTTGAACAGTTTTGCACATCTGGGCAGCACCGGTTAGCTAGGGCTAAATTATTCCTGGCTCCACCAAGTCTCCTTCTCAGTTTTTTCCTTGAAAGTAGTCTAACTCTCAACCTAAGCACTTAAAAAGCATCTTACAGTCCAGCACTTGTTCAGACCTAATAGCAAGCACTAATATATCCCGACACTTCATTGCCCAGCAGGGCAAGGCTCATTATTCACCCCTCACCAACCAAGTGACTAAGCAGCTCACCCTACTATTCAGGCATGACCAAAGGGCAATTTCAGGTATACTCTCCAGTCCAGCTGGTGAACCTGGGTATCCTGAGGCAATGTTACAAGTGCCTCATGTACACAGACAACCCTCTCCTCCTACCATAAAACATTAACATATGCGGGAGATGCAATTATATAGCTAAATTGGAGGCTAAGCTCTCTCCACCCAAGACTGGAACAGGCAGTCATGAGGAGAAGGTTAACACTTGCACCACACCTCCAGCCTCACATAGACATACTAAACCAGCACTGGCAAAAAATACACATAAATACACAAAATCATACTTGGAGGCTCTAAATAAAAACCTGCAAAAGCATCAGAGACCTCCAAAGCAGACACCCAAAAAAACGCACCTCCCGTTACAAACCAGACAACACATAAAACACAAAATCAGTGTGCTGCGCAATCACAGCCCTTAAGGCGAAATATCATACCGTTCCCTGTATAAAAATCCGCCTCAGGGCGTTTTTTTCTGGCTATATACCCAAGCAGAGCTCCACGTGGTCCTGCAGAGGGGTCCTGGCAACAGAGAACTGAAAGAAGCGACCACTTTCCAGATTTAAGTATTTTTTGGCTTTTTTTATCTGCATTGTCCTCTCTGGCTTTCATTTAACTAGATATAACTGTTTTTGTGTCTATCTGCTGATTTCTAAAGTATCTGCACTTAAAAGTAGCATTTTGGTCGACTCTGGTCGAATAATACTGTTTTTTTGCTAATTTAACTGCTGAGGCTGCCCACTAAAGTGTGCTAGCCTGTGTAAATCGATTTTACTGTTTGCTTAACTGCATTTCTGTGTGCTTTCTTGAAAAACAAAAACAAAAAAAATACTCCTTGTTTTCCGCCGTTGCTCGACTAGTTAAGACCAGTATACAGGCTTTGCTGTATTCTGGGCTGTGTGTAGTTCCTGTGTTGGCCATTGCCTTACTTGGATAGAAGGAAGTTTCTGAGCTCACCAGTGGGAGTGGGGAGCCTTGAGCAGCCTATCTGTCCCTGGGGGAAGTGACCTCAGCACTTGAGCTGTAAATCATTGGTTGCCTTGGACCATTTCTAGCTATTTTCAAGTTCCCTGTATAAAAATCCGCCTCAGGGTGTTTTTTCTGGCTATATACCCAAGCAGAGCTCCACGTGGTCCTGCAGAGGGGTCCTGGCAACAGAGAACTGAAAGAAGCGACCACTTTCCAGATTTAAGTATTTTTGGCTTTTTATCTGCATTGTCCTCTCTGGCTTTCATTTAACTAGATATAACTGTTTTTGTGTCTATCTGCTGATTTCTAAAGTATCTGCACTTAAAAGTAGCATTTTGGTCGACTCTGGTCGAATAATACTGTTTTTTTGCTAATTTAACTGCTGAGGCTGCCCACTAAAGTGTGCTAGCCTGTGTAAATCGATTTTACTGTTTGCTTAACTGCATTTCTGTGTGCTTTCCTGAAAAACAAAAACAAAAAAAATACTCCTTGTTTTCTCGCCTTTGCTCGACTAGTTAAGACCAGTATACAGGCTTTGCTGTATTCTGGGCTGTGTGTAGTTCCTGTGTTGGCCATTGCCTTACTTGGATAGAAGGAAGTTTCTGAGCTCACCAGTGGGAGTGGGGAGCCTTGAGCAGCCTATCTGTCCCTGGGGAAGTGACCTCAGCACTTGAGCTGTAAATCATTGGTTGCCTTGGACCATTTCTAGCTCTTTTCAAGTTCCTGTATAAAAATCCGCCTCAGGGCGTTTTTCTGGCTATATACCCAAGCAGAGCTCCACGTGGTCCTGCAGAGGGTCCTGGCAACAGAGAACTGAAAGAAGCGACCACTTTCCAGATTTAAGTATTTTTGGCTTTTTTATCTGCATTGTCCTCTCTGGCTTTCATTTAACTAGATATAACTGTTTTTGTGTCTATCTGCTGATTTCTAAAGTATCTGCACTTAAAAGTAGCATTTTGGTCGACTCTGGTCGAATAATACTGTTTTTGCTAATTTAACTGCTGAGGCTGCCCACTAAAGTGTGCTAGCCTGTGTAAATCGATTTTACTGTTTGCTTAACTGCATTTCTGTGTGCTTTCCTGAAAAACAAAAACAAAAAGAAAATACTCCTTGTTTTCCCGCCTTTGCTCGACTAGTTAAGACCAGTATACAGGCTTTGCTGTATTCTGGGCTGTGTGTAGTTCCTGTGTTGGCCATTGCCTTACTTGGATAGAAGGAAGTTTCTGAGCTCACCAGTGGGAGTGGGGAGCCTTGAGCAGCCTATCTGTCCCTGGGGGAAGTGACCTCAGCACTTGAGCTGTAAATCATTGGTTGCCTTGGACCATTTCTAGCTCTTTTCAAGTTCCCTGTATAAAAATCCACCTCAGGGCGTTTTTGTGCGTTTGGGCGCCTAGCGCAGCAGCGGTTATACAGGTTTAAACTATTTCTGGCTCCGCCAAGTCTGCTCTTCAATTTTTCCCTTAGAAGCTCTACTCAGTCTATTTAGCTGTATATATTAGCAATTGTTTTCGGAACTTCTATCCTTAGCAAGCACTCATAATAAAACAAGCACTCTTACCCTAAAGTAAGCACTACAGGCATCCACTACCCCCTGTGAATACCCACTTCCCTTAAAGGCACAACACTCCTTATAATATTCTAGTATGTCGAGTGGTAGACCACTAGCATCCTCTCTTGTTCAGCTGGTTAATCTGGAAATCTTAAGACAATGTTACAATTGTCTCATGTACACAGACAACCCTCTCCTCCTTCCTACTAACTCATATACTTGTGAGAGATGCAACTATATAGCCAGACTGGAGGCTGAACTCTCTCAACTCAGGACTGGCAAGACCAGACAGGAGGAGATGGTACCCACACCCAAAGCAAAACCAGTCACACATAAAACCACCACTACTACAAACCAAACACATAAGAACGCAAAGACATACTCGGAGGCTCTTATAAAAAACTTAACAAAACAACAGAGGCCTCCAAAGCAGACACCCAGAAATACACCCCCACAAAACGCAACACCTACAACACATACCTCAAGCAACAGGTGTGTTACACAATCACAGCCCCTAAGGCAAAACACTATGCCAGAGACATTAGTAATAGGTGACTCTATAGTCAGACACACCGACGTTCCACTTACCAGGCTGAATAAGGAGAGGGTAACGGTGAGCTGCCTATCGGGAGCTAGGATCCGCCACATTACACATGCACTCAGGTCACTCCAAAGCAAGTACAAGTATGATTCAGTCATTGTCCATGCGGGTGTGAATGACCTGAGACGTACCTCCCTGGACTACATGAAAAGAGACATTGAGGAGCTCTCCGATTATGTAGCCCAGACTGGTATGACCCTGACCCTGAGCAGCATCCTGCCTTCACCAAGAATGATACCTCAGTACAAAGACAAAATGATCAGTTTTAACAATTGGCTTAATCACTGGTGTCATTCTAGGGGGATCCAATGTCTGTCAGCCTGGGATGACATGCTGGACAAGCCACGTTGCTTCGCAAGGGATGGCTTGCACCTGTCACCACTGGGCTTCTGGATACTGGCCAAGGCTCTTGCCACCCCCATAGTGCCTTTTTTAGGCAATGCTCAAAGGACAAATCAACCTCCATAAAAACAAAATGGAAAAAAATTAAGGGTAATGCTGCTCAATGCCAGAAGTCTAAATCTCAAGATGCAGGCACTCGAAGCACTTCTCAGTATGGAGAACATCGATGTCTGTGCAGTAACTGAAACCTGGTTCAAGGCTCCTGAGAGCACTCCAGCGCTACCAGGCTATACCTCATATCATGCGTTTCGGCCTCAAGTTCCAGGCCGAACCACAAAGGGAGGAGGAGTGTCCATTTTCATAAAGGACACCTACACCTCTCGATTGGTGGCTACCCATGAAGCATCAGAAACCATACAAGTTTTACTCACCATAGGCAAAACTGCCATACAACTGGTCGCATGTTATAGAACACCCTCCCAATCCCAGGAATCCCATCAAGCATTCCTGAAAACACTGGAGGATATGAATGTCACACCAAACACCATCATATTGGGTGACTTCAACTACCCCAACATAGACTGGGCCCACTATTCTAGCCCTAACACCCTAGCCCAAAGATTCCTGGAATTCATAAACTCAAATGCTATGGAGCAACTGGTCACTTCTCCTACGAGGAGAGATAATATACTTGACCTGATTATCACAAACATGGGGTCCAAATGCTCCGCACTGGATATAAACCCCTCACTAGTAAGATCTGATCATAAACTGATCACGTTGGATGTACATATCCCACCCCACCCCCAGAACAAAAGACTACAGTGAAAAACTTTTCAAAAGCTGACTTTGCGCTCCTTAAGTCAGAAATGATATCCTTTAAGCCTACTGGGTTAATGGAAACCACATCCCAAAATGCTGAATCCTTCACAAAAGCCTTCTACGGACATCTCCAAGAATGCATGGATCAAGCAATCCCAACTAAAACCAAGACCCTCTCCACCAAGGAAAACGCCCGGTTTGGTGGACCCCGCTATAAACAAACTGTACAACAAAAGAAGGAAGCTACTGCAGGACAAAGCCAAATCCCACAAGGGAAAGGCTTCCTGATCAGCACAAGTAAAAACTACGTTCTCTCATAAAACATCTAAAGCAAACTTTGAGAAAAAGATTGCCAAGGATACCAAAGACAATCACAAGGCCTTCTTCAATTATGTCAGAACCTTGGGAGGAAATTCTCAGATATGCTCTGAGTTAGTACACAATGACAAAAATTCACTGACCCTACCGACATTGCCAATATTCTGGCAGATAGGTTCAGTGCAAATTTCTCCCTCCCTCACCCCTAAAGATGAAGTAATTATCCCTGCTGAATGTAACCTACCTGTCATCACAGACATACAGGTGAAATCAGCACTCAACAAGGCAAAAACACAGCATCTATGGGACCCGATGGTATCCCGGTTGCGTGTTACGTGAACTTCAAGATGAACTAAACCCGCCCCTAAGAACGCTATTCAATCTTAGCCTCACTACAGGATATGTACCTGAACACTGGCGCACAGCAACAGTGGTCCCACTCCACAAAGGGGAAATTCTACTGACCCTGGTAACTACCGCCCCATAAGTTTGACCAGCCTGGTCTGTAAGGCTATGGAAAGAAACATCATGGAACTCATAAATGGCGACATTGGGGATCTGCAGACCCTTGATCCCACCCAGTTCGGTTTTGTTTAAGGCAGATCCTGCCTCTTAAACCTGGTTGACTTCTTCGAGACAGTCACTAGTGCCATCGACGAGGGCAAGGCTGTCCACACTGCCTACTTGGACTTGGCTAAGGCCTTTGACACGATACCACACTCTGGCATCATTGACAAGCTCAGCAGCCTAAATGTAAATCCATATGTCACAAGATGGGTAGCAAACTGGCTAAAAACAGAACCCATAAGGTTAAAATTGCTGGAGCCATGTCAGACTCAAAACCAGTCACGAGTGGTGTCCCACAGGGCTCAGTCTTGGGTCCACTCTTATTCGGCATTTACTTCTCAGATGTGAAAGCAAATATGGGAGGATTATGGCTGACAAAGTTTGCAGATGACTGCAAACTGGGTGCCATAGTTGATTCACCTGCTGACACACACATCCTACAGAAAGGTCTCACTGAAACCGACAACTGGTGCGGGAATCATGGCCTCAAACTTAACGCCAAAATGTATAGTCATCCCTTTGGGAAAAACAAAGTACCCACAAATTATCACGTAGACAATAACCCACTGAATACGGAAGAAGTAATCAGAGACCTGGGGACTCAAGTCGATAGTGACCTCTCCTTTGACAACCATGTTGCCAAAGTGGTCAGAAAGACATTCTACCTTGCCCATCTCATCATGAAGGGATTCTCATCCAGATCAAAGGAGGTCATTGTACCTCTATATTCCTCCCTTGTCAGGCCCATGATTGAATATAATGCTCCATTTGGGATGTATCTCACCCGGCACATGCAACAACTGGAAAGACCCCAGAAGTACCTCACCAAGAGGATCATAGGTCTCAAACATGTGCCTTATCCAGCTAGATTAAAGAAACTCCAGCTCTATTCAGTAGCATACCGCCTGCTCAGAGGTGATTTGTGCCTAAAATATAGGGCCATGTCCAACCAGGAATTGATGGACATGCTCCATCTCAAAAAAATCCAAATCCACCAGAACCACGCGAGCTAAAGATTTCAACCTCTGCACAAATATGAATAGGACATGCTGGAGGGATAGATTCATAACACAGAGGTTACCCATACTCTGGAACAAAATCCCAGTTCATGTGAGACAGAGCCCTTCATTGGCACTGTTCAAGAAAAATCTCGATGCATGGATGGGAGATCGCAAGTTTACCCCGGGAGTCACCTCAGTGTCACTACTAGACAGAGGTATAGTTTACTAAATAATGGGGTCCCACATGTGTCACTACTAGAGAGGTGCAAATATATAGTATGGGGTGGCGTAAGCCACATCACTGTTGGCTAGGCTTATAAATGCCCCCAGGCAGAAAGCCTAGTACACTACTATGAAACTATGAAACTATAACACATTAATAATAGGTGACTCTACAGTCAGGCACACTGTCATCCCACTCACTAGGCTGGACAAGGAGAATGTTTCTGTTACCTGCCTGTCAGGAGCCAGAATCCGCCACATAACACAAGCACTCAGGTCACTCCAGAACAAGTACAAATATGACTCTGTCATTGTTCATGTTGGTGTGAATGACCTGAGACGTACCTCCCTGGACTACATGAAAAGAGACATGGAAGAGCTCTCTGATCATGTAGCCAAGGCGGGTATGACCCTGACCCTGAGTAGCATCCTGCCCTCACCAACAATGTTACCTCAGTATAAAGAAAAAATGATCAATTTCAACAATTGGTTAAGCTTCTAGTGTCATTCAAAGGGGATCCAGTGTCTGTCAGCCTGGGATGACATGCTCAACAAGCCTCATTGCTTTGCAAGAGACGGCTTGCACCTGTCACCCCTAGGCTTTCGAATACTGGCCAAGGCTCTTGCTGCCCCCATAGTGCCTTTTTTAGGCAAGGCTCAAAAATCAAACCCACCTACATAAACAGCACAAATAAAAAAATGAGGGTTATGCTACTCAACACCAGGAGTTTAAATCTCAAAATGCACATGCTCAAAGCACTCCTCAGTATGGAGAATGTCGACATCTGTGTAGTAACTGAAACCTGGTTACAGCTCCACAGAGCACCCCAGCACTACTGGGCTACAACTCATACCACACATTTTTGCCACAGAACATGGACCGAAACACAAAAGGAGGGGGTGTATCCATATTCATCAAGGATACCTACACCTCCTGGTTAGTGGCGCAGCATGATACCTCTGAGATCATCCATGTGCAACTAACATCGAGCAAATCTACAATGGAAATTGTGGCCTGCTACAGATCACCCTCCATGACCCAGAACCACCACTCCACCTTTCTGGAGACACTAGAAAACATGAAGGTCCTACCGAACACCCTGATATTGGGTGATTTCAATTACCCTACCGTTAACTGGGAAAACTACTCAAGTACAAACTCCCAGGTCCAGCGCTTCCTGGAATTTATCAACTCAAATGTCCTGGATCAGCTGGTAAACTCCCCTACCAGAGGTGAAAACATGTTAGACCTGATCATCACCAACATGGGAGACAGGTGTTCTGCACCAGAGGTCAACCCATCACTGGTTAGATCAGACCATAAACTAATCACTCTGGATGTCCACACCATTCCACCACCCCCAGCCAAGGAAATCACTGTGAAAAACTTTTCTATAGCAAACTTCACCTTACTTACGACAGAGGTGGTAAGTTTCACAGCCCCCCACGCTAAAGGATAACAGTGTCCACGGTGCAGGAACCTTTACAAATGCACTCTATGAGCATCTACAATGATACATGGATCATGCCATCCCTAGCAAAACCAAGACTCACTCCCCTAAGAGAAGGAAACCAGTCTGGTGGACCCCTGCCATAAACAGCCTATATAATAGAAGGAGGAAGCTAGTTCAGAAAAAAAGCAAATCCCAAGAAGAAAAGACATCCCTGATCAGTATCAGTAAGAAACTAAGGTCCCTCATAAAATCATCCAAGGCTAACTTTGAAAGAAAAATAGCCAAGGATTCAAAAGATAACCACAAAGCCTTTTTTAGCTATATCAAGAATCTGAGTGGCAACTCACAGATATGCTCTGAGCTAGTGCAAAATAGCACAAAATATACTGAACCTACTGATATTGCCAACATCCTGGCAGATAGATTAAGTGCAAAATTCACCCCCCTCTCACCCCCAAAAGGGCCCACAAGAATACTGGAAAAGTATAGTGTCCCGGAAGTCACCGACGCACAGGTGAAAACAGCCCTTTCAAAAAGCCAAAAGCACAGTGTCAGTGGGGCCATATGGTGTCCCAGGCTGTGTCTTGCATGAACTACAGAACGAACTAACCCCCCACCTAAACACACTGTTCAACCTCAGCCTCTCCACAGGCTACATGCCCATAGAATGGTGCACAGCAATGGTTATTCCGCTCCACAAAGGAGGGGCTACAACTGACCCTGGTAACTATCACCCCATAAGCCTAACTAGCCTGGTCTGCAAGGCTATGGAGCGCATCATCATGGAACTCATTAACAATGACATTGGGAACCTCCAAACACTTGACCTGACCCAGTTCGGCTTTGTTAAGGGCAGATCATGCCTACTAAACCTGGTTGACTTCTTCAAGACAGTCACCAAGGCCATAGATGAGGGGAAGGTGGTTCACACAGCCTACCTTGACCTTGCCAATCCTTTTGACACCATTCCCCACTCGGGAATTATAGAAAAACTCACCAGCCTGAACATAAACCCCTACGTCTCGAGATGGGTTGCCAACTGGCTTACAGACAGAACTCACATGGTAAGAATAGCGGGCTCCAGGTCTGACTCTAAACCAGTCACAAGTGGTGTCCCACAAGGCTTGCTCCTGGGACCCCTACTGTTCGGCATATACTTCTCAGAAGTACAAGTAAACACAGGAGGACAATGGCTAACCAAGTTCATCAATGACTGCAAACTGGGAGCCATAATTGACTCTCCAGCTGACACGGACATTCTCCAAAAGGGCCTTACTGGATGGATACCTGGTGTCAAAGTCATGGTCTCAAGCTAAATGCCAAAAAATGCATAGTCATCCCATTTGGGAAAAACAAAGCACCCATGAATTACCACATAGGTGGCAGCCCCCTTAATACAGAAGAGGTAATAAGAGATCTGGGGACCAAAGTAGATAGCAATCTCTCCTTTGACAATCATATTGCCAAAGTAGTTATGAAATCCTTCTATGTAGCCCATCTAATTACTAAAGGGTTCACATCTAGAAATATAGAGGTTATAGTGCCCCTCTACTCATCACTTATCAGACCCTTCATAGAGTACAATGCCCCATTTGGGATGTACCTCACAAGACACTTCCAACAGCTGGAAAGACCACAAAAGTACCTCACCAAGAGGATTACTGGCCTCAAACATATGTCCTATGCAGCCCGACTGGAAAAACTCCGGCTGTACTCAGTGGCATATCGCTTACTCAGGGGTAATCTCTGCTTGACTTACAAAGCCATGTCCAACTCAGAATTGGTGGACATGCTCCACCTAAAGAAATCCATGTCACTGCAAGCCACTCGCTCTAGTGAGCTAAACCTCACCACAATAAATAGAACATGCTGGAGTGATAGGTTTCTGTCACAGAGACTCTCCATGCTTTGGAACAAAATTCCTAACTACATTAGTCAGAGCCCCTCACTAACACTCTTCAAGAGAAACCTTGACGAGTGGATGGGTAAAAAAAATACACCCCTTGGATAACTTAATTGGCTCTTCTTGACAGAGGCTTAGTTAATTAATCAATGGGCTGGCGAAAGCTGACACACTCTGGCTAGGCTTATAAATGCCCTTGGGCAGATAGCCTAGTACCTACCTATGAACCTATGAACCTTTGAGACCCGAGGAAAAAAGCTCCAGTACAAAATTTAATTTGTTACAATGAAGTACATACTTAAGCAAACAAACATAAGGAGATAAAGATATGTGTTATACAAAAGAAAAGTAAAGATGAAATATTCTGAATTGGCCAGTTTGCCATTATTGGTTCATATGTTTTGTTTCATTGCTTACTGGAAAATGTTCAAAACTATAAATTGAAAACACACTCTAACAAGTGGTGCTTTATTATATAAGGGATATAATTCAGTTATCACATATTATAATTAATACAATCAGGAAGGTGAATCAAAGAACTCTTGCATGGTCCTAAAAATGTGTGCATGCAGCCGATGATTTGAAAACAGCCCAAAGGTAAACTTAACCTGCCACTGGCCAGATGCATTTTCTTCAAATGTAGGTTTCAATGCTGTTTCAATGAATGTAAGTTTCAAAGGTAAAGAAGTTTTAATGCTAAGTCTGTTTTCGTTTTAAGACTATTGCTTTGTTTAGCAAATGTCTATCAGTGTTTGTGCTATAAAATTTGAAATAAAAGTTGCAAATTAAATCCAAATACCTATAATCATTGTAGAAGTAAAGCATAAAACAGTATGCACACAAAGTTTTGAACAGTATTTATGGCAACTGGGGAGAAATAGCCAAGTAATGGGACATGAAAATAGCTGTGTGTGGGGTTCTGCAACCCCCCCCCCCTGCAAAAATCCTCCGAGCTCCCCTGGCTGGAACCATAAGCAGGACTCAAAAGAAAGAAATTTAAAATGTATTCAGTGGTTTAGCATGTTCATCCAGGTAAAAGACTTCTTTAGAACTGAGGAAATTTGAAAACACACACATATTTGTACAGTTAACATGTGACATCCATGGCAATTGAAATTTAAAGGCACCAGGTAAAAATCATTTAAATACTGGATAATGAAATATAAGAAGTAAAAACAAGTGTAACAAAAGTCATCACATGTTACATATGCACATAGCTGATTGATGGTTTCTTTTCCACCATTTTGTTTTTAATTTATACATTACATTAAGAATGAAATTTCTTCACAGATTTGGTCTGGTCTTCCAAACTGCTCTTACACAAATGTTGTCAAGGATGCAGGTTCAGCTAGGTACAAAAAGCAGAGAGAAATCCAGCAATATTTTATATTAAATCACCACCCCAGTGGCATTGAGAGATAAAGTCCTGACAATAACCCAGTCAGCTTTGGTTTGATTTGCAGCTCGGGCAATGGATGGATCAGCAGGGTGAGATGGACAAGCCCATTCTGAGTGACAGGGTGTTCATCAATGATTCTCTTTTATGGGAAGAATAGTACAAAAAGGAAATTTTCCCTCAGACATAATCAACAAGTGCAGGAGGAGGGAAAGGGAATGTGTAGGTTATATAACCCTCACCCCAGGATGGGTGCAAAAGATGGCTGAGCCCCCAGGATGCCCATAAGATCAATGACTGGTCCCAGTAATATTGGCTTAAGTTTGGGGTAGGAGTTAAGCTGGTAGACCCAGCATAGATGTGGGGCACTGGAAAGTTGGGCCTTTAAATGATATCCCAAAGGAGACAAAAAAAATGATTTTTATATTAAACTGTATGCATCTCTATAGTCTGCCTTTAATACTACTGTCAGAATCAAATTTTAAACAATGCATAAGCAAGGTGTACTATTATCTGAGTAAAAATTAAATTGTATAACACTATAAGAAAAAAGAAAGCTCTTATATGGAGCAGTATAGAGTTCCATGTTGTTTCATTAAAACCACTGCCACATTTAAATGTTAAGCACTGTATGAAAAAGTTTTTTCTCATAAAATTGAAATGTCTACCTCCATCCAAACCATCTTTCCCATGTCTTTTTACAACTAACTTATATATTTTGTCTTCTGCTTCCTAGGTCTTAAGATTACATTTTTTTACAGTTTGTAGTCTCCACCTGGGTTTTTCTCCTTTGTGTTAAGACTTTTACCTCATCTACATAGAAACAAAACCCACTCCTCTTTTTCACTCAAGTATTTTACTTTTCATTCTAAACTAAAGATCACAAATTTCCAGTGGTTAAGGACCAACTTATTCAAAATAAACTTCCACTATTTTTTTGCATTGTATCCAAAGACCTTTCACAGTTGGATATTCCCCAAACATAGGAATTAATCCTTTATCAGTTTCCATTCACCTCCAAAATAGGTTTGCTTCCCTCAAATGCCTCTTTAGCATTTTAGATGTATAAAACCACCTGCAAGGTATATGTTTTCTGAATCCTCAAAAATGGGATTGATTGAAATCACACAATAGTTTTAACACCTCATCCCACTGTTTGGGAGTGAAAAGTAGCTTTTCCTTTAAATTCAGCCTTTCCCAGAGCATTTCTAATGACTTAGAATAAATCTTCAGATTTATTTTCTTGCGCATTCAGTGCCTACCTTCATCTTCTTTCAACTCAAACTGACCTCCCCTTTCTATTTCTGCATCTCAAATGCTTTCTAAGACCCCTCTTCTGACAAGACGTTTTATTGCTAACTAAAATGCAATCATTGAGTATCAGACAGGCTAGACTCACCTCAAAACTCAGTCCACATCTTAAAACTATCTTACTACTATATATTTTTAGTTCTACCACAAAATCCTACAATTTTTGCTTCTCTTACTTTTCAATTTTCTCCATCTTAGCATCTCAGCACCCACTCACTGTCATAATTTCTGGATTATTCTATTCACATTATTTCAGAAATCTCTGAACAAATTCCCATTTTCTCTGCACCTTTCTGCAGAATTCTTCCATTATGCCTCTTAATTATATATTTGAACACTTCCCTTCCCTGCATCTGTGTTGAACCTGTGATGCACCCAAGTCTTCTTTCTCCCTTCTCTTTTTTTTCACTCCCATTTGTTCTTCATTATGCTGTTCAATTTTCCGGACATTTGCAATTGTAGAATTGAGGGCATAAAGCTTAAAATCAGGCAGACCACAGCCTTTTAATGTTTTTTGCTGGCTACTGACTCTTTTTCCAGTTTTACTTCCTTTCTGTGTACACACACACACACACACACACACACACACACACACACACAAATTCACACACAGGTTAGCTGTAACTTCTGGGTCCATTCGCTCTTTTTATAGATTTTATAGATTAGTACTAAGCTAACTGCCCTTGCGAGCCATTTTAAACCTAGATAATTATCCCTTGTGAGACTCAAACCCTGCACCTTGTGTTTGTAAGGCAAACACCTCAACCATTAGGCCACCCTCCCTTTGTGTGCAATGACAGGTAACTGGACAAGCACAAGGCCTTTTGAGGCATCAGCTCTTGAAACTCATTGAATGTTTTGTCAATATCTTCCTTCTCACATTCCTTTTTCCTAAAAAGGAAGATTACTGGGTTAATAAGATCTCATAATTCAGCTTAATTGCCTACTGCTATGTTGCCAGTTCCTTCAGTTTTATATATTTTATCCCTGAATTCCTAACTACCAGAACTTCCCAAAAGGCCTTTCTATTTCTCCTATATGAAGATGAACCATCTTCACCCACTTACACTCTAATCCTGGTTTGGTCTTGAGTTCCTCAAAAATATACTAAACTCTCTGTAACACTTCAGCTATGTATACACTCATTGACAAAGAGTGAAACCTTTCCATATATCTTGGAATATCCTCTATTAATGATCTTCATGTGTACCCCTTACTATCATAACCTCATTTGTTGGTTTGTTATTAATCATGATGTATTTGTTGGGGAGTTGAACAGAGCCATGTCTTCATTTCCTAAAGTATTCATCAGTAAGTACTTCCTTAAGCAGCCAAAATATGAAAGTACAGTGTACATTGCAGGTGGCAGGTGTAGCGGTTAGCATTGCCGCCTCACAGCAAGAGGTTCTCCGGTTCGATCCTTTGCTGGGGTGCCTTCTGTGTGGAGTCTGCATGTCCTCCCTGTGGTCACATGGGCTTCCTTCGAGTGCTCCGGTTTTCTCCCATATCCCAAAGACATGCTGTAGGTGGATTGGACACACTAAATTGGCCCTAGGCATAAGTGTGTGTGTGTGTGTGTGTGTGTGTGTGTGTGTGTGTGTGTGTGTGTGTGTGTGTGTGTGTGTTTGTGTGTGTGCCTTCTGTGGAAGGTTGGGCGCTGGGCTGGCAACTCAACACCATAAAAACTCCACTGGCAATCATGAGCGGACAGGTGATCCGCTGTGGCGACCCCTAACTGGGGAAAAGCCAGAAGAAGAGTGTACATTGCCAAAAGCCTTCTTAATGTTGGAACAAATCCTCCTTCTGCATTCAAAACTAAACTCTTCACAACTTCCAGAAATACTATCTGCATGCAGCATTTTCCCTGCACCACTACCTTTTACAAATCCCCCTGGATATACTAAACCCAGAAATCATTTCTGTAATCGGTTTATCAAAATTACAAGCAGAATTTTTGCATTCACTTTGATATGGGAAACGAGGTGAGAATTAGCTAATAATTTTTTTCTAAAAAAGGGCTTTGGTATAAACACTAATTTGACCTTTGTAAAGAAATATGACAAATGTTCCATTCTCCTTGTCTCATTAAATGTGTTACAGTGCTGTTGCAATGTATTATTAGTTCTCCTTTTATAAACTGTGACAGCAAACCCAACTTTTCCTGCAGCTCTACCCCTTTGAAACCTCTTCAGCACCATTTTGACCACTTTGCTTTCTATGTCCCTCTAAACATATATGGTCTGTTTCCCCTTTTAATGTCCCACAGTCTGAATCCTATCTCCTAGCTCCATATTCTTTGCCTCTGCTCACCTGTTTAATTTAGAATAACTACTGCTATAACATACTATATGTCCTAGGAACCCTGTCTATTGAAAAAAAATTTTTCTGTGCTCTGCAGTGCTAAGCTTTGGCTCTTCTGCTTCTTCTTCTTCTTCTTCACCAGGTACTTTACAGCTTTCCTTCCCTGGATCAATCAGAAATCAATCTAACATGTTTGATGCGTGAAACCTCTGACTTTGTGAGCTTTATTTTAAGTACCTGCTCCTCATGTCCAAGTTTCTCCTCAGTTATGCCATGTAGATCTTTTCCTTGCTTTTCTGGAAAATCTTTCTATTCCCATCGCTTTACAATCCCCTATTTCATCCATTGCCAGTGACCCTTCTGAACCATTTCTTTTAATTTCGCTACAGCCTTTTCTAGCCTTTCATTGAGGTTTGGTCTTCTCAAACCTTGATCTAAAATACCATTCATTACCAAAGTAAAGTCTACTGACACTATCTCTTTATCTGAATGGATTGAATTTGGCTCCCACTGCTCAGACAATTCTATAAAGAAATCTATAAAGATAATAGAATTCTCTAAATAAATATGGACTGACTGATTTAGATCCATACCATTTCCCTAACTTCCAACTTTTGTCTTTGATTTTTACCACCATCACTCATTTTCCAATTTTCTCTCCTTTACCACATGAATTGAATGCTTAAATATTTTGACAATCACATTCAAAACACCCCTCTTCATTCTTCCTTTTACTGATCTGAACCTTACTAGATAGTATTATATTCCTCCTGTATTAAATATTTCTTTTCTTTTTAACTTCATCTTATGAACAAAAATATCCCCTTTCTTTCTGTTCAACATTTTAGAATCCTCTCTCATTTGAACACATGGCACACTCCTCCCAAAGTTTATGACAAAAATTGTTTAGTTCCTCACTGTCCTCCATCTTCTAGTCTGGGTCACTTATGCACAACTCTGATGATAACATCACATCCCCTTCTATAATACCATCTCCCCACCTTCTGGCTTTGTAATCCTTCTCCCCATCCAATCTAGGTCTTCCAAGACCATTAGCCCAGGGCCTACTTGCATTGCATGACTCCATGAGTGATGCATAGGCTATGGGATACCTAGAACCAATAATCCTAATCTCTTCCAGACAATTTGTTATTATAACACCATCTGCACCCCTGCTTATTTTTACCTTACTTTACCCTCTCTTATTGGCCTTACCATGCATACATAAATACTTCTTCCACTCCATTGGACCTCAAAGTCTTTCTTTATCCACAATCTTCCCTAGCTATTAACTCTATGTTAGTCACCATAAGACTATGCAGAAAGCCTTAGTCCTCTACTGTCATACTTTGTTAGGCCCTCTGATATCACTAATATTACCCCCTCATCATTGGTCTTATGTCACATGCAGGGGACAACATGTCAGTCTTGTTACAATAGTTATCAACCTTTTTGCCTATCCATTCTGATCCACAGCAGCACTTTTTATACAGGTATCCTCCAAAATTTTGCATAGATAATATCCTATTAGTTGTGGCAATTCTGATCTATTTAGTTTGCCTCTGTTCCCATTAAAGCCTAAACAATTTGTTCATAGTATTTGTACTTAGTTGTGCAAGCATAAACACTATTGTGTCACCATCTTTATAAATACAACTTTAAGGACAGCAATTTAACTCACTTGATAGGGGTCATTTTGATAATTATTTACAAAGGTAAAAAATAACACTTCATTTTACTAATCACCATGACTGAGGACATTTAAGGCCAAGTCCAACATATCCATAGTTATCCAAATGCTACTATATTATTAAATAGATTTACCCCCAGATTTACTAAACTTCCGTGCAGGACTAGCTTAGTCCTGCAGAGAAGCGCCCATTTAGGAGCAGGACAGCAGCATGCCATGCATATTAATAAGGCATGCTGCCCGTGCTCCTAGGCTTACATGGAACGTGTACGAGTGCAGGGGGGATGTCTGAGAGCAGAGCTCTCAGAATAAAAATGTTCCTGCAATGTAGAACAGCAGAAAGTGGTAAGAAATGAGCGAGACCACTCATAAGTGTCTGCATATCCCCACCAACAGTCCCCCATGTGTAGAAAAGCAACAGTACATATAAATTAAATGAAGAAACCATTTTATTTATTTATTTTTAAAATCCGAGTACAGCTAACCATAGGTGCATGGGAATGCCCATCGCTTAGCTACGGTTAAAGAAGCTTAAATGGCTGAAGAGGATAACAAGGAAGATATATGCAATGAAGCAGCAGAAAAATAGTGTACTGGGCAGAGCATTTGCCTAACAAGCAGGCATTCGCAGTTTGGGTCCCACTGCAGCACAGTCTATTTTACATGGCAAAGCACATTATAACCAACAGTTTTGTTGCAACACCCACTAAAGAACATATATTTATGAACTGGAGTACTGCAGGAAATGCACACGTGAAGTGTCAGTGTCATAATGAATAAGGCACTAGTAAGCAGGTCTAAGCACAAATAAGCAGCAGTAAGCATATGTAAGCACTAGTAAGCGTGTTTAAATGGGGGTAAGCACTGCCTACACAGATTAAGCAATGTGGAAGCCAACTGAGTATAAGAAACTGTAACCGGAAGTTATCAGTGCTTGCATCTGCACAAACCCGCTTACAACTGCTTTAAAGTGCCTTAATCACTCTGTATCCAATGGCCTGGGTTCTTCCCAGCAACAACATGAACAGCTTCTGCAAGGCTCAAACCCAGGACCATGCCCATCATACACAAAGTAATTTGCTACTACGCTATGCCAGATATACATAAATCCCATGTTTTCGGAAATATAACATCCAGCCCAGTGATGCAACAGTACAGAAAATGTATACCAACATGTAAATGTATGTGTGTGTGTAAATATATTAATATCTTAAGAGATACAATATATATATATATATATATATATATATATATATATATATATATATATATATATATATATATATATATATGTATGTATATATATATATATATATATATATATATATATATATATATATATATATATATATATATATATATATATATATATATATATATATTTAGAAATATATACATATATATAAATATATATGAGCATATATACATGCAAATGCCTACATATACACATGTATAAGTCAACATATATATGTCTACATATACACAGCAAGTTATATATATATATATATATATATATATATATATATATATGCAGATATATATCTCTGTAGGTATATACGGACATAGTTATAAATATGTAAGCAAATATATATATACCTATATAGGTATATATGGCCATACATCTGTAGATAGCAATGGTAGATTAACAGAAATGTATATGTCCACATGCACCGTTAATGAGGTTGAGAGGCCCCAAACAATATATGTCTTGTACGAATTGGCATACCCCCCCCCCCCACAGCCAAACATGTCCGCCCTGCAATACACTACCAAGTGTTGCAGATCCCACAACCAGGACCTGACACGATATGGGCACATGATGTTAACTCCCACCTGTATGATGTCAGGCTGGTATTCATAACATATGCAGTACAGCCTGGCTCACATAGGAAATGGAGGGGGAGATGGGGTTCATACAGGACATAAACCCTGACAACGACAACAATAGTGGTCTGGTACTTAATGTTATTAGCAATAATAAATGTGATTGTAACATTTATAACTACAGCCAGGTCCGAGTTGACACCAGGTGGGCCGAGTTATTAACCAAGGGCTTTAATTTTGTTCCCAATAAGGAAGGGACGCTCACTGACTCTATTATACAACTTAAATTATTTACAAGAAAACTTAATTTGGTCTTACATTTTCACGATAACAATACTATTACTGGCCATTTGGATACACGTAGGCCTAGTATTTTTTTACCCCCATCACACCCCCTAGTACAGCTGTATGAGAATCTATGTGAAGCTGATATCAGGAACTTATTAGTGAACAAGTATAAAAAACCTGGTCAAGCTAACTTGGACTGTGATGAGAGAAAACTATTAAGTGAAATTTTAGAGCATCGTGACATAAGAATAATAAAAACTGATAAAGGTGAGAGCACAGTAATTATGTATGTGGTTGTAAGAATAATGTAACCTGATAAAGGCGGGGGCACGGTAATTATGTATGTGGTTGTAAGAATAATGTAACCTGATAAAGGTGGGGGCACGGTAATTATGAATGCGGTTGTAAGAATAAAGAAACCTGATAAAGGCGGGGCACGGTAATTATGAATGTGGTTGTAAGAATAATGAAACCTGATAAAGGTGGGGGCATGGTAATTATGAATGTGGTTGTAAGAATAATGAAACCTGATAAAGGTGGGGGCATGGTAATTATGAATGTGGTTGTAAGAATAATGAAACCTGATAAAGGTGGGGGCACGGTAATTATGAATGTGGTTGTAAGAATAATGTAACCTGATAAAGGTGGGGGCACGGTAATTATGAATGTGGTTGTAAGAATAATGAAACCTGATAAAGGTGGGGCACGGTAATTATGAATGTGGTTGTAAGAATAATGAAACCTGATAAAGGTGGGGGCACGGTAATTATGAATGTGGTTGTAAGAATAATGAAACCAGATAAAGGTGGGGGCACGGTAATTACGAATGTGGTTGTAAGAATAAAGAAACCTGATAAAGGTGGGGGCACGGTAATTATGAATGTGGTTGTAAGAATAATGAAAGCTGATAAAGGTGGGGGCACGGTAATTATGAATGTGGTTGTAAGAATAATGTAACCTGATAAAGGTGGGGCACGGTAATTATGAATGTGGTTGTAAGAATAATGAAACCTGATAAAGGTGGGGGCACGGTAATTATGAATGTGGTTGTAAGAATAATGAAACCTGATAAAGGTGGGGCACGGTAATTATGAATGTGGTTGTAAGAATAATGAAACCTGATAAAGGTGGGGCACGGTAATTATGAATGTGGTTGTAAGAATAATGAAACCTGATAAAGGTGGGGCACGGTAATTATGAATGTGGTTGTAAGAATAATGAAACCTGATAAAGGTGGGGGCACGGTAATTATGAATGTGGTTGTAAGAATAATGAAACCTGATAAAGGTGGGGGCACGGTAATTATGAATGTGGTTGTAAGAATAATGAAACCTGATAAAGGTGGGGCACGGTAATTATGAATGTGGTTGTAAGAATAATGAAACCTGATAAAGGTGGGGGCACGGTAATTATGAATGTGGTTGTATTAATAATGAAACCTGATAAAGGTGGGGGCACGGTAATTATGAATGTGGTTGTAAGAATAATGAAACCTGATAAAGGTGGGGGCACGGTAATTATGAATGTGGTTGTAAGAATAATGAAACCTGATAAAGGTGGGGGCACAGTAATTATGAATGTGGTTGTAAGAATAATGAAACCTGATAAAGGTGGGGGCATGGTAATTATGAATGTGGTTGATTATAACAGCAGGATGATGGAACTTCTGTATAGTGATGTCTATCTTGAGGTCTCACGAAATGAGATTAATATAGCATATCGTACTATTGACCTGGAATTGGAACAGCTGTTATTAAATGGGAAAATTACCTTAGAAACCCATAATTATATGCTTATAAGCCATCCTAAAATACCCACAATTTTTGGCATACCAAAAATTCATAAATCCTTAGAAAACCCACCATTAAGACTAATTGTGGATGCAAAAGCCTCAAAAACTTATAGTATTGCTAAGTTCATTGACAATATGACCAAAAACATTCTAGATTCACGTAGTCTTCTGATTAGGGACTCAAGGGGCTTTCTTACTAAAGTTAAACAGGACATGTTTTTTGATAGTAACATATTAGTCACTATTGATGTTTGTGATCTCTTTTCAGTTATTCCACATCAAATTGGCCTTGAATGGTTTTATTACTATTTATGTGCCAATTCAACACTTAATCATAACACCATTCAGGCTTTACGAACATGTAAGGAAATAATATTAGAGAATAATTTTGTGACCTTTGAAGGGCATCTTTTTAAGCAAAAACAGGGTGTTGCAATGGGTGCGTGCTGTGCTCCAGTGTTTGCCAACATTGTCTTGGCACAATGGGAGGATCTGTTTGTTACCAACTCGGAATTTAGGACTTCATAGGTATTGTATGGGCGATACCTAGATGATATAGTCCTGTTTTGGAAAGATAGTGAGGACGACCTGAAGAGGTTCTTCACCTATATTAATGGAACTACAAGTTTTCTTAAGTTTACTATGAATAGCAATGTAGAACTGATTAATTACTTAGATGTTACCATCAAGAAAGACTTTGAACACAATTGTTTTGTTTCACAACTATATAGGAAACCGACCTATTCAAATTCACTATTGCATTATTCAAGCACACACCCATTGCACCAGAAAAAAGCCCTAGTTAAGGGCCAATATGTAAGACTGGCCAGAATGGTGTCTGACTTTGCGGATTTTCTTAGTGAATGTGAAACATTAAAAAACATGTTTTGTAAGAGGGGGTACCCTGAAACCTTTGTCATAGATATTTTTAATGAAGTTAAGACTAAAAGAATGAATGGTCATTTTCTTGCACTACTAGGGCAGGTGTCCACCAAAAGACATAATGACTGTAAACCTTTAAATTTGGACGGGTGCTTACTCTTACTTACACATCCAATTTTTATGACATTAAAAACATTATTTCTAAATATTGGAAAATATTTGATGTTGACCCTGAATTATCAGGGAAATTTGGTATTGGAACACAAGTGGTTTACAAAAGAGACACTTTCCTTAAAGGACTGTTTGAAAGGCAAAAATTTGACATCCACAATGGTACCTTTAAGTGAGGGAGGTGTGTCCAGTGCCCTTATGTTATGGACAGAGAAAAAATCAAGCTCAAATCTTTGGATATATTTCCAGTTCAAAAAGGATGTACTGTTACACTAAAGGGGTTGTGTATTTGGCCTTGTGTAGATTCTGTGCAAGTTTCTATGTAGGTAAAACTAAGAATGCCCTAAGGTTAAGGATTTATCAACATTTATATGCTATCAGGAATAAAAATGAAAAGAATGCACTATATAAACATTTGGTTAGTGAACATACCCATTCCTTCCTGTTCTTTATATTGGAACAGGTAGATCTGGGACCTCATGGGGGACCCTTGAATGAGTATTTGTAGTTTGTAGAACTCAAATGGCAAATTAGGCTTGATGCTTATCATGCTACTGGGTTAAATGATATAATTTCTTTATCTTCTCTGTTGAAATTAAAATCTATGTTTTTTATTTAGTTATATATATTGTTTAGGGATGTTTTAAACTTTTTATATGCATTATTGTTTTATATTTGGCTTGCATTAAGTATTTGCAGCCTTGTTAATGGGGGAAATGATGTCAGTTTATTTGTGATTGGGTAAGCAATGTATTTAAACAGGTGATAATTTCAGTATTTTGTATTCTGAGGAAGTCATCTACCAGACAAAAGCGCTTAATACTGCTGTGTTTGCTTGCACTGTTTTATCTTGGATGAATATTGTCTGTATTTTTCTGGATTTGGAGTTTTCTGCTTATAAAGGATTTACCACCTACCAAGCTTTGCTTTTGTCTTGCAACAGCTGCCTTTTATTTTTCATTGTTTGTAAGACTCTACCTGTTTTCCTTGTTTGTTTTCATGGATGGAGGCGAGCAGATGCGTGACACTGGCGATGCAGAACTGCAGACTCTACTTAGATCTGTATCCACTTTAACTGCAACAGTTTCCGATTTATCTAAAAAAGTGGACAAATTAATGTCTAACCCTCTTTATTTAGGGTCGAATGACATTACTAATTCACAGGGCTCAGAGACTAGTGATTTGCTTATTACACCAGCCCAAAGAACGGGCTTTCACAGCAACCAGGAAGTTGACTTAGTTCGTGGTAACACCCATGGTTTAAGCTATAAAACACAGGCTCAGAATGTTTCTGCCGATAGGCAGGAAGTGACTGTTAATGTATCAGTTGAGCAATGGCTTAAAACCGAAACTGGTTTTAATCGAGTTTCTAACTTTAGTAATAATCATGTTAACCCAGGTACATTGGATCAACAAATTTTCAGTTTTAGAGGGCTACTTCTGAAATATAAAAAATTGCAACTGGAAAATGAATACTTAACTGAGTGTACCAAAAGAGAGTAAGTGCCTAAGGGGCTCCGTTTATGGAAATTTCCCACTGGACTAGAAAAGGACTCACACCTTCATAAAGAACTTTTACAATTTTTTTAACAGGCTAGGGTGTGAATTGCTTCAAATTTTGATATCTGACAATAACCGTAAAATGTCATTGTTATTAAGGGAGAATAACACTTTAGATTTAAGCATTAAAAATTACTTGTTGTTTGAAATGAAACGTAATAACTTTAATGCTGTGTTTAATCATGTTGACACCGAACTAATTGAATTAAAGACTAGAAAGGAAAAGAAATTATTAAGGGATAAGGTGGACTATGAGAATGGTAGAGCATATCCAGATCCACCGAGGGGACAACAAAGTTTTTCTGTTAATAACATTTCTTGTACTGAGGATAATGAAATTGAAGAGCATGCACAAGGCAATAGTGGAAATGTTTCCCCTTTAGAGCAACCTCCTTTACGGAGGTCGGAGAAGTTACAAAACCAGAGACAGGGGAGGCAGGATTACTACAGCAATGGCAACAACCCTGGGATGGGTTCCTGGAGGGGGAGATGGGGTTCATACAAGACATAAACCCTGACAACAATTTTGACAACGACAACAATAGTGGTCTGGTACTTAATGTTATTAGCAATAATAACTGTGATTTTAACATTTATAACTACAGCCAGGTCCGAGTTGACACCAGGTGGGCCGAGTTATCCAAGGGCTTTAATTTTGTTCCCATTAAGGAAAGGACGCTCACTGACTCTATTATACAAATTAAATTATTTACAAGATAACTTAATTTGGCCTTACATTTTCACAATAACAATACTATTACTGGCCATTTGGATACACTTAGGCCTAGTATTTTTTTACCCCCATCACACCCCCTAGTACAGCTGTTTGAGAATCTATGTGAAGCTGATATCAGGAACTTATTAGTGAACAAGTATAAAAATCCTGATCAAGCTAACTTGGACTGTGATGAGAGAAAACTATTAAGTGAAATTTAAGAGCATCGTGACATAAGAATAATAAAACCTGATAAAGGTGGGGGCACAGTAATTATGAATGTGGTTGTAAGAATAATGAAAGCTGATAAAGGTGGGGGCATGGTAATTATGAATGTGGTTGTAAGAATAATGAAACCTGATAAAGGTGGGGGCACGGTAATTATGAATGTGGTTGCAAGAATAATGAAACCTGATAAAGGTGGGGGCACGGTATTTATGAATGTGGTTGTAAGAATAATGAAACCTGATAAAGGTGGGGACACGGTAATTATGAATGTGGTTGTAAGAATAATGAAACCTGATAAAGGTGGGGGCACGGTAATTATGAATGTGGTTGTAAGAATAATGTAACCTGATAAAGGTGGGGGCATGGTAATTATGAATGTGGTTGTAAGAATAATGAAACCTGATAAAGGTGGGGGCACGGTAATTATGAATGTGGTTGT
Source organism: Protopterus annectens (assembly GCF_019279795.1). NCBI lineage: Eukaryota > Metazoa > Chordata > Ceratodontiformes > Protopteridae > Protopterus > Protopterus annectens. The sequence goes on from NC_056749.1 coordinate 851,020,920, forward strand.
AAGAATAATGAAACCTGATAAAGGTGGGGGCATCGTAATTATGAATGTGGTTGTAAGAATAATGAAACCAGATAAAGGTAGGGGCACGGTAATTCTGAAGGGGG
>NC_056749.1:851021523-851186523 GCF_019279795.1 Protopterus annectens
AGGTGGGGGCACGGTAATTATGAATGTGGTTGTAAGAATAATGAAACCTGATAAAGGTGGGGCATGGTAATTATGAATGTGGTTGTAAGAATAATGAAACCTGATAAAGGTGGGGGCACGGTAATTATGAATGTGGTTGTAAGAATAATGAAAGCTGATAAAGGCGGGGGCACGGTAATTATGAATGTGGTTGTAAGAATAATGAAACCTGATAAAGGTGGGGGCACGGTAATTATGAATGTGGTTGTAAGAATAATGAAACCTGATAAAGGTGGGGGCACGGTAGTTATGAAAGTGGTTGTAAGAATAATGAAACCTGATAAAGGCAGGGGCACGGTAATTATGAATGTGGTTGTAAGAATAATGAAAGCTGATAAAGGCGGGGGCACGGTAATTATGAATGTGGTTGTAAGAATAATGAAACCTGATAAAGGTGGGGGCACGGTAATTATGAATGTGGTTGTAAGAATAATGAAACCTGATAAAGGTGGGGGCACGGTAATTATGAATGTGGTTGTAAGAATAATGAAACCTGATAAAGGTGGGTGCACAGTAATTATGAATGTGGTTGTAAGAATAATGAAACCTGATAAAGGTGGGGGCATGATAATTATGAATGTGGTTGATAAAGGTGGGGGCATGGTAATTATGAATGTGATTGTAAGAATAATGTAACCTGATAAAGCTGGGGGCATGGTGATTATGAATGTGGTTGTAAGAATAATGAAACCTGATAAAGGTGGGGGCATGGTAATTATTAATGTGGTTGTAAGAATAATGAAACCTGATAAAGGCGGGGGCATGGTAATTATGAATATGGTTGATAAAGGTGGGGGCATGGTAATTATGAATGTGACTGTAAGAATAATGTAACCTGATAAAGGTGGGGGCACGGTAAATATGAATGTGGTTGTAAGAATAATGAAACCTTATAAAGGTGGGGGCACGGTAATTATGAATGTGGTTGTAAGAATAATGAAACCTGATAAAGGTGGGGGCACGGTAATTATGAATGTGGTTGTAAGAATAATGAAACCTGATAAAGGTGGGGGCACGGTAATTATGAATGTGGTTGTAAGAATAATGAAACCTGATAAAGGTGGGGGCACGGTAATTATGAATGTGATTGTAAGAATAATGAAACCTGATAAAGGCGGTGGCACGGTAATTATGAATGTGGTTGTAAGAATAATGAAACCTGATAAAGGTGGGGGCATGGTAATTATGAATGTGGTTGTAAGAATAATGAAACCTGATAAAGGTGGGGGCACGGTAATTATGAATGTGGTTGTAAGAATAATGAAACCTGATAAAGGTGGGGCACGGTAATTATGAATGTGGTTGTAAGAATAAGGAAACCTGATAAAGGTGGGGGCACGGTAATTATGAATGTGGTTGTAAGAATAATGAAAGCTGATAAAGGTGGGGGCACGGTAATTATGAATGTGGTTGTAAGAATAATGAAACCTGATAAAGGTGGGGGCACGGTAAATATGAATGTGGTTGTAAGAATAATGAAACCTGGTAAAGGTGGGGGCACGGTAAATATGAATGTGGTTGATAAAGGCGGGGGCATGGTAATTATGAATGTGGTTGATAAAGGTGGGGGCACGGTAATTATGAATGTGGTTGATAAAGGCGGGGGCATGGTAATTATGAATGTGGTTGATAAAGGTGGGGGCACGGTAATTATGAATGTGGTTGATAAAGGCGTGGGCGTGGTAATTATGAATGTGGTTGTAAGAATAATGAAACCTGATAAAGGTGGGGGCACAGTAATTATGAATGTGGTTGTAAGAATAATGAAACCTGATAAAGGTGGGGGCACGGTAATTATGAATGTGGTTGTAAGAATAATGAAACCTGATAAAGGTGGGGGCACGGTAATTATGAATGTGGTTGATAAAGGTGGGGGCATGGTAATTATGTATGTGATGGTAAGAATAGTGAAACCTGATAAAGGTGGGGGCATGGTAATTATGAATGTAGTTGACTATGGATCTTCTGTATAGTGATGTCTATCTTGAGGTCTCACGAAATGAGATTAATATAGCATATCGTAATATTGACCTGGAATTGGAACAACTGTTATTAAATGGGCAAATTACCTTTGAAACTCATAATTATATGCTTATAGCCATCCTAAAATACCCACAATTTTTGGCATACCAAAAATTCATAAATCCTTAGAAAACCCACCATTAAGACCAATTGTGGATGCAAAAGCCTCAAAAACTTATAGTATTGCTAAGTTCATTGACAATATGACCAAAAACATTCTAGATTCACGTAGTCTTGTGATTAGGGGCTCATGGGACTTTCTTACTAAAGTTAAACAGTACATGTTTTTTGATATTAATATATTAGTCACTATTGATGTTTGTGATCTCTTTTCAGTTATTCCACATCAAATTGGCCTTGAATGGTTTTATTACTATTTATGTGCCAATTCAACACTTAATCATAACACCATTCTGACTTTACGAACATGTATGGAAATAATATTAGAGAATAATTTTGTGACCTTTGAAGGGCATCTTTTTAAGCAAAAACAGGGTGTTGCAATGGGTGCGTGCTGTGCTCCAGTGTTTGCCAACATTGTCTTGGCACAATGGGAGGATCAGTTTGTTACCAACTCGGAATTTAGGACTTCATGGGTATTGTATGGGCGATACCTAGATGATATAGTCCTGTTCTGGAAAGATAGTGAGGATGACCTGAAGAGGTTCTTCACCTATATTAATGGAACTACAAGTTTTCTTAAGTTTACTATGAATAGCAGTGTAGAACTGATTAATTACTTAGATGTTACCATCAAGAAAGACTTTGAACACAATTGTTTTGTTTCACAACTATATAGGAAACCTACCTATTCAAATTCACTATTGCATTATACACGCACACACCCATTGCACCAGAAAAAAGCCCTAGCTAAGGGCCAATATGTAAGACTGGCCAGAATGGTGTCTGACTTTGCGGATTTTCTTAGTGAATGTGAAACATTAAAAAAAACATGTTTTGTAAGAGGGGGTACCCTGAAACCTTTGTCATAGATATTTTTAATGAAGTTAAGACTAAAAGAATGAATGTCATTTTCTTGCACTACTAGATCAGGTGTCACCAAAAGTCATAAAGACTGTAAACCTTTAAATTTTGGACTGGTGCTTACTCTTACTTACAAATCCAGTTTTTATGACATTAAAAACATTATTTCCAAATACTGGAAAATATTTGATGTTGACCCTGAATTATCAGGGAAATTTGGTATTGAACCGCAAGTGGTTTACAAAAGAGACACTTCCATTAAAGGACTGTTTGAAAGGCAAAAATTTGACATCCACAATGGTGGTACCTTTAAGTGTGGGAGGTGTGCCCAATGCCCTTATGTTATGGACAGAGAAAAAATCAAGCTCAAAAACTTTGGATATATTTCCAGTTCAAAAAGGATGTACTGTTACACTAAAGGGGTTGTGTATTTGGCCTTGTGTAGATTCTTTGCAAGTTTCTATGTAGGTAAAACTAAGAATGCCCTAAGGTTAAGGATTTATCAACATTTATATGATATCAGGAATAAAAATGAAAAGAATGCATTATATAAACATTTGGTTAGTGAACCTACCCATTCCTTCCTGTTCTTTATTTTGGAACAGGTAGATCTGGGACCTCGTGGGGGACCCTTGAATGAGTATTTGTAGTTTGTAGAGCTCAAATGGCAAATTAGGCTTGATGCTTATCATGCTACTGGGTTAAATGATAGAATTTCTTTATCTTCTCTATTGAAATTAAAATCTATGTTTTTTATTTAGTTATATATATTGTTTAGGGATGTTTTAAACTTTTTATATGTATTATTGTTTTATATTTGGCTTGCATTAAGTATTTGCAGCCTTGTTAGTGGGGGAAATGATGTCAGCTTATTTGTGATTGGGTAAGCAATGTATTTAAACAGGTGCTAATTTCAGTATTTTGTATTCTGAGGAAGTCATCTACCAGACGAAAGCGTTTAATACTGCTGTGTTTGCTTGCACTGTTTTATCTTGGATGAATATTGTCTGTATTTTTCTGGATTTGGAGTTTTCTGCTTATAAAGGATTTACCAAATACCAAGTGTCGCTTTTGTCTTGCAACAGCTGCCTTTTATTTTTCATTGTTTGTAAGACTCTACCTGTTTTCCTTGTTTGTCAACATGTAAATGTATGTGTGTGTGTGTAAATATATTAATATCTTAAGAGATACAATATATCTTTATATATATATATATATATATATATATATATATATATATATATATATATATATATTTAGAAATATATACATATATATAAATATATGTGAGCATATATACATGCAAATGCCTACATCTGCACATATATATGTCAACATCTATATGTCTACATATACACAGCAAGTTACATATATATATATATATATATATATATATATATATATATATATATATATATATATATACGCAGATATCTCTGTAGGTATATACGGACATAGTTATAAATATGTAAGCAAATATATATACCTATATAGGTATATATGGCCATACACCTGTAGATAGCAATGGTAGATTAACAGAAATGTATATGTCCACATGCACTGTTAATTGGGTTGAGAGGCCCCAAACAATATATGTCTTGTATGAATTGGCATACCCCCCCCACAGCCCAACATGTCCACCCTGAAATACACTACCAAGTGTTGCAGATCCCATAACCAGGACCTGACACGATATGGGCACATGATGTTAACATCCCACCTGTATGATGTCAGGCTGGTATTCATAACATATGCAGTACAGCCTGGCTCACATAGGAAATGTAAAATGCGGAAGCTATCAATATCCCCAGGATACATATACACAGACACATATATATGCAGATACAGATATATATATATATATATATATATATATATATATATATATATATATATATACATATAGATATATATATATATATATATATATATATATATATATATATATATATATATATATATATATATATATACATATATATATAGATATGCATGTGACTACACATATACACGCAGAGATATGTACAGTAAGATACTTATGTAGTAGGCGCACACAATATGGAACAGCCGTTATGCCTACAGTTAACACCCTAACAACTGGACATTGAATGAGCCACCCATACAAATGACATTTGTTGCCTGCAACATATACCCACAGAGAGTTCATAGGATAAACACCACACACAGGTTTGCAGACATGGAATACCTTTATTTGTGTAGTATTACAAATTTATATATCATGTCATATAGCTATTCAGATACTGACATGCATATCAACAGAGTAATGCAACTGTGAAACAGTTATACTAATACAGTAGTCTGGAAAGGTCCACAACTGTTGCTGTCCAGGCCAAGCCCTTCAATTCATACATTAGTAAAGACAGACTGGACCACAGGATATCACACAATTCTTCAGTAAGTGATGCAGGTGTATAGTCCAGCAGCCTCTGTCTACACTCTGTACACAATCACTAGGTGGTAAAGACATCAGATGACCAAATGGGATGTAACTGTTACATAACAAGGCATAATTGATACCATCACAGGCATACTGGCAAACAGAACATTCTGTATGACAGGAGGCAGTAGGCCTGCAGTAATCCACTTTATGTAAGTAATGTCAAGATAGGTGATTTATATGGTACTGTACATCCAGATACCTTAAGGCAGCTCACCCCTGATACCCCCACATATTGTACCAGCCTAGTTTATGTATGGTCCACCCATCCCCCTAGACTCAGTACTACAGGGCCATATTCCACTGTTACATACACTGGCCTCTGGAGTGCATATGGGCACACATTTATTGTGTAGGTGAAGCCCACACATATATGGCCCCAGCCCCACAGTATGTGTGGGGGATACAACAGCAGTGGACTGCTGGCAGGCATGGCAGTGTGGTATGCATATATGTGCGTATGTATCTCTACCTGTATATGTGTAGACATATACTGCTTTGTATATGTATATATCTGGGTGTTTATATGCATATCTATGTACATATACACACCCATCTATATATGTCGATATGTACATGTGTAAGTATCTATATAGATATCTGGATACTCATATGTGCATATATATTCACTATATGTCCTGAACATGAGGTGTAGCCCTACATCAACCCCCATAGTCCCACCATCGTAGTGCAAGAGGATGTCAGGCATGTATAGCAGATATATTAGCAGACTATTGCTACTGTAATAGGGATTGTCTTCACAGACATGGTGGGTATGGGAAGTCACATCTGCTTTTCACATGTGCACCATTGGCTACTGACAGACATCCTAAGGACATCATAGTACAGTACCGCTGCAAGTATGTAATGCTCCTGTGGACTACAGCAGAGATATTGGCCAATAGATGTGGACATTCTGACACACTCAATACAGTCCAGAGGTATACACAGAACCCCTTAGTGCAGATCATGTTGACCAAGCCTGACAATATGGATGTTAACAACCATGTAGATGGGTATAACACATAACGACTGGTATACATTCGCCCCCATATGTTATGCATTCCCACACCTCCTTCTGTCCTGACACATAATAACTGCTGGTACAGAGGTGCCCCACTAGATATTGACATACATCTGTACAGCATCCCACCACTCTGTTTGACATACATGACTGTTTAGGGAGGCCCGGCAACAGTACATCTGGAAAGTATCTGGACATGACACCTCGCTGGGTAAGTACACTAAGCTGCTAGGCTTGTAACAAAGCAGTGTGCAGGCTACAGGCAGACTGGCTCAACACTGGCCTACATCTCCTATAGGGAATGCACATGTACATGCATATATAGCAGGACCTACAGGCATGTCACAGCACAGGTTAAGATACACCTCTGTGAAAGTGCATAACCACAACCAATGTGAACACAGCTATGGCCACATATGGTAAGCTAGCATAATATTACAGTATATGGACTATCTGTTCAATGCTCTGAAGCTGAAAAGCAAACAAACACCAATCACAACCAATGTGTCACATAGTTCACAACACCCGTGTGCCACCCAGCAACAGCCCCTAAGTCAAGACAATGTACCTAACACTTTAGTCATAGGTGACTCTATAGTCCGGCACACTGATGTCCCTCTCACCAGGTTGAATAAGGAGAAAATTACAGTCAGCTGCCTGTCGGGTGCCAGGATCCGCCACATAACGCATGCACTCAAGTCACTCCACAACAAGTACAAATATGACTCTGTCATTGTCCATGTTGGAGTGAATGACTTGAGACGTACCTCCCTGGACTACATGAAAAGAGACATGGAAGAGCTCTCGGATCATGTGGCCCAGGCAGGTATGACCCTAGCCCTGAGTAGCATCCTGCCTTCACCCAGAATGATACCACAATATAAGGATAAAATGATTGACTTCAACAATTGGCTAAGCTTATGGTGTCATTCAAAGGGGATCCAGTATCTGTCTGCCTGGGATGACATGATTGACAGACCACGATACTTTGCCAGAGATGGTCTACACCTGTCGCCCCTGGGATTCAGGTTACTGGCTAAGGCTCTTGCCACCCCTATAGCGCCTTTTTTAGGCAAACTTCAAAGGACAAAACCACCACCGTAATAGGTACAAGCATGCAAAATCTGAAGGTTATGCTACTCAATCCTAGAAGTCTAAACCTCAAAATGCACTCTCTCGAGGCACTCCTAAAAATGGAGAACATCGATATCTGTGCAGTAACTGAGACCTGGTTCAAGGCTCCAGAGAGCACCCCTGTAATACCAGGCTACAACTCTTACCACACTTTTCGGCCACCAAACCAGGACCGAAACACTAAAGGTGGAGGAGTGTCAATATTCACCAAGAATATTCACACCACCAGGCTAGTTGGCCAACACAATGTGTCTGAAATTCTCCAAGTGCAACTAACACTAGGTAAGACTGCAATCCAAATTGTAGCTTGCTACAGATCCCCCACCATACCCCAAGATTCTCACTACACCTTTCTAAACATACTGGAAAATATTAAGATAGAACCAAACACCCTAATACTGGGTGATTTTAACTACCCTGCCATTAACTGGGAAAACTACTCATGTCCCAACACCTTTAACGGTTCTTGGAATTCATAAATTCCAACGCCCTGGATCAACTAATCCATAGTCCCACCAGGGCTCCAATATCCTAGACCTGGTCATTACCAACATGGGAAATCAATGCTCCATACCTATGGTCACCCCTCGTTAGTCAGGTCTGACCATAAGCTAATCACCCTTAACATCCACATCCCACCCCCACCCCAGTAAAGAAACCACCATAAAAACTTCTCCAAAGCCAACTTCATGCTACTCAAATCAGAAGTGACAAACTTCATGACACCCATGCAGACGGGAACTGAAAGTTCAACTGCTGAATCCTACACTAAGGCACTGTACGAGCACATCCACTCATGCATGAATCGTGCCATCCCAAATAGAACCAAAATGCTCTCATCCAAAAAGGAAGCCAATCTGGTGGTCCCCTGCCATAAACAAACTTTACAACAAAAGGAAGAAACTTTTGCAGAAAAGAGGAAAATCCCAGGATGCAAAAAACTCCCTTACTAGCCTCAGTAAGAAACTGAGATGCCTCATAAAATCCTCCAAAGCTAGTTACGAAAATAAAATTGCCAACGATTCCAAAGACAACCACAAAGCATTCTATAACTATGTCAAGAATCTAAATGGCAATGCTCAGATCTGCTCTGAGCTAAAACAGAATGGCATTAAATATACTGATCAGAAGGATATTGCCAATATCCTGGCAGATCGATTCAGTGCCAACTTCACCCCCCTCTCACCCCCTAAATGGCCCATCTCAATACCGGAAGATTGCCAAATTCCAGTAATAACGGCCACACAGGTACAAAACGCACTCTCTAAAGCCAAGAATACAGCATCCATGGGACCAGATGACATCCCGGGCTGTGTACTACATGAACTACAATATGAACTGGCACCTCACCTAAGTGTCATGTTTGATCATAGCCTCACCTCAGGTTTCGGGCCCACTGAGTGGCGCAGAGCTACAGTTATCCCAATACACAAGGAGGGATCCACCTTGGATCCCGGAAACTATCGTCCCATCAGTCTGACAAGCCTTATCTGCAAGGCCATGGAGCGTATTATCATGGAACTTATAAACAAAGACATTGGCAACCTTCAAACACTGGACCCCACCCAGTTTGGGTTTGTGAAGGGCCGATCTTGTCTCCTGAACCTGATTGGCTTCTTTGAATCAGTCTCCAGAGCCATGGACAAGGATAAGGTGGTCCACACAGCCTATCTAGACCTTGCCAAGGCCTTTGACACCATCCCCCACTCTGGAATCATAGATAAACTTACTAAGCTGGGCATTAATCCCTATGTCACCCAATGGGTTGCTAAATGGCTTACTGATAGAACCCACACTGTAAAAGTAGCCGACTCCAAATCCAGCTCCAGACAAGTGACAAGTGGAGTACCTCAGGGTTCAGTCCTGGGGCCGCTCTTGTTTGGCATCTACTTCTCTGAAGTACAGGTCAACACTAAGGGACCCTGGCTAACAAAGTTTGCAGATGACTGCAAACTGGGAGCCATTATTGAATCCCCAAATGATGTGGATACTCTACAAAAGGGCCTTACAGAAACAGATGCTTGGTGCCAGAGCCATGGGCTCAAGCTCAATGCCAAGAAATGTATTGTTATCCCCTTTGGGAAAAAACATGTATCCATGAATTACCATATAGGTGGCAGTACACTAAACACAGAAAGTGTGATAAGAGACTTAGGGACACAGGTGGACAGTGGTCTCACCTTCGATAACCAAATCGCCACAACAGTCAGGAAATCCTTCTATATGGCACACCTCATCACGAAGGGCTTTTCATCCAGAAAAAAGGAGGTCATTTTCCCACTGTACTCATCCTTCATTAGACCCATTATAGAATACAACGCCCCATTTGGTATGTACCTCTCAAGATATCTGCAACAACTGGAAAGGCCTCAGAAATACCTCACTAAAAGAATCACAGGCCTAAAGCATATATCCTACTCTGACCGCCTTAAAAAACTCCAGCTATACTCTGTCGCATATCGTCTACTCAGAGGTGATCTCTGCTTAACATACAAGGCCATGTCAAACCCAGAGCTGTTGGACATGCTACACTTAAAGAAATCCCAATCCCTCAGAGCTACATGCTCCAGGGATCTAAACCTTGTCATCACAATAAACAAAACATGCTGGAGGGATAGGTTCCTGACCCAGAGACTCCCCAGACTCTGGAATAGATTGCCCATACATGTCAAGCAGAGTGCCTCTTTGGACCTCTTCAAGAGGAACTTTGACGATTGGATGGGAGAAAGGAAATTCACCCCAGGGGATCACATCAGTCGCCCTGCTAGACAGGGGTCCAGGAAAGTAAATAATGTGGGAAGAAATAGCCAGGGAATTGCTATGGCTAGGCTTGTATAGGCCCTAGGGCTGATAGCCTAGTACCAACCTATGAACCTATAATGCCATCCTCATATGTGCCACTCATACACTAACCCTACATATACTGGGCCGCTACACAGTGTGGTCTGATGGCCGTCTGTGGTATGGGACATGTGTGTGTATGGCCCTACAAACATGTAAGCCAATATGGTAACATACAGTGGAGCAGCATGTAACATCAGATAGGATGGGACCTAGGACGATGACATCTACCACAGTCTGTACACAGGCCAAGGTACATATTAACATAACTGTCGGCATTCACCATAAATACACAGACCTCAGTGCTGTACAATCAATCACAGAATGTCCAGGTCATGTAATCTGTCAGAAAAATATATATTAGTGTATGTATTAGTAATATGCTTAGTGCATTTAGAGCTTGAAAAGGGTTAACACATTTATTCTATTTTACACTGCATAAATCTGTACAAATTGCAGAAGCTTTCTGACCTTGTATTGTCATGAAATATGCGCAGCTAAAATCTTTGCTTATGCCTTGGAAATTTACTGAGAAGCAGATGATTTCTGCTTGTGTCAGGAAAATAATGAATAGAACAATACCACTTGTATAAATATTATGAAACTTAGACAAGGAGTTCCGCTTGTGCTGTGAGAAAATACACAGCTGCAGTAGCTATAGATAATTAGAACAAAGACTGTTTGAAAAGATGAACTGTAATCAGCATTTGTTTATGCCTGAGTTAGAAAAGTACATTGAAATGTAACACATGTATTAGAATTGTACAATAGGGAACTGTAACGAGTTAGTGCCCACCAAGGCCAGGTTGTTTTTCTCAATAGATTATCACAAATCTAGTCATGTCAGCAGAAAATCTGAGTAACATCTGCTGTAGAACAATACTGAAAGTTGTGTTTGATTACGTCAGCTATAGAAGGCCATGTCTTGTAAAACAGTATAAGAATAGCATACTTCCTGTTAGTAGTTAGGCAAAATCCTGTATTTGCATGTTTTTGTCTCCTTGCTGCAAGTTATTAAATGTGCTTTAACTGAACCTTACGTGTATTGGTCTTTGTAGTTTTTTCCTTTGACAGATTGGTCCTTCGGACCGGAAATCCTCACTTCACCTCGGATCAGACAGGCCAGGTGGCTTGAAACCGTACGGGGAAGAAACCACATCTGTTCTTCTTATTTGAAAAGCCCTCCGACTGAATTGTCGTACAAAAGAGGACAGCCACTTTCTGATCTGCGACTGAAGGATGGGTTTACTCGAACCAGGTGATCAATCACGAAGGCTCAGGAGGGTGAATCTACCTTTTTTTTCTGTTTCAGATCAGGGACTAGATTTGCATTGTTTTTGTCAGGACTATATTTTTATAAGTCAGGGACAAAAAAGATTGCTGTCTTATCATAGATCAGGGAAACAGAGCAGGTAGGCAGTCATTCTGAAGAGACTATAACAAAATCCATGGTACCACATTAAAAATAAGGAGTTATGTAATGATTAAGAGGTTAGAACAAAATGGGTAATAATTGCACAAAAAGATCCCAAAATCCACCGTTAACCGAAGACGCGAAATACATGCAGTCACAGCGTGCTGATAATATTAAATACTATTCAAAATGGGTTAATAAGTATGAATTTGATGGTAAATTAGAAAAACCCTCACTTGTTTAACTTGTCAAACAGCTTAAAACTGATTCCAAAGGTCAGGTAAAAAAGCAACGCCAATTAGGAATTCCTCAGGCACACAGGTGGATTGAGGAGGTAAACCGTAGGCAACAAAAGAATAATATTTCAAAAGCAATGTTTTTAGATAAGGAGGACAATAACCTAGTAATAGCATTGGCCCCTCCGCCTCCCTTACCAGAATATGAAGCAAGTGAACAAGTTAGTCCACCTCTGCGATATCCTGCTGCCGCTGTAAACAGAGACACTACAAAAGCAAAACCGTTTATTAGAGATCCCGTCGAGACCAGGTCTCGAACACGGGTAGGTAATTTAAAAGGGGACATTGAGCTATACCAAATGGGTAGGAATTCACGATCTATGAGTGAAGAAGAAATATGCCCACTTATAGAAGTGCCTAATCCTCAGGCAGGGCAAGAAGGTCAGAACCCGACTATTCTAGTGTATAGACCCTGGACTCCGGAAGACATCCGGAAAGCCACTGAGGGGATTCCCCATCCAAAAGTTAATTTTAGAAAGTTCTTAGAAGATTTGCATGGAATGAGGCTAAGTTATAATTTAAATGGAGAAGAGGTAGAAAAAGTAGTCAGACAAATTGTGGGACCAGATTGGCACATGATTAGTGGCGACTGGAATCCCTGTGACACTGCGCTCAGGCCCCTCCCACATAGCAGCGCAGAACTAGACAACAGAGTGAAAGGTCTTACAGACCGCATCTCTGAGAAATGGAAGCCTAGGGCAGACTGGACTTGCATTAATCAATGCATCCAACAAGAAGGCGAAACTATTGACAGATATTATGACTATTAGAATGTTTTAATAACCATTGTGGAATGCAGGTTCCTGATGATCAGACACAAGATTCCCCATATGAGCAGCAGTTAAAGAATGCATTTTTTTGAAAGGCAGCATGGCACCCATAAGCAGTTTTATTACAAAGCACATGGTAGATCATCATACAAGCAGATTACAGGCATTACTTGAATTTGCCAGGCATGCCGAAAGGCATTTTAATAGTAAAAAGAAAAAGAAAGCCCAAGTATTTTCTGTAGAAGATGGAGCAGAAGTTTATGTAGTACAGTCCGGGAAAAAGGGCAAGAGAAATGCCCAGGGAAACAAACAATCTGATCAGCGATCAGAGGACTTTGAAGGGCGGAAGAAAAGGGATGAATGTTTTAAATGCGGTAAAAAGGGACACTTGGCAAGGGATTGCAAGAAAAACAAGAAGGCAACCACAGAAGACAAGGAGGATGAGGACTGACTATATGATAGTCAAAAATCACTAGAAGGGGATAGCAGAGAAAGAACAAATGAAAATGTGATAGAGGGAGTAGAGAATTTGACAGAAGAAATAGAGGAAGTGCATGAAGTCACGGATAGTGAAGAAAATGAAATATTGGATTTAGCTGTATTGAGCTTAGAGCTCTATTTATCAGACATGAAACCAGAAGTTAAACTCCTGGTAGAAGGGAGGGAAGTCAGATTCTTGTGTGACTCAGGGGCATCACGGACCCTGATACATCCCTCCAAACTGCCAGAGAACTCAGAGTCACCTAATTATATATTAGTGAAAGCAGCTAATGGACAGCTGTATCGGGAGCCCCTCTCCCATAATATTGCAATAACTGATCCTGTTTCAGGATTGACCCAGAAAAGCAAAATTGTTGTTTCTGCAAAGTGCCCAGTGAATCTCTTAGGCAGAGACCTTATGCAGCTATTTAGTATAGCAGTAGTTCTGACTATGCAGTGTATGGAAGCACAGTGACAAATTGATACCTTTGCAGTGCAGTCGGAGGGTGAAATGTTTTATTGGTGCAGCCAGGACTTGGTTACGACTGGTCCAGGGGCAATAACCGAAGAGTTGATGAACATAGCCATCAGCAAGTTCCCCTCCCTTGACATTGATAAACAGCATTTGTTGCACTGTACTCTGTATTATTGTAACACACCAGGACCTGATAAGGAATATGAGCAAGAATTGTTTAGAAATCGTGCAAACAGATTGATATTACGTAATCTGTACTGGGACATGGAAGAGAACAGTGTAGCCAGCTGTTCGTTGTCCCAGGGGTTCTTTGCACTCTATAAATCTAATCGATTACCACACGTTAGCTTAACTAAGAACAAGAATGTGGAATGGGTAGACTTAGGAGAAAAAGTCATGAGATGGGAGAAGCAGACAGAATTAGAACTGTCAGAACAGGGAATAGAAATGCAGAAATTGAATTGGATAACTCAGACCAACCCAGCTGTGCAGTTGCAGTCTAGCGAGGACAGCTGATTAGCACTCCTATTAAAGGAGGAAGAGAATGCCTTACAGAATATACCAGAAACTCTCTGGTCAACGGGAAAGTCAGATGTAGGACTTATTCGTACAGCGGGACCAGTTACTATCATGCCAAAGTCAGCATTCAGACCACAGAAAAGACAGTATCCCTTAAGAAAAGATGCAGAGGTAGGAATCAAACCTATTATAGCAGCTTTACTTAAGGAAGGGGTGCTGGTGGAATCTCCTGATTCACCATGTAACACACCCTTATTTCCTGTCAAGAAAGCAAATGGAGAGTGGCGTATGGTCCAAGATTTACAAGCTGTAAATGATGCAGTAATACCAAGGGCACCTATGGTGCCAGACCCACACACCCTGTTGAATGATTTAAAACCTCAACAGAAATATTTTTCTGTGGTAGATATCAGCAATGTGTTCTTCTCGATACCGATACACTCTGACAGCCAGTATTGGTTTGCATTCACATTTCAGGGGAAAAGGTATATATATATGCGACTACCACAGGGATATTGTGAAAGTCCGACAATATTCTCACAAGAAATGGCAAGCAACTTGGTGGGATTTACCCCACCAAGAAGTAGTCAGATTTTACTTTATGTTGATGATATCCTGCTGGCGGCCCCCACCCAGCAAGATTGCAAAGCAGATACCATAGCGCTATTACAATTTTTAGCCACTGAAGGACATAAAGTAAACAAAAATAAACTGCAACTTTGGAAAAAACAAGTTAAATACCTAGGATATGTAATATCCAAGGAGGGTAGGACATTAGATGAGGACAGAAAAATTGTGGTTTTGCAAGCACCAAAACCCACTACCAAGAAGGAAATGATGTCCTTCCTGGGTACGACTAATTTTTGCCGGAGCTGGATTCCAAACTATGCCTTGGAATCTGCACCGCTGACTAACCTGATTTATAAAATGCCTATGGCAGCACAGGATTTGTTACAATGGACACCAGAATCAGAATCTGCTTTCTGCAAACTGAAACAGTTAATAGCATCCTCATTAGTTTTGGGATTACCAAATTATCATAAATGTTTTTTCCCAACTGTAGATTGTAAGCAAGGTTATATGATATCAGTGTTAACACAGCAGCATGGGGCAAGCAACACCCTATTGCTTATTATTCATCACAACTGGACCCAGTGGCACGGTCCTTACCTCACTGTGTACAAGCAGTAGTTGCAGCTGCAATGGCAGTACAGGCTTCGGCCTCAGTAGTTTTGTTCCACCCTCTCACATTGAGAGTGCCTCATGCAGTCACGATTATTTTACTGCAAGAGAAGGTAGCATATCTTTCCCCTGCTAGGCATCTTTCCTATATGACTATATTGTTGAACCAACCTCATTTGATAATTGAACGATGTACGACTTTGAACCCTTCTACCTTGCTCCCAACCCCTGCAGATGGCACACCACACAGCTGCCTGTAGGTGATTGAGCAAAAGACACTGCCTAGAAAAGATCTTACGGATGTCCCCTTGGATGATGCCGAGGTGACATATTACATGGCTGGCTCATGCAAAAGGGGTCCTGCAGGACAGAACCTAGTAGGATATGTAGTAGTTTCTGATACTGACATTATAGAAGCGAAATCTTTACCACACGATTTATCTGCACAGGCAGCAGAATTGATTGCCTTAACACGGGCATGTACCTTAGCAAAGGGTAAATGTGTAAACATTTTTACTGACAGCCAGTACGCTTTCTCTACTGTACATGTTTTTGCACAACAGTGGAAAAATCGAGGAATGATAACATCTACTGGCAAACCGATCAATCATGCACAGTTTATTTTAGATCTTTTAGAATCTATTCAGTTACCTCAAAAAGTAGCTATTTGTAAATGCACAGCTTATACCAAGCAACAGGACAGGATTTCAAAAGGTAATGCGAGAGCTGATACAGCTGCAAAGCAGGCAGCTTCAGAAGTATTTCATTTGAGTAAGGAATTACAACCCTCTGAGATTTTAGATTTAGAAATGTTAAAGACAAAGCAGACACTTACTACGCAAGTTGAAAAACGAAGATGGGTAAAACGAGGAGCAATTCTCGAAAAGGGGCTGTACATCTCTAAAAAAGGGAAACCGATATTGCCGTCTAATTTGTTTAGATATGCAGCTTTGTTGAGCCATGGGCAGTGCCATGTCTCAACAGGGGGGATGGTACAGCTGGTGAACCAAGTGTTCACGACATAATGATTCTTAAACTACTCCAAAAAAATTTGTTTGATGTGCCACGTTTGTAATAAACATCATGCATAAGGGGCGTTAAAGCCCAAGCAAGGGAATTTCCCTGCACCACCGTATCCATTTCATACTATCTGTATGGATTTCATAGAATTGAACAAATGTGAAAATAAGAAAAGTATTGTCTTGTCATTGTAGATATGTTTTCCAGATGGGTGGAAGCCTTTCCGACTAAAAATTCAGACGCGGCAACGGTGGCAAAAGTTCTCGTTAAAGAAATCATCCCTAGATTTGGCATTCTGGAAAGGATCTACAGTGACAACGGCAAACACTTCGTAAACCAGACGATACAACAGTTAAGTAAACATTTTGGTATTTCTTTGAAAAATCATTGTGCATACCACCCACAATCTGCAGGGCTAGTAGAGAGGCATAATGGGATTTTAAAGAGTAAGCTAAGGAAGTTAATAGTAGAAACGCAGAGGAATTGGGTGTACTGTCTGCCCCTGGCACTGTTGAGCATGAGAACTGTTCTGAATGCAAAAGGATTGACTCCTTTTGAAAAACTATTTGGAAGGGCTTATTATATACCTCAGTGGAAACCTCTCATGCCTGCAGACCAGGAAGCCGACTGTACACTCGCAGAGTGCATGAGAAATCTGTTGAATTCTAAACATCTGCTGCAGTCAAATTCTGTTTCAGATAAAGAACGAACCAGACCGTCAGAAGTGGCAGTGCCCCCGGGTACCTGGATTTGGGTGAAGACAGTAAAGAAAAAGAATTGGGCGTCACCAAAGTGGGAAGGCCCATATCAAGTGCTTCTATCGACACCCACTGCAGTCAAGATAGTGGAGCGCGCCTCCTGGATCTACCTGACACACTGCAAATTGGTTAAAAACTTTGAACTGGACAAAAATCTTGTCACATGCCAAGAGTAAAAATGATAGAGTCCAGAAGAAGCAGGAATGCAGAACAACCTCTTCCTCAGAAGTATTGCATAATCATCCTGTTAACTGTACTAGTGACAATAATCTTTTTGCTGTGGCCTTTCCTTTTCCCAGCCACACAGACTGAACTGAATAAACATGAAGCGTTACTTATAGACTGGCATCCAAACTTTAACACTTACCAGGCAATTAAATATGTGTATGCTGAGACTTTCAATGTTTCGAATTGCTGGATTTTCACAGCTTTGCCGACAGCATACTGGGGGTTATTAATGACTACGGTCCCCCTAGGGGTCAATGAGACCTGGGAAAACTTGATTTATGATACCTCAACCATTACATCACAAGATAAAATAGCATTGCACTTGTCTGTTCCACAAAAGGGAACTGTATGTTTTTATAAAAATGATACTGTTCAGGTGGGTTGGAGCAATTGCAATGTGACTGTTCCTTATAAATGTTACACTAAGGGTAACAATGTAGATTTTTATTGTAATACAAATTATGATTCATTTCTTGGATTGATGCACAAAACACTTGATGAAGTAAAACATAATTCTGTTCTTTATAAACATCTGTCAATAATTGATAGAAAAATGTTTCATGCAGGGCGAGTGTATATTCATAGCAAAGTTACGACTAAAGTAGAGGACTGTTATTTTGTGTGTGGCAGAAAGGCATACAAATGGTTACCTGAGAATTGGTCCGGCAGTTGTTTCTTGGGTTACCTGGTTCCGGCCATACGACACACTGCAGTTTTACCTTGAGGAAAAATTCGAAATGTCTGAGAGGTCGTCAAGAAACCTGTAAATCCAGTGGGACAAATCAATGCGCGTTGGAAAGACCATCATTCTATAGGCAAAGGACTGACACATATGGACTTGAGTGATAGTGTTATATTGTGGGCAGGCATATTACCAGCATATGGAGCAGTGAAATCGATTTGGGAGCTGAGAAAACTGTCTAAACTTCTCGAAGTGATGAGCAATGCAACTTTTTCTGCCCTCGAATTGGTGACTGATGAACTGAATGCCATGAGAACTGTAGTGCTTCAAAACCGCATGGCTCTTGACTTCACCCTAGCGGCGAGAGGTGGTACTTGCGCTTTAATCCAAGAAGAATGCTCTTCCTATATTCCTGACCATAAACACAAGATAGACAATCATCTTGAGGTAATTCAGCAAGTGTCGGCCATGACCAAACCAGGCCCAAACCCACTGACGGACTTTTTCCAGAAATGTTTGGGGGGTGGGGTACCATCTTAATGAACATCCTGATTGCCATTTGTGTAGGAATGCTCCTACTGGGAGTATGTGTTTGTTGTGGTATCCCATGCATGAAAAGACTGATTAAAGACCTTATAGACATGTCAGTTTCTGAAACCTTATTTCAAAGTGCTGAGTTTGAAGAACTATTGAAAAACTGAAATGCTTTCATAAGTTTAAACTGCATGACTCTCTTAACTGCAAATCCTGAGTAGGAAGAGGTTAGGAGAAGAAAAAAACTGTTTATGCTTATTTAGAAAGTAGAATAAAAGTATTAAAAGGATGGAAATGTCAGAAAAATGTGTATTAGTGTATGTATTAGTAATATGCTTAGTGCATTTAGAGCTTGAAAAGGGTTAACACATTTATTTTATTTTACACTGCATAAATCTGTACAAATTGCAGAAGCTTTCTGACCTTGTATTGTCGTGAAATATGCGCAGCTAAAATCTTTGCTTATGCCTTGGAAATTTACTGAGAAGCAGATGATTTCTGCTTGTGTCAGGAAAATAATGAATAGAACAATACCACTTGTATAAATATTATGAAACTTAGACAAGGAGTTCCGCTTGTGCTGTGATAAAATACACAGCTGCAGTAGATATAGATAATTAGAACAAAGACTGTTTGAAAAGATGAACTGTAATCAGCATTTGCTTATGCCTGAGTTAGAAAAGTACCTTGAAATGTAACACATGTAATAGAATTGTACAATAGGGGCCTGTAACGGGATAGTGCCCACCAAGGCCAGGTTGTTTTTCCTCAAAGGTTTCTCACAAATCTAGTCATGTCAGCAGAAAATCTGAGTAACATCTGCTGTAGAACAATACTGAAAGTTGTGTTTGATTACATCAGCTATAGAAGGCCATGTCTTGTAAAACAGTATAAGAATAGCATACTTCTTGTTAGTAGTTAGGCAAAATCCTGTATTTGCATGTTTTTGTCTCCTTGCTGCAAGTTATTAAATGTGCCTTAACTGAACCTTACGTGTATTGGTCTTTGAAGTTTTTTCCTTTGACATAATCAAACATAACCCCTACTGTACATAACATGTGTAGCAGTCTGATATCTCACTGGCTTGTTATCAGATATGATGACACTAATTATGGTGTACAGCACATATGCACCTCTGACTGCATGACATATATACAAAGGTTGACAGAGTTGTGGCTGGAAGCACGTACACAGGGCCATTATTGACATGCTGCTGTGATAACCTCATACATTTACTGTTGTAACAGGGTTTGTTGCAACATATGTACTATGAGGGATATAAGGTCAGTAACTGTCATGGCTTGCACCATCTACAGACTGCAATCCTCACACTACCTTCTGCAGTTCACAGATAGATGCTCTGTGGGTAACACAAGAAACCAAAGGCACAACTCACTGCCCAGTCTGCAGATGACCCTACAGATGGGGATTCCTCATAGACATAGAACTGACATGGTAGGTATTAAAACATGTAGGACAGCCATATCCACACACACACACTGTTAAACCAACATTACTCCAAATGCAGTATAGCAGCAATTACAGTCTGTAGTCAGGTCAGGCACACCCCCCTCCTGTGTGTTGCCCTGTTTCCACAGTCTATGTTGTTAGAGGTGAATCCCCAATCCATCTGAGATGCTGTTTGCCAAACAGCAAATCTAGTTCCTGCTCACAGTGAATGAAAAGGGCCAACACCAACAAGATGTTCCTAGATATTGGAGTGTTTTTCCATGCAATTGGCTATGGGAATGTTACCACAGCTGTTCCACATGCAATCAGCTAGGGGAGGGCTGCAATTTGTGCAGAGGCCATCAGCTGATCATGAGCATCACTTAAGATGCACATGCTGCTGCCTAAGAAAAGCAGGTGTAGGTCTCCACATCCACCAGTGAGAGTGTGTGAGAGGCAGACAGAGGCATTGACAAGTCAGCGGGGGGTGGGAGAGTAAAACCCAAGCATGTTTGTGTCACACACATACCAGCACAGGGTATCAAACCCATGAAGACTATGTAGTGCTATCACAGTCCTATGCAGTTATTGGATGCACCACATAGGTTACCTGTTGTGGGTACTCAGAACATATATGTGATGGTGAGTGACATCTGCAACAGGGATATGGTAGCTATACGGTAAGTGAAGTACACTTGCCTGTCCGCATAAACAGGTGCCAGCATCAACACAGCCACACTCTCACAGGGATGCACACACATTGACACACTTGGCAAGGCCAGGGATACAGCTCATCACTAGTGAGATTGCCACAATGCATTACTGTGCAGGTATCGTATGCACCACACGGGTCATATGGAGGTTATATGGGCAAATGGTATGGAGAGGTGTCTGGCATCAGTAGTGAGTGTTGATGTGATCATACGCATTATACAACACACACACAAACACACAGTTTGACAATACTGACATGCATGGGTGCATTTCTGCATGGGTATGTGGTGGTCAACTGTGCCAGACGGCTATACAAGGATAAGTGATGGATACACCTTGGCATCAGGCCACATGAAAATGGTCTGCATTGTGGCTCAAGGCTGTGGTTTCTGCATTTGCCCACACAGGTGGGTATTGTATCCACCATCCAGTCACCTGGGTGATTATTGCATGTGCCCAATGCTGTGCATCGCTTGCCATGTATGTGTTCCTTAGTCCATGACATGGACAGTGTCTGGGATATGCACACCTCCCACATGCATGTACAGTGATATGTGGAACTGTACCTAGGGTGTCAGGCCCATGTTGTTTACACAGATTATCATCAGATGTGCCAGTCTTGGCCACCTGTGGCAGGAACTGGTAATGGACAACAGGTTACCCCTGCACTTACATTGATAGCATGCTAACAACATCCTCTGGTGTCAGTGACGTCTGTACATACAGGGCATGTTTTCATACATGGTATATCCTTTGTGGGTCACATGTGATGGCACCACAGGTGTTCAGTGGGGAACATGGGGAAGGTGCACTATCTGCATGTATGTGCCTATTGAACAGATGGACAGGGTGCCATGCCCTCTGTGGGCCACTGCATTCACTCCATAGTTACTATCAGTCACCAGTATGCAGTGTACTACACACATATTGGCTGTTGCCTCAGCATGTGTGTATGAGACATGGGTTGAGATTGTGCTCTGGGTAATACTGGGGTTGCCAACTGTGATTGCCTGGCCTTGATGTCACATGTATGGGTATGGATTTGCACCCCAGCCTCTCGGCTATTTCACATCTGTTATCCCTGTACAGTGGACATTGTGATGTATACTAGGGCCACCATACAGGAAATTTGCAAAACCAGCTCCACATTGAGCCCAGGTGTGACACACTCACACCCAGCTCCACACAGGATACGAGTTACAAGCACACACCTGTCATGTCTGGGAGTAGAACCCCTACCTAACTATTTTATTACACTACAGCACTAGGCAGTTATAGTTCATGCCACAGAGATTACTGGAGTATTCCTTCCCCAAAGGTGTATATCACATTGGCTGTCATCAGCAGGATTGTCAAAGTAGGCCATTTGAAGTGTACTGAGTGTGACTAGTCTAAAATGCATTGCCCCCTACAAAGACATTGGAACACACACAAAACATCCGCAACCGACATGTGTGGGTATGGAACCCCTAACAGAGGTCTACATCACACTACAGCGTGGAGCTGTTATAGGACACACCATGGGGATTACTGGAGAATTTCTTCCCCAAAGGTGTATTTCACAAAGAATGACATCAGCAGGATTGCCAAAATAGGGCATTTGACATGTACTGAGTATGACTAGCCTAAAATGCATTGCTCCCTACACAGACATTGGATCACACAAAAAACATCCACAACCAACATGTGTGGGTATAGAACCCCTAACAGAGGTCTATATCACAGTACAGCATGAGCTCTTACAGGATGCACCATGGAGATTATTGGAGAGCTCTTTCTCCAAAGGTGTATTTCACAATGGATGACATCGGCAGGATTACCAAAGTAGGGCATTTGACATGTACTGAGTGTGACTAGCCTAAAATGCATTGCTCCCTATACAGATATTGGAACACACACAAAACATCCACAACCAACATGTGTGGATATAGAACCCCTAACAGAGGTCTATATCACACTACAGCATGGAGCTGTTATAGGATGCACCATGTGGATTATTGGAGAACTCCTTACCCAAAGGTGTATTTCACAATGAATGACATTGGCAGGATTGCCAAAGTAGGGCATTTGACATGTACTGAGTGTGACTAACCTAAAATGCATTGCTCCCTACACAGACATTAAAATGCACACAATAGATCCACAACCAACATGTGTGGGTATAGAACCACAACAGAGGTCTATATCACACCACAGCAGTACGCGCTATGGAGATTACTGGACTACATCCTTCCCAGAGGTGTATTTCCATGTGGATGACATCAGCAGCCTTGCCAAAGTAGAGCATTTAAATTGTAGGGGGTGTGACTACCCTAAAAAGCATTGATTTCTACACAGACATACATACAAACACCCACCTAACTATTCTATCACACTAGAGCAGTACACAGTTACGGCATGTGCTATGGAGATTACTAGGCTACAGCCTTCTCAGAGATGTAGTCTAGGTGGATGACATCAGCAGCCTTACTAAAGTAGAGCATTTAAATTGCAGGGGGTGTGACTACCCTAAAAAGCATTGCTTTCTACACAGACAGACACACACACAAACAGTTGCCAAGGCTGCGGTTAAAACTCCTACCTATCTATTCTGTCACACTACAGCAGTACACAACTATGGCACATGCTACAGAGATTAATAGGATACAACCTTCCCAGAGATGTATTTCTAGGTGGATGACATCAGCAGCCTTACCAAAGTAGAACATTTAAACTGTAGGGGGTGTGACTACCCTAAAAAGCATTGCTTTCTACACTGACAGACACATGCAAACACACACACACACAGTTGCCAAGGCTGAAGTTAGAACTCCTACCTAAGTATTTTATCACACTACAGCAGTACACAGTTATGGCATGGGCTATGGAGATTACTGAGATACAGCCTTCCCAGAGATGTATTTCTAGATGGATGACATCAACAGCTTTACCAAAGTAGAGCATTTAAATTGTAGGGGGTGTGACTACCCTAAAAAACATTGCTTTCTACACAGACAGACACACACAGTTGCCAAGGCTGGGGTTAGAACTCCTACCTAACTAGTTTATCACACCACAGCAGTACACAGTTATGGGACGTGCCACAGAGATTACTGGGATACAACTCTCCCAAAGGTGCATTTCGCAGTGGATGACCTCAGCAGTCTTGTCATATTATGGCTATGGGGAGGGCAGTGTGTGTGCATGGGCCATAACCCATTCATCTAGGGGTTGACATGCCACATGCGGACACAACCTGGGTCATATTTCACAGGTACGTGTATACAGCTGCTAGATGACTACTTCCTTGAATAGTCATGTTGCACAGCTGACACGTGCACCACATACTCTGTAATGCTGACAGATACCGGTGACTAGTATCTGCAGTGAGTGACATCTGACCCTCGTGTGGTTGTGGCCCTTCGGCTGTTTGCTGGGTGGGGCAGGCCTGGATGGCTCCTTGTCACAGTCACCCTCTTCCACACATCTATGTATGTCTACCTTTGGCTTATTATAGTGTGCTGTCCTTACATATATGCCTGTATTCCT
The DNA here is from genome assembly GCF_019279795.1 of Protopterus annectens. NCBI lineage: Eukaryota > Metazoa > Chordata > Ceratodontiformes > Protopteridae > Protopterus > Protopterus annectens. The sequence goes on from NC_056749.1 coordinate 851,046,075, forward strand.
ATCCACTGTGTGTGCAAAGCATGAGTGGTGCATACTGAGGAGTGTCTGCACTAACATCTGCGGCTGCCAGATATGTCTGGTCCACTGGTGTTTGCAGACATGACCTTCATGTGTTTAAGTGTGTGAGCATGCCCAGTATGACCTTTCAGTATGTTGTTGACTGACATTGCCTTCATTTCTCTAAGTGTGTGGGCATGCCCAATATGGCCATCTGTATTGAATCTGTGGATCGAATCCAGGTAGTTTGTACTGCAGTGCTGACCTTTGTGTTGTACACCTACAGGTAGCATGCTGTCTCTGCAGGGTAGCTGTCGATCATTTGGCATGGACTGTTACTACATTTCTGCATAGGATGGGGGGGCACACCTGACTATTTCTACACAGGATCGTGGGGGGGGTGCACACCTGACTGTTACTATATTTCTTTGTAGCACTGGGGGCACACCTGATTATTTCTACATTTCTACGCAGGACTGGGAGGGCACACTTGACTGTGGCTACATTTCTACATCGGATGGGGGGGGGGCGCACCTGACACTTGTCCACATTTGCTAGGACAATACTGGTATGTTGGGTACTCCATTTCAGTCTGTAGTCTTACCTATTGTGCTGACTAGAGGCATACAATTGTACTACAGATCTTAGCTTTTAATTACCTACATATTAGTTTCTGACTTCCTACCCTTCAAAACTGACATTCCACTGCCTGACCTGCTGTAGTCTGTCTGTGTAGGCCTGGGGGAGGTTACCCATAGGCCTAATTCAGAGGCCATAGCACAGCATTTGTTTGTGTTTGTCTACACCTGTCTTGCTGGCTGTGACTGTTGTTGGGTATGTGACTCCCTCCTCGACTAGCATGTGTGAGTCACTTACCTTTTGGGTGTCCAAGTGTTGAGGGTGGTGCTGCAGGGCTGCCTATGTCGGATGCATATAATACACTCCCTACACATGGTTAGGCACAGGTAGTGTAATGTTTGGTATCCCTTTTACTGTATGTGATAGTCAGAGAGAGGTGTTATTCTCTGGGTCCCTCCTGTGTCAGTGTATGTGCTATGCGTTGCCTCTTTGCCAAGGCCAGGGCATACTGGGCATGCATCCTTCTGCCTACTGGGGCAGGCTCAGGTTGTTCCTCCCCTGAGTCACTATGTGCTTGTGCAGGCCTTGGTAATGGTGGGAGGCTGTGTGACTCTGCCCCATGCTGTTCCTGCTGCAGCTGTTTCCGCAGGATCATATTGTGTAGCATGGCACACACAAGGACAATTTGGGTACATGTTGCTGGTGAGTACTGCAAGGCTCCACCAGATGTGTCCAGGCACTGGAACCATGACTTGAGCATCCCAAACACATGCTCTACTATAATTCTGGTCTGTGCGTGTGCCTCATTATGGAGTTCTTGTGCGGGTCTGTGAGCATTTCTGATGGGTGTCATCAGCCAAGGCTCCAGTGCGTATCCAGCATCCCCCATTAGGTGACCTTCAGGGATGTCACCACTGGAAAATCTCTGGTACAGCTGCATTAGATGCCAGATGTGGGAATCGTGATAGCTTCCAGGGCAGCCACCACACACATTCATTATTATGCCCTGGGCATCGCACACAAGCTGGCAGTTGATGGAGGGGAAGCCCTTGCAGTTGATGTAGACCCTTCCCCACTCACCAGGTGGTGTTCTGATGTGTATGTGCATGCAATCTGTAGCACGAACTTCCTCAGGGTATTCTGCTATTTGGTGGAACAGTTGCATATTACTGGCCAATGCCTCACGGGTGTTGGGGAAATATATGTGCTCACCGACATGTGCTGACATGGCATCCAGGAACTGGTGGAGTACCCTGGATGCCGATGCCTGTGAAATCCCCATCATATCCCCAATTGACCTTTGGAAGGTACCTGTAGATAGTATTCTTAGGCCCACACATACCTGGGTATCCACTGGGATGGGTTCCCCTCTGTTAGTTCTGTGTGTGAGGTGTGGCCAGCACAGCTCAACAATTTGCTGTGGGAGGTCCCTGCCCACCCTATAGCGCTCCACTATCTCCAGCTCATGTAGCACCTGGTAGGTTACCCTGGGTCTGTACACTCTTCTCTGTCTCCTCACTGTGGGTTGGTGGACAGCATTCATTTCCTCACAACCCTCAGCCTCTTCCAAAAGTTTTTTTATGATAGCTATTGCAGCCCCTATCATTTGCTGTAGTGAGTGTTAAATGTTCCCCGCTTGTTTACACCGGTGGTGTAGAGTGTGGGAAAAACCAGAGGGGAAGGTGTTTGCATAGTTTATAGTGGGTCTATATTAGAGCATTGAACGTTTAGTGGTGCGAATCACTAAAGGTCGACCTTTAATGATCAAACCATTACATTTTCGAATGTTCAAAAAAATTAATTAAAAAAAAAAAGAAAATCTAAAGGGTGTAGGCAAGGGGGCAAGCCCCCCTGCACCCCCACACCCCCCGCTACTTAAATATACCAACTCTGAGACTGCACTACATGGAAGTAAATGGAAATCTCCCCTTACGGAGATTTCTGTTTAACCATTAGATGTTCTGCACTTTCACTATTCTCGTGTCGACAATGTCGGATTCGACATTGTCGGCATTTGAGAATATAATAGGTAACCATTTATAGTAGTGTTCTGGGCTGGGCTGGTCTGCTGCCTGTGTAATTGGCTGATTCTGATACATTTCACCTGCCAGCTAAGCTAGTTCTCCTTGATTACCTTCTTACTGCTGTTTTCCCTTCCCATTGCCTTCCTGTTTAAGCCTGTGTGCACACCGTGCAAACAGAGTGCTCAAATGTGCACACTGCTGCTATTTCCTGGTTTAACTTCTTTTTTCTTCCTGTAAAACCCAGCGTGCAGTGTGCACACATACTTAGGCTTTGTAAAGAGTGCTAAACAGGTTTAGACACACCCCCTAGCTTAGCTGTGCAAACCCGAGCCACAGGGCTCCAGTCCACTTACAGTATGCCTGACACACACCCCCATGATGTCACCTAACTCCTAGGCTTGCACCAAGCTATTCCTACTCTTACACTGTTGGGACCTGACTCACATGCTGGGGAAAACTGGGATTCACTATCCTTCCCCTCATTTGCATAGGATTGCCTGCTAATGCATAGTTACATGTCTCACACTGAGCCTCCCCCCTTAGCAACCACTACTCACTGCCAAGGGCGCCCGCAGGCAGGTGCAAGGGGGTGCACTTGCATCCCCCTGGAATCAGCTAGCCAGGAGATTAATTTTACTTCTAATTTAAAAAAAAAAATTTAAGAGCGTTCTTCTTTAAGAATGCCCTTTGCGTCCAGCATAACTCTCAACCGTACCGAGAATCTTGTTTTTTTACTGGTTTTGAGGTACAAAAAATTTCCGAATTTCTCGGCTTATTTTTTTTATATTTCTTCCTGCTGATGTCATCGTGTGCAGAGGCATGCGCAATGACATCAGCTATGTGAACAGGCTGTCGGAATTGGCCAAGGGCTCCACTGTACGTAGCATGCGTGCGAGCAATTTAAAATTCAAGAATTAGCGGTTCTTTTGGTGACCATAAGCATGGATGAACTGTTATTGAGCTGGGACTGGGAGCATTTATTTTCAAGCAGCTCTTCTGTTCTACTTTTTCGAGTAGCAATCCTCTGCGGCCATCAAGCCAGGTAAGAAGTGTGTGTGTATGTATGTTTGCAGGTACGTCTGATTTATTTGAGAGAAAGGATGAAATGAATGTGTTTGTGTTACCTGTGTGTGAACTGTAAGTCCCATCTGGAACTCTGTTACAATTAGTCATTTACTGCTGTGGATTTTTGTCACCCCTGGCTGAGACAACCCAACGTAACTTCTGCATACTAGATGCAATCTTGTGATGAAAGCATAACTTCAAGATGTCGCTGATTCAATTCAGTGTTTTACTATAGCTTTACTCTGTCATATAATAGCAATGTTTTCTTCATTAAAAAATGCAATGTTTCTTCGTTAAACATGCATTGCAAAAAAAGCAAAAGGACACACAAAGCACCTGGATGCAAGTACATCTGCGACAAAAAAATTTAAACTGAAAATAGAAAATTTGCAAAGTGTGATGCCATCTCCACAAGCGTTATAAAAACAGTCATGCCATATCTGTCAAGAAGTGTTCCGTTTTAAAAAATTGAGTTTTCATAGAAAAACAGCAATACTTACACAGAGTTCTCTTTCAGAAAAAAAAATCGTAGCAGTGAAGATCTATAGTTGTTTTATCACTGTCTTCACAGACCGAAAAAAGCACAGAGACAGCCCTCATGTTTGATTTAGTGCCTTGACAGCTTTCAGATATGAAAACTAGAGAGATTTTCATACAACCTGTAGGTAGCATGATAAATGATCAAACATGGCAGTCAACCAAATATGCTGTAAGGGTGACGGACTGCACGAAGAAGCTTATTGTCTAACTACAGAGAGGCCAGACTGCAATACACTAGTGTGCTTCTTGAGGATACAAGTTAATAACATACATTATGACAGATAGAACTGAAGCATAACTTACATTGCACTAGTAAAAATCAGATAACGTAGATAGCAATGTATTTTGTCCTTAGAACTACTAATTTAAATAAAAAAATGCTTTGCAATTTATTTTCTTCTTAAGGAAATTAGTATTTTAAATGTCACCTCTATAGCAAGTTCTTTATTTACATAAAACGGCTGCGACATTTACGAATTAAGGACCGTTTCAAAGTATTGAAACATGGTTTCCATTTTCGGTACTTAATACTCTCAGCAGCCCTTCCAGTTTTCTTTTAACTCTCTGGAACAGAAAGCAGTGAAAAAGAAGCCAAGTGCAACCTATTCAATGCAGTTACACACCTCTGTGTTATCAGCAAATCCTCAGAGATCAAGTGCTGAGAGTTAATGCTGAGGTTGTCAAAGAACACACAGAGCAAATAAACAAGGTGATGTATTATTTATTTCTAGAAAAAAAGAATTTATACTAGCTGGGCATTAATTAACCAGTACATTTTCCTCAGGGTACACTGATTTTATTCAAAGAGACCAAAAACCCATTTTTGTTAGTGTTAATCTGTTATACAGTATGTTTTTACCAGGCAAGATATGAGTATTAAGTGATCTGTTTCTCACTGGGATGAGCTAAGGATTAAAGTTACTAAAATAATGACATGCATTTATATTTTCTGAAGGATATCAAGTCTGAAACTCATTCTAACACAAATCCTGTTCTGCAACTTTCTAAATGTGTCCCTAGTTTGGGGCCTGTGTGTGTCTGTATGTATAAAAGGGAGGTAGCATATCCCTCAGCTGTCCAGGTTTTTGCAGAATGTCCAGATTTTTGCCCCATATTCCTCCTAAAAACAATTTAAGTTGCTAAATAGTTTTAGACATCATATCCCTTAGAAAAATGCATACCAACACAAATCATGTTATTCTAGCAATTTTATAAGTTCATGAAAGCAATATTTATAATCTCTCCCTGTTTATTTTAGGCTTTGTCCAGATTTCTTGCACTAAGAAATTGAGGTGTGTGTGTGTGAGAGAGAGAGACAGTCAGACAGAGAGAGAAAGAGAGAGAGAGAAATGCCCTAGTTAGATCTAGCAGGTGGAATTTATTTTCAAGTGCATTTTCAAGTAATTGTGAACTTCAAGGGAAGCAAAGGTTACTGCTGCTCATGCTAAGTCTGCTTAAAATGTGCAACTGTTCTGTTCTGCCAATGGTATCATTATTGTGGTATAGAATGTTAAAGCAGTGTTAGCACAGCAGGTAGCATGCTTGCATTTTGATGCAAAGGGCTGTAGGTTCTATTCCTACAGCATGTACATTTGTATTTTAAGGGGTTATATGGTACTGTAGTCCTTAGTATGTCCTCCTTTGGATGAGACACCTAATAACTATGAACCTGTGTTTCAGCTTGCCACTCATTCCCTATTGCAATATACCAGCTTACCATTTCTGTTAATGTAACGTAGGCAATTTATTCTTCAAGGGCAACAGCACTGAATTTGTAAATGAAACACTGAAATATAAAGTTTTTTCTAGCAACAACCTCTTCACTGGTTTCAGATCTCCTTAATGTGGAATTATTCAGATGACTTTTACTTCTGCAGAGATTCTGCATATTGATTGATATGGGTGGATTGTATGACAGAAGTTTGAGTGGCTCATCATGGTTGAAATGTTCTGAATTGGGCAGGTTGTCATTATCGGTTCATATGATTTGTTTCATTGCTTAAAGGAAAAATGTTCAGAACTATAAATTTAAAACACACTCTAACAAGTGGTGCTGCATTATACAAGGGATGTAATTAAATTATTATATAGTATAATTAATACAGTCAGAAAGGTGAATCAAAGAACTTTTGCATGGTTCTAAAAATGTGTGCAAGGAGCCTATGATTTGAAAACAGCCCAAAGGTAAACTTACCCTGCCACTAGCCAGATGCATTTTCTTTGAATGTGGGTTTCAATGCTGTTTCAGTGAATGTGGGTTTCAAAGGTAGAGAAGTTTTAATGCTAAGTCTGTTTTCATTGTAAGACTATTGCTTTGTTTAGGTTTAGTAAATGTCTATCAGAATTTGTGCTATAAAATTTGAAATAAAAGTTGTAAATGAAATCCAAATATCTGTAATCATTGTAGAAGTAAAGCATGAAACAGTATGCAGACTGAAAGATTTGAACAGCGTCTATGACAAATGGGAAGAAATATCCAAGCAATGGTACACTGAAATGGCTGCGTGGGTGGGGGGGTGGGGCTGTGTGGGCGGAGGGGGTGGGGCTGCATGGGCGGGGCTCTAGGTTTGCACCCCCCCCTGCAAAAAATCCTGCAGGCTCCCTTGCTCACTGCCCAGGTTGTCTTCTGCCTGCCATTGACTTGCATGGCATAACAGTGATTTTAGTCAGACTGCTTATTTTAGGTTTATTTTATTATTTTCCCCCTGATCCTGTTTGCACACCACTGCCCTACGCTTAAACAGCCGAGATCGGCTGAAAAAAATAAAAGTTGATTTTTGTATTTTTTTTATGTTTGCAATGCCAATGGCCTTATACTTGCCCATTGGCATGCTTTCTACATGATATACAGCCTTTATTTGGAGCTGTCATAGCTCCGTTTTGGATTTTGCAGAAATGTACTCGGTTACTAACCGAGTACATTTCTGCAGATAGCACTAATCCTGCATGGACTGTTGCAAGCTTCCTGGATTGCAAAATCACCTCATTTGCATAGATTTCTTCTGCAAATGGGGTGATTTGCATACCAGGGCTTATTCAGTGTAGGATTAGTGCAGGAGCGTTCTTGCACGCCCCTGCAAGCTGTTCCTGGATCGCACGGCAGACATATTGCCTGCTTGAGCTCCTGCACCAATCTTGCAGTCCGTGGAAGCTTTTGAGAATCTGGGGGTTAGTATGTTAGGTACAGGAATGCATTTTCATAGGGGGGAAAAACTAAATTGCGGTTTTGATAAACTTCATCTATGAATTACACTATTTCTTTTCTTCTTCCATCCTTGCTAGCCATAACAAATCTCCACTTTCATTTATCAACTCAAAATGTGCTATATTCTGGATATAATTACACAGTTGCTGCCCCCTTTGCCACAACAAAAACAGAGATTAAAAAAATACGAAACAAGTTCCAAATTGCCACATCCAAAATCAAATAGCATATTCAAACATTTCTAGTTCCATGAAAAAAGAGGTAAATTTATACACTATAGAAGGAAGAGTCTAAGCAAATCCTTAGATTTGTTTTTCATTCTGTGGCAGAAAAAAATATAATTTTAAGTAAACTGCACACCCAAGACAGTGAAGATCACTAAACTCTTCCTTCTTTAATCCACAATCTCTATGAACTTCAAACTTACTTTGTTGGTCAAGATTCACCTGTTGTCATTCACCTCTTCTGTACCTCACTCTTGTGAACTCTCCTTGCTTGACTTTTTAATATTTTTTATTTTATTTTATGTCTTTCCTCTCTTCTTCTCGACTTCACTTATAATACTTGATTCAGACCCATAACTGTGTTGTTTGTACCCTGCTATATTTGTTGTAAATATGTCCTAACATGAGGATGAATTATACATTCAGATGTTGCCATCTTACCTGACTGTGTGCTTTTTGTAAATGCATTCTTGTTTGGTACTGAGCTGATCTTTTTAATCTTACTTTAGTGTAATAGCAAAGGTTGTGTGAATATGTACATTTTATCAGCAACTATTGATTCATTGCAGCTCCACGATGAACCTGAAAATGGCTGTCTAGATCAGTGCTATACCCAAGTTAACAAACAAAAAATAAAATACAAGTTTGACATAAAACCCATTGCATAACCTGTCAAAGATGTTAGCACGTATGTCAAAGCTGTAGGAGAAGGAACAGATGAAACTGTAGCACTAAATTTACAAGGGATTTCTTCTAATAATTATTGTTTAAACACTATATTGTCTGGCTTATCATAATTAACTAATATAGATCAATGTCTTAAAAATTTGAAATCAATCTGTCCAGCAATTAACACATAAATGAAACCTGGACCCCCAGCTAAACCTGGAATATTCAGGGACTACTCTAAAGCTAACTTCCTGCTATTAAGTGATAACCTGGCAAAATGTCAAGACCCATAAATCTTGAGAACTCTGCTTCCTATGCAGAACTATTCACAGAAACCCTATAGAAGCATGTGAATAACTGCTTAGAAGCAGCTGTACCCAGCAGGAAGGACAGAACTAACTGAAAAAAACAAGCCACTCTGGTGGAATCGCAAAATCAGTAGGTTGTATTTCAGAAAGAAGGAAATAATGCCAAATATTAGGAGGTGCAACAACAAACAGGATAAAAGCACTCTTATCAAGCTAAACAAACAACTCAAGAGGACAAATAAGGACTACCAACGCCAGTTTGAGGTAAATTTGGCCTCCCTAGCCAAGGACAACTACAAGGCATTCTTTAGCTATGTCCGCAACTTCAAAGGCAATACGCAATTGTGTGCAGAGCTCATTGTAAATGGAGCCACCTATACTGAGTCAGAAAATATATAGCAAACCTACTGGTCAATAAATTCAGTTCCAACTTTACCCCTCTCTCCCCTTCAACCTTCCCTCAGGAAATACCATTGAATATAACTTCCACTACTATCACTAGGGAACAGATCATGCTCTCTCTAAGGCCAGGAGTACTGCATCAATGGGCCCAGACAATATCCCAGGATACCTTCTAAATAGCATGAAACATGACCTATCAGGGCCTCTGGAATTGCTATTTAACTGTAGCCTCCAAACAAGCTTCATGCCTCCTGAGTGGAGAACAGCAACAGTCATCCCTTTGCACTAATCTGGGCCATCTACAGACCCTGGAAACTACAGACCCATAAGTCTCACTAGTCTTATATGCAAAGCCATGGAAAGAATTATCATGGAAATTATCAATATTGATATAGTAAACCTCTAGAGAGTGGAACCAACCCAGTTTGATTTCATCAAGAGCTGACCGTGCCTGATCAACCTGATGGACTTCTTTGAGAAGTTCACTAAAGTAATGGATGAGGGCAAAATGGTTCATACTACCTACCTTGACCTGTCCAAGGCATTTGATACAATACCCCACTCGGGCATTGCTGACAAACTCAAGAGGTCAGGCACAAACCCATATGTCACCCAGTGGATAGCCAGCTGGCTCACAAACAGGATCCAAGAAGTTAAAATTCAATTGGGGAGTCTACCTCTTCAAAGAGGCCAATCATAAGTGCAGTCTCTCAGGGATTGCTCCTTGGACTGCTGCTTTTTGGCATTTACATATCTAAAGTCAAGGCCAATGTCAATGATCCCTGGTTGACTAAATTTGCAGATGATTGCAAATTAGGAGTTGTCATTGAATCCCATACTGACACAAATGTTCTCCAGGAAGGGCTGACACAGACAAACAACTGGTATCAGAGCCATGGACTAAAACTAAATGCCAAGAAATACATAACAGTATCCTTCAGGAACTCATCAACCCTAGTAACTATCATATTGACAACACATCCTTTTGAGATGACCCAGTAGTCAGGGACTTAGGAACACACATAGACAGTAATCTAGCATTTGACCATCATGTGTCTGCAGTAGTGAGGAAATGATTCTATGTTGTGCAACTTATAAACAAAGGTATAGCATCTAGTTCCAAGTAAGTCATTGTTCCACTGTATTTAGCATTCATCAGACCTATCATTGAGTACAACGTGCTCTTTGGTATGTACCTAACCAGGCATATCCAACAGCCGGAACATCCACAGAGGTCCCTCACTAAAAGAATACAGGGCATATGTAAAATGTCTTATGCAGACAACCTCAAGGCCATATCCCTGTATTCTGTCTCCTACAGGTTTTTGAAGGGGAGATCTATGCCTGGCATACAGGGCATTGACAGACCCCACTTTGATGACCTCTTGCATATCCACAAAACAAAAAGCACCAGAATTACCCATTCTAAAGACTTAAACCTTGCCTGTGATATAAATAGGACCTGGTGGAGAGATGGGTATGTATCCCAGAGACTACTCCCTCTATGGAACATGCTCCCCATCCATGTGAAACAGAGCTTCTCTCTAACCTAATTCAAGTATAACTTCAGAAATTGGATGAGGAACAGGAAATTCATCCCTGGTTTGGCACCTATGTTTCTAATGGACACAGACAACCTGCAAATGGTTGATCTCCCAGGCCCCTGCTTGTAAATGTTTCATCTTTCAAGCCTCTGCTTACACTTATCAAGGGTACCAGAACTTGTCAGAGATTTGGGATGCATGGCTAGCCTTAAAAAGACCCTTGTGGTCATTAGACTAGTAAACACCTATGAGCCTATGAACCTAATTGTTTTTTTACTATCAAGGGTATAATTCTATTCTGCCTCCATTTTCCTCCCCACTCTGTATTGCTTTATCATCCATCTTTCATTGCTGCTATTGCTAGTCAGGTTCAGGGTTCTTGTCACTAGATCAAGGGGTCATAAGGTCTACCCATTTAACTGATTTATTACATTTTTTATTAGAGTAAGTTAACTGGTTCAAGGATCCTTTTCAGCCACAACCCGGGAAAAAGGCAAATTAATATTGCAACATATTAATACCTACAAAATATTCACAGTATAATGACAAAGTTAACCATTTAACCACTGGCATGCCTTTGAAGTACTATACAAATTGCAACATTCTTAGGATATTTCAGAAATCATACATCTGTCACTGCTTTTTCTACTCAAAATGTCTTCCTTAATTAGCAGCTATACTGAACATTCCCACACTTTCACTTTGGTCATTAGTGTATGTCTTTTCATTAGGTGGCTGTGCAGGTATGTCCTGCAATGAACCTAATTTTTTTTTCTAAGATAGAGGTGAGCAAGTCTGCATCTCATAATGACCATTTTCAGTCACTATCCAGTTGCCATAAAAAAATGCAATATAGCACATATATCAGACAACAAATTATTTAAGTTAAAATACTTATAAGGAGAAGTAAAATATTTAGGCAGCTACAACAGATATTGTAACTATATCTCTGTGTATAAAACAGTACTTGTCAGATGTGATATAAGATTACAGATATGTATATAGAAGTTTGCACTTCTCTAAGCAGAAGCATTGAAGTCTGTACTGCTTAAAGTCATACAGTATGGATAGTATCAAGCTGTAGGGAAATACATGTAACTATAACCGGTGGAGTACCCCATGGCAACGTGTTGGGCCTACTCCTGTTTGGCATCTACTTCCCAGTAGTCAAGGCTAATGCCAAAGACGTTTGGCTTACCAAGTTCACCAATGACTGTAAAGTGGGAGCTATAACAGATTCCTCCATGACACCAGCATCCTACAAAAGGGTCTAACACAAACAGATGACTAGTGTCAAAGTCATGGACAAAAACGCAACATGAACAAATGTATTATACTGTTCTTTGGGAAAAAAGTCCACCTAATCTAATTACTCCATCAGTAAAACACCCCTAAGAGCTGAACTGATAGTTAGGGATCTGGGAACCTATGTAGACAGTAATCTTGCTTTTGACCAACACATAGCCCAGATAGTAAGAAAATCATTCTATGTCACCCAACTCATAAGCAAGGGTATTGCTTTCAGGTCCAAGGAAGTTATAGTACCACCCTCCAAAGTCAGTGCTTATCAGACCCATTGAGTACAATGCCCTGTCTGGCATGTACCTAACCAAGCACTTGCCACAGTTGGAATGCCCTCAGAGGTTCCTCACCAGGAGAGTCCAGAACATGAATATCATGTCCTACATAGATGGCTTTAATGGCCTATCTTTGTAATCAGTCTCCCACAGGTTACTGAGAGGAGATCTATGCCTGGCATATAAGACATCCTCATATTCATTTCTAATGGATCTCTTGCAGATCTGTAAAATAAGCAGCACCGGAAACACTAGATCTGAGAAACTGAATTTTGGCTGCAATATGAATAGAATATGCTGGAGAGACGAATATGTGTCTCAAATGATCTCTGTGCTATGGAATAAGCTCCCCGTCTACCTAAAGTGGACTTCATCCCTGAGCCTATTCAAATGAAACCTTGATCACTGGATGGAAAATCACAAATTTACCCCCACTTCTCTGAGGCACACAAGCTGACAGTAACTAAATTAATCCCCATCTAACATACCTTCCCAAATAACACATAGCTACCTACTCACTAACATACCCCACAATATAGGTGTCCTATGAATTTAGGGGCAAAACTGGTTTGGGTCTCATGTCTAGACTTGTAATGACCCTCATGGTCATTAGCTTAGTATAAACCTACATAGCTCTCAACCTGATAGAGCAAGAAATCTGGACAAAGCCATAAGTAATGGGGGGACAAAAGCCCAAAAATAGGGGCACTTTTTAAATATTGCTCTTACAAGCTTAGAAAGTGGATAGAAAAACAGGTTTTGCATTAGCGTGAATTTTCTGAAGAGTATGAAGTTGGAATCTTAAATGTCTGTCATAATTTTCTGACTTCAGTCCTCAATGATTTGGCAGCGATTTGCAAGAGAACCACAAATTTATGAGAAACAAGCCAAAAATATGAAGCAAAAATCTGGGAATTCTTCAAAAATCTATACAGTTGAGAGGTATGTAAACCTCTGAACCTATGAGGATAATATATGAAAAAGACATTGACTGCCTGTAAATGGAACAGCAGATACAGATCCAGTACAACTCTGTTTACATTGAAAGAACAGGAAAGAATTAAATGCAACAAGGTTGAAATAAATGGTAGGAAATAAAGTTTTTGTTATAATTCTTTTACTTATGTAGTTAGGCTTCTGTTGTTATCTCTATATGTATTTATATCTAGAGATATATGGATGATAAAAATCATATATGGTGTCCTATACCCAAAATTTTATTACCACTCTACAAATCAAGTATTTATTGCTAATCTTTCCACATTATCAATCATATTTAATTATTTTATTTACATTCAGTTATCCAGTTTAGCCATACTGGAAATATTGCATTTATAGAGTAGACCAGTGGAGAAAAGCAATCAAAACCCTAAAAGATATTATATAAACATTTATAATGAACAAAGGAAATATATCAGTTTGAAGCAGTATGCATGTGTGTAAGTGTGTGTGTGTGTGTGTGTGTGTGTGTGTGTGTGTGTGTGTGTGTCTGTGTGCCACTTGCTCTCTCTTCAAGTCATATCTGACTCCTAGAGTGACCCCATAACAGCCATCACTATGCATGGGGTTTTCAAGGCAAAGGGGATAAGTGAATTAGGTTGCCAGGTCTTTCTTCTATGTTACAAACAATTGCACTCACATCTATGGCCAATTTACTTCGTGTCTTTGGAATGTGGGAAGGTAAACTGGAGCACCAGAGAAAATTCACAAAAAGAGGGGAGAGCATGGAGACATCACATAGAAGGCACCCTGCTGAGAAACAAATCACATAACCTCTTGCTGTAAGGCAGCAATACAATTTGTTAGACAACTGTGCTGCCCTAGTGTTAATCAAATTCTAAACTATTCAGTACCACACACACAAACACACACACACACACACACACACACACACACACACACACACACACACACACACACACACACCTGTTGTATGACCTCCATGTTCTCTCCTACTATTCTTTGTTTCCCACTTCTGAATAAATCTCTGCTAATGTTCCAATGGTTGTTGGAATGCACTTGTGGCTTCTGATTGGATTGGGAAAGTGCTCAGCCCTCTGGTACATTTGGCGGCCAGCCAGGATCCATCCATCCACAACTCATTTTCCCCATTTTTGCACATAGGATTGGCATGTCACTTCAACAGTGACAATCAGCTACATTCAAGTTTTACACCATTTTGTGGCTAGCCCTGCCACTGTACTTCTTCCACACCACACACTTGCACTCACACACACCTATGGCCCATTTACAGTGTCAAGTCCACTTACTGCATGTCTTTGGAATGTTGGAGGAAACCAGAGCACCTGGAGGAAACCCACATGAACACAGGGAGTATGTGAAGGCTCCACACAGAAGGCACCCCAGCTGAGAATCGAACTAGAGAACCTCTTGTTGTGAGGAAATAATGCTACCCACTGTGCCACTATGCCATCCTGGCAGCCAATCAGGATAATTGTCATAAATTCTGGGGTGGAGCTAGAATTTCTTCTAAAAAATAATTTTATTGGATATGACCGGTGCTATGATTTTATTATACATTATGTGTGGTGTTCAAATTCATTTGAGCGATGGATGAGTTACCAATTTTATAGTCAGACTCATCTCTTGTCAGTTTTGCTAGACTTCTGTTCAGTGACAGCTTTCTCATGTTTTCCTATACAATGGAAAATCATTTCAAAGTCCTGTGCATGTTCACTGAATCTAGGAAAAGTGGACAACTTGTCATCCAATTCCTTAATTAGTATCGTGAGCTCTAGTAATTTAGTTTCATTGTATTTTATGAGAATGGCAAGGAACTCTAAAGCTCACTTTATTATTTTTTCTACAGTTCAGTACATAAAGGGATGCCACCAGGAAGACCATTTGGAAATTAATGGAATCTTAAAGCATTGAGAACTTGTTTAACTTTGATACATTGTTCAAAAATGTAATATAAATTAGAAATGTATGTCTAAATTTTTTTTCTAAATGATTTAAGAAAGATTAAATGTCATTAGCAGTACTTTGTAGTGTCACTGAAGATGGTACTTTATTGGATATCTGTTCAAAAGTGTTCACAGGTCTTGTCAAAAAGTCTTTTACTGTATTGTTTGGTATTTGTCTGGAAGACATAATGGTGTACTATCTTTCATTTGAAATATGCACTTTTGCTTGCTGACTCAAAAAATAATTGTGATCCCAAAAGTACATTATGAGTGCCTCCTGTACCTTTATTATTTGTACCTGTAGCAACCTGAGAATTGTGTTTATTGTTCAGAACCTGATTTGAGCTATGAACAGCAGTGCACAGTTTTTCAGGGATATTGTGTAGAGACAATATAACTAAATTAAATCCAGCATCTTATCTCGATCCATGTCACCTTGTCTGTCAAAAAAATTATGAAACAAAAGCAGGCAGCCAAGTATAATCAGAAAGGAAAGAAATGAAAACAGAAAATCCTTTACTTTGCAAATAGGTGCCTTCATCTGTATTTACAAAGGCTTCTTCAGAATAATGATTGAAACCTCAACACCACAAAATAATGTCAGACACGGGAACATGATAGCAAGCCACAAATCAAATTGTGCATTTAGTAAAGCAATGGAAGAAATAAAAAATAAAAATACTTATCTAGCATAAAACAACTATAAATCATGTGATTAAAGTATAGTTAAAAGCACGGGCAAGTCAGAATAAAAAAAATGTAAATAACAAATGAAAAATAAGAAATGAAGGATGACATGTATCCATTTGCATTATACGGCAACTTGAAAAGCCAAAGAAAGCTACTGAGGATAACATTTTAGAACACGTTTAATATAACCATGATTACTCAGACCCAGGGGTGGTGAATGTCTCATTATCTAAGTTACAATTGAAGCTCCTTAACTTCTAATGTTATAAAACTCACTCCTTCTCTGAATGCCTAAACACATGTGGTTATCTACAATGAAATCAAATGTTTGGCAATTCAGTCATGCAGAGGTTAAGCAGAAGTTTGTAGGGTGCTCACCTGAGCAAGTGTTTAAACTGTGGTTGTTAGCAGGCCAGTTATGTCTTAGTCTTTGCTATTCAACACCATATAGAGTATGCGAGTCTACAAACTGCATTATTTCCAAACAGTGCAACTTGGCTTATCTGAGTACTGTATGTTGCTCTGTTGTGATGATGACTATGAATTCCTCCCATGGATGTTTGACTAAGAAAAGGTTGTGAAAAAAATACTGGACAGTTCTACATAGGAATTATTTGGGGTAGTGAATTAGGCATGCATTTTTCAGATTTAACTGTTAAGCAGCTTATTTAATTGAATATGTTGGAGTTGTGAAGGACTGGAGGGGCATCTCCTATTGTGGACACTCCAAGAAATGTTATGTTTGTGGTCTGTTTATTCAGAAGAGTTCTAAATTAACAAAATAATTGTGTGTTTGAGTTATTTGGATGCATCAAAACAATGGTGAATAAATAGTACATATACCATCCCTGGGATTCATGAAAGCTCAGTGCAAGAATAAGGGTATTATTGCATGGAGTGGATCATGCCCATGCAGCACAGCAGTGTGCCTTGCATATTCATGAAGGCATGCGGCTGTATAACCTGCATGGGCACGATCCATAAACAAGTGCAGGGGGCATACCTGAGCAGTGCTCACCCAGTAAACACACCCCCTGCACTTTGGAAGTGCCATACATCACTTTGAAAACAAAAACAGTGTCCACGGACACTGTTAGCATACCTCCCAACTGAACAGATATTTTCAGAATGTCCAGATTTGTGCCTCATATATTAGTTGTGTTCCTTCTACTATTCTGGCAAAGAGATGAAGATGAAGTCATTAAATAATGACAGATATTTGAGTCTAAGACTCCACATCCTTCAAATAAGTCATGCTAATGAAAAACCTATTATTCTATCAACTTTCTAAGTTTGTAAGGACAATATTTGGAATCTGTCCCTCTTCGTCCCCCCATCATGTTAGGCTTTGTCCAAATTTTATGCTCTAAAAGGTGGAGATGTATGATTGTTAGCTATGTGCATATCCCTAAACTAAGAAAAATGAATCAAATATTTTTTTCTTCCTGTCCCCACTAAAGTTTAAGTGTATCTGAGCATGTGTGCATGTCGAGCAGCTGTGTTCAGCATAGCTTAAACATCCTAAGGAGCTAAATAGAAATATACAGCCAAAATACCAAAAGTGAGATGTTGCAGTTGTTAGAGCTTTTGCCTTACATGCAGTCATTCATGGTTCGAGCCCCACTGCAGTCTAGTCATTTTTATATGTGAAAGCAGCACTAAAAAGTCTTTTTTATAAACAGGTAGTAAATAATATATATTTGTTAACCAGGGTAGTGAAGTTGATCCAAATGTGAGATGTCAGTGTAGTAAAGACGTGAAACCCCCATATAAACACAAGTGTCCCATACAGTATAGCCACACAAGAATATAATGTAAGAAAAGCACATAGGGGGATGTTATGGAAGGTAAACATACATATCATAATATGTCATTAATGAGGACTCAACCCCACAATCCTGATAGTCCATAAAATGAAAGCTGAATAATGCTAAATTGTGCTCAGCTATGCATAGCCAGTGTAAGCATTGCTTAAATTTAAATGCTTAGGAATAATTAGTATAGCTAAGCGGACTTGCGCACTGGTAAGCAATGCTTAGCATCTACCCCTTTAAGCAATGCTTATCTTAGCTAAGGGGGTTTGTGCATCACTTAGCTTAGCTCAGCATATTCAAAATTGACCAATCACAGCAAAGGGTTGGAAATCAGCCCTATTTAAACCTTGTAGGTGGGAATACAGCCCGTAACCACTTGTAGGTGATCACTGCAGGCACCATGGCAGGAGTTGGAGAGGGATCTTGCTTTCTGGTGCAGCGCTGGGGCATTCAGGAGTCCAGGTTCATGGTTGGACTCCTTGGAAAGATCATGAAGAGAGACTGCTGCATGTCCAGTACCACAGCTCACAGTACAAAGCAGAGGCCTGGGACCATCTTGCATGTGATATCACCAGTGCTACTGGCATCCCTCGGACTGTTGAGCAAGTCTGGCACCATTATGCTGACCTCAAGTGTAAGAAGAGGGACATCTTGGACCAGTGGATCCAAGACGCTCAAGCACAGAAGTTCCCAGCAGTGTGTAAGTATCAGTATCAATTACTGCATATCAAAGTCCAGCCTAAGTATGAAATGGATAGGTATGCATACATGTTTCTCTATCTCCTGTACAGCTGCAGATCAGATGGCTGTGAATGTGGATGCCCACGCCAACAGGCTACTAAGGCTGCATCGTGAGGCTGTTGAGTACAAATCTAGCTTGCAGTAGTCAGGGAAAATAATTAGAAAGGTGTAGAATGTCACCTGCCAGTAGTTATAAATGTGTATTGTTTATACTGAAAAAAGGAGACTTTAGCAGAGTAATAGTGACATACAGGATATATATCAATAAAAGTGTCAGTACCCATCAATAAAACTCAAAACCCCAGACGGTTGTGTTTACTTTGGTATGTGGTAGTATGAATCTAAATGTGTACAGGTTCTGCACAACAACTATGGCTCTGACAGCATTAATTAATTGAGGGTCATCAGACAAAGATTGTGGAGTTGTAAAACAGATTAACTATAAGAAATGTTCCATACCCCAAGATCTGATCCCTGAATAGTAATGTGTTAACTATTGTTTTCCATACTGTAATATGTCAAAGTATGAATACAATGTATAAGAACTATCTGCCATGCATGACTGTCAGAATTACAAGGCAGATTGCCCAAACAAGAGAGTATTAGACAGAAAACAGTCAATAAAAAAACATAAGTTCCCCAATAGCTCGTTATGATGAAACACAACCTTGTTGTACCATTTTGCACAAACAGGCACAATCTCACCCAAGAATATGTGCAGAAACAGTCAGTTATTATTAACTGAAATTTCCTCCACAGGTCTGCCAGGTAAGAAAAGGTATAAATTAGCTGTAAGAAAGCTGTAATTCTACAGTGTGTACAACACCCACTGTCCAATCCCAAGGCTGCAAATGACAGCAGGATAAATGCATACACCAAGTAGTCTCCTCCAAGAAATGTCCCTCAAGTGTCATGCTGTCATGGCTAGTGGTCACTGCCGCCAATGCCTAGGGTGATTTTTAGAAATCAAGCCAGAGTATGGCAGTAGCACATACATGCACACGGTATGAGTGCACATATGTAACCTTGACGTGTTAATATGGCTAGAAACAGTCAAGTAGTGTTAACAGAAATTTCCTCCACAGGTCTGCCAGGTAAGAAAAGGTAGAAATTAGCTGTAAGAAGGCTGTAATTATATACTGTATACAAACATAACACTTCCCAACCCAAGGCCACAGGTCGATGTAAAGTGAGGTAATACCTGGAGAATAATGAGTAGAGCAATGATCATTAATGTTGTGAGCAATTGAAGCCTATACAGTTGTTAATTGACATCTCTCTCTCTCTCCCCCACCCTATCTGCACCAATAATCTAAACACATAAATCAACGGATATGTTTTTCACCAAACCTACTGTTGGGACATGTGTCATATTGTTCTGCAAATATTTAAATGTTTGATTATTAATGTTCCCTGTTCAAATGCTATAATTGGTGGCCTGTTGCTATCAATGTAACCTGCATGTCATTATAATGCCTACTGTGGTTCCATACATGCATGTGTTCTGTTTGCTATGAAACTGTTTCAAATCTGTTGTTTTGGGTTAATGAGAACACCCATGCATACTGTTAGAACTAATCTTGGAATGTGTTGCTCATGACTAACATATGTTGTAAAACCTCAACACCATAGCACATCTGGGAAGGCTGATCCCAATGGATCCGCCTGTTCCACCTCATCTGGCCATGGCACCAGGCCCCAGCATGTCTGGGGACCCATCCCGGGACCTCCTCATCTGCTGGTCCTGCACCACCTCTGGGGGAAATGCCTTAGGGGATGGACGCAGAAAGGACACCATCACCCATAGTCAGGTCCAGGGACTGGGGGCATATTGAGCTTCAAAAAGAGTTTGGAGATCAACTACGCCAGCTTGAGGGCTGCGTGGCACATCTTGAGTGTCAGCCTGCATCTCTTGCTCAGCCCCCAGTAAAACCACCTTCAGGGCCATCAAGGTGCAGTGGTGACTGCCCATGAGTGGGGACCTGAGTCCCACTGTATCCATTTGGGGTCTCATGGGCATCTGATTCCCAAACACCCTCCCTGTCCAAGGTGTTTACCCCCCACATGTGTCATATACCACTTCTGTCTGCTGACTTCTCTGTCTTCCAACCCAACTTACCTCCCCAAATATACCTACTATCCTTCCCCAACATGCCACTCTCACCTCAAAAAAAAGGGCAATCTGTTCCCAAAAAAATATACCTTATACAAAGCTGTCCATTCCTTACACTTGTCCACTGGAGACATGTAATCTGGTCCAATTGGCTTGACAACACATTACTGTTGTCATCACCCCTCTCTCAGGGGTTTAAGTGTCCAAATTTACCTCCTATAAATTTTGTAGACATGCACAGCTGTTGCAGTATAAAAAATGGACAGCTATGGACCTTCCCTACTCCCATCCTGCAAATGCCAAGCTATCTTTCATATTGTTTTTCCCTCTGTGTACCCCTTTTTTCACCACTTTCTTATCACCCCTTTTTCTTTTCTTTTAAAGAAATTAGCACAGGTTTAAGCAGTAGTAATCATCAGTAAGCGTGTTTGCGCAATGCTAACCGATGCCTAAACAGCTTAAGCAGTTTCCGATTTAACCGTGTGTTGGCATCACTTACCTTTGCGCAAACCCACGCAAACCAGATTACAACTGCTTAAAACTGCTTTAATCACCCTGTCTCCATCAGCCACTGTTCTGCCCAGCAACAAAATAATCAGCCCTGCCAAGTCTTAAACCCAGGTCCCTGTACACCATAGTCAGAAAACTGTACCACTACACCATCTGTGCTGTAATAATGAATGCTGCTTTTTCAATTATATCATTCAGTACAGGTATAAAATAGTAGGGAACAAACACTGTGGAATCAGTCATGTTTATATATAACACATATAGATGTGTATGGTGAAAAGTATATACATCAAATATATGGAGCTATACATATAGAATATATACATATATGTTGTATATGTTATATAAATATAAGTATAGATATCAAAAAAAGAAATATATATATATATATATATATATATATATATATATATATATATATATATATATATATACATATATATATATATATATATATATATATATATATATATATATATATATATATATATATATATGTTAATCCACGGTGGTGCAGTGGTAGCATTGTTGCCTCACAGCAAGAGGTTCTCCCATTTGATTCTCTGCTGGAGTGCCTTCTATGTGGAGTCTGCATGTCTTCCCCATGGTCAAGTGACATTCGAAAGACATGCGTAGAATGGGTGTGCCTTTGTTGAAGGTTGGGCATCGAGCTGGCACCTCAGCACTCGTAAAAAGTCTACTGCCAATCATTAACAGACCGGAGTTCCGCTGTGGTGACCCCTAACCGGGAAAACCTGAAAGAAGGAAAAAAAAAAAAAAAATATATATATATATATATATATATATATATATATATATATTTATTTATTTATTTATATATACTCATAACATGTGTAATCATACCCAGCTTCTCCACATCTTAGTGCAAGAAATTCTGGATGAAGGCTGTCAAAATGGGGGGACAATGGTCCAAGACTAGGGACATAATGTATGTACTGCAATTATAAATGTAGAATGCTGCTACAGTAACAGGGTTTGTGTCAGCATACATGTTTGGAAGGATTGAAATCTGAAAGTGAAATGTATGTCATCATTTGCTGACAGAAATCCTCACATTATCACAGTGATTTACCACAGAAATGAAAATAATGATTCTGTGGAATGGACTGGAAATATGAGCATTTTTTCATTTTCTGGCGATCAATAAACCTGGACAGTTTGAAACAAACTGGGCAGTCGAGAGGTATGCTCAGTTTCCCTTAGTACAACAAATCTGGACCAAGCCTGACAAATGGGGGGGGGTAAAGCCATGAAACTGGGAATACAGTTGATGCAGTAACACCCTCCTGTCTGTTGTAACATATATTGACTGGAATAACCCCAGTCCAAAACCAAATTACTCTTCACTAGTTACTGACATCAATCTTAACATCATCCCACTGATGTGTCAGAAATATACAATATGTAGGGGGGACAGGCAACAGTACATCTGGCAAATATCTGGACATAACATCACAGTAGGGAAACTACACTGAGCTGCTAGGCATGTCACTAAACACTGTCTAAACTACAGGCAGACTGACACAACACTAACCCAATTTTGCTATGGGGAATTGGGGAATACACATGTAATTGCAAATATATCAGGCACTACAGGGATGTAACACCACTGGCAAACAGACACCAGTGTGAAAGTGCATACCCATAACCAACCTCACCACATTCAAAGTGATATACTGGTAATCCACATGAACAGAAGAGTATATGGACTGTGTGAACAAAATCATCAGCATGTTTTCCACTCACACACTACCCCTACATATACTGGTCCAATTCATAGTATAGTCTGACACCTGACTGTGGTATGGGACATGTGTTAGTCTGCCCGTACAAACATATACAGCTGATAGAGCACCAGAAACTGAAGCAGCATGCAAAGTCAGATAGAAAAGGATCCTCAACACTTGCATCTACTCCACTCTCTACACAGGCCAAATAACACATTCGCAATACACTGCTCCACAATCCTGACAGTCTGTCAACAATTGCCAGAAATACACAGTCCTCTCAACTGTATAGAATCCCACAGAATGTCCAGGCTTTGTCCTCATATATAAGGCCTCTTACACATAACATGTCTGGCAGTCTGATACATCACTGGGATGATATCACGAATGAAGTCACTATATAATGATATACTATACCTACCCACCTCTTACTGCATGACATCTGGACAAAGCCTGATATTCTTGGGGGGCAATGGCCCAAATGCCAGGGCATTATTGACATATTGCTGTTATAAACTGAGAAAGTTGCGGGTGTAACAGGGTTGTTGTAACATATTTGTTCTCAGGTATATGAAGTCAAAAACACACATGGATGTTACCATTTACTGACTGCAATCCTCAGAGTATGCTACTGAATTTCCAAGGGCAAAAAATGTTTGAGTAACACACCAAATATAAGAGTCCAAACCCTGGCCAGTCTCTGGATAGCCATACAGTTGAGAGTTATATCAACCACATAACACTATCAGACTTAAATTCATGCACAGCAGCCATATCCACACAAACCCTGTCAAATTAGCATTATTTCAACTGTATAACAGCAATACTTACATTCTGTCCCTATGTCTGGTACATTTTCCCCCAGTTTGTTGGGCTGTCTCCACAGTGTTTGTTGTAAGACGTATTTCTAACTATTCTCTGTGATGCTGTTTGTCACACACCTCCATGAACTTCTCCTCACAGGCAAGGAAAAGGGATAACACCCACATGAAGTACATAGTTATAGGAGTGTGTTTCCATGCTATTGGGTATGGGAATGATACCACAGCTGTTCTACATGCAATTAGCAAGTGGGGGACTCCAATTGGTGCACAGGCCATAAGCTGCTCATGAGCATTAGCTACAAAAGGCAAGCTGCTGCCTATACAAAACAGGTGTATATCCTACATCTGTCTCAGAGAGCTAGAGTGAGACAAACAAACAGACACACACACACACACACACACACACACACACACACACACACGCACACACGCACACACGCAAACACACACACACACCCACACACCCACACACACACACACACACACACACACTGAAATGGATGGATTATACCAACTGAACCAAAAAAAAAACAGGTATGTCAAACAAGCATATAATGGAATGTCATAGGGGGTATGCAAATGTGGAAAATAGGAAGTTCAAACAATATTATGTCTCAAAAACACATGCTGTACTAATATATTGCTGAGCAGAACCTATACCCATTGCATCGGTGTATGTCTGCAGTGACATAGAACACAGCTCAGGGCCCTGAGTCACCTCAGGAAAGGATGGCTCGCATATGACCACTACTGGAGTGTGTGTTGCACAATACTGACTGTGACACTGCTAGACCAGCTATTAGGATGTTGCAGATATACATATGTTAATTGTCATTACAAATATGATACACATGTTTGTCTCAGACATGTGATGGACCTATACAAGGTATTTGCATACTGAAATACTGTCGCAGCAGTGTGTTGAACTGCATGTGATATGCTGAGCTCATACCATTCAACTGACCATATGTGTGCCTCATATTTGTAGTTATGTCATCAACAGTTGTGTTATGTCTGGCAAATAATTGTAAACCTGTGAACACTGACATTACAACATCACCTTCCCTTTTTTTAGCTATAACCATTAGAGGTTGCCACAGCAGATCATCCATCTCCATGTCTTCCAGTTCTCTGCATCATGTTTTGTCACACCAACCACTTGCATGTCCACTATCACCACATACATACACTTTATCTCAGGCCTTCCTCTTTTCCTCTTACCTGGCAGCCTCATCCTTGCCCAGATATACTCAGCATGCCTCCTCATCACATGTCCAAACCAACATAATCCTGCTACTCTCTGGCTTTGTCCACAAGCTGTCCAACTTGGGCTGACCTCCTAACATACATATTCCTAATCTTGTCCACCGTCATCACACCCAGTGCAAATCTTAACATCATTAACTCTACTACGTTCAGCTCTGACTAGTGTCTTTTTTTTTGCAATGCCAATGTCTCCTAACCATATAACATAGCTGGTCTCACTCCACTTGTAAACTTTCCCTATCACTCTTAATGGTACTTGTCTGTCACAAATCACTCCTGACATTCATTCCTCCCCACTCTAGATCATTCCTCCACCTCTCCAGGGTGTCCTCAACCTGTTCCCTACTCTCACTACAGACCACAATGTCATCTGCCAACAGCACAGTCTATGGGGGATTCCTGTTTGATCATGTCTATCAACCTGTCCATCATCACTGAAAATAAGAAAGGGCTCATAGGTGATCCCTGATGTGCTCCCACCGCCATCTTAAATGCACCTGTCACTCCCATTGCAGAACTCACTGCTGTCACAATAGCCTTGCACATATCCTGTAGCATTCTTATGGATTCCTCCACCACTCCTGACCTCATCATACAATACCACAACTCCTCTCTAGGCATCCTGTGAAATGCTGTCTCTAAGTCCATAAAGACACAATTCAACTTCTTCAGACCTTCTCTGTATGTCTCCATCAACACTCTCAGAGCAAACATTGCATCTGTACTGCTCTTAACTGGCATGAAACCATACTGCTGCTCAGTAATCCTCACCTCCCATCTTAATCAAGCTTCCATCACCCTTTACCACTACCCCATGCTGTGACTAATCAGTGTTATCCCTCTGTAGTTACTACAGCTCTGCACACCACCCTTATTCTCATAATCAGTACCCAAACACATTTTATCCACTCCTCACGCATCCTCTCACTTCCAAGATTATAGTAAACAATCCGGTTAAGAAGACAACTGCCATTTGTCCTAAACACCTGCATGCTTCCACAGGTATGTCATCTCTACCAATAGCCTTTCCATTTTAAAACCTTTTTATAGCTATCCTTGCTTCCTCCTTGATAATCTGTTGCACATCTTGATTCACCATACCTACATCATCCAACCTTCTCTTTCTCTCATTCTCTTCATTCAACAGTCCATCAAAGTACTTTTTTCCACGTGCTCAACACACTCTCCTCTCTTGTGAGTACACTTTCACCATTATCCTTTATCATTCTTATTCGATGCACATCCTTTCTAGCTATGTGCCTCTGTCTAGCCAAATGGTACAGCTCCTATTCCCCATCCTTGGTGCCCAACCTTACATACAACCCTTCAGATGCCCCATCTTCAGCCTCTGTCACCACTCTCGTTGCCATGCACCCCATCTTCCTATACACCTGTCTACTCTCTTCATCTGTCTGACAATCCCACTTCTCCTTGGCCAACCTCTTTCTCTGTAAACTCCCCTCTACTCCCACATGCCACCACCAGGTCTTCTTGTCCTTCTTCCTCTGTGCAGATGTCACACCAAGCCCCATTCGTCTCATCTCCCTTACTAGCTGGGATGTAGTTACCCAGACATTTGCTAACTCTTCACTGCCACCCACTGCCTGTCTTAACGCTTCCCTGAACTCAACCTCGCAATCACCCTTTCTCAGTATCCACCATTTGATCCATGGTGCTGCCCTCACACTCCTCCCCCTCTTTTTGATAACCAATGTCATCCCATAGATCAACATTCCGTGCTGCCTAACTACACTTTTTCCTGTCACCACTTTTCAGTTACCAATCCCCTTCAAACAGGCCCACCTGAATAGGAGATAATCCATCTGTGTGCATCTTTCTCCACTCTTGTATATCATCCTATACCCCTCGGTCTTGTAAAACTATGTATTCACCACAGCCATGTCCAACCTCTTTTGCAAACTCCACCACCATCTCATCTTCTGCATTCCCTTGCTTAACACCATACCTACCCATCACTTCTGCATCCCCTCTGTCCTCTTCACCAACATGCCCATTGAAATCTGCTCCAATCACCACTCTCCTACCCTTGGGTACACTCATCACCACTTCATCCAACCACATTAAAGTACATCTGTCTCATCCATCACACATACAATTAGCAGAGCATATGCACTAACAACTGTCATCATTACACCATCAATTCCCAGCCTCCTAAACATCACTCTACCCGACACTCTTATCACCTGCACAAATACTCTTGGCATAATGTTCCTTCAGGTTAACCCCTACACCAGTTCCCCTCCCATACACACTATGACAGAACTATTTGGACCTGACTCTGATACACCCAGCTGTACACCCCTTCCATCTGGTCTCTGGCACACACAATATATTCACCTTTCTTCTGTCCATCATATCAGCTAGCTCTGTCCCCATAGCAGTCATACTCACAGCATTAACAGTTACTGCCCTCACTATCGCACTCCTAGCCTTTTTCCTCTCTGACTTCCATATGAACGTCAGACATCCTCCAGGGTATGTCTGTGAATGCAAAGGCTACTGCACTATCAAATGACATATGTGTGTTACAGCAATATAAAGAAAGTGTCACTAATCTTGGCCCATAGCCCACCATGTATGTGCCATGTCCTCCAGATGTCCTGCCCTAACAGGTTGACATGACTGACTGAGGAGCAAGACTGTAATTACAGTGTGCCATACTGACATAGAACAGAAATGTATAGCAGGTATTACCTGTGCATATGTATGTATGGGTAGGTGTACCTGGCTGCCTCATAAAAACCGACATGGGATGCAAAACGTCAGGTACATAAGCTGTACATGTTGTACAAGTGTGTAACCTTAGTTTCTGTTCATGCAACAGAGTTGCACTTCTACAGCTACTGGTTGTGGCATTGCCCTGATACAGACATGGGTAGTATAATAAGCACAAATATCACGTTGAAATTGTAGAGGTGGCCAGCTGTGTTCTGACCTTGCGTCCATGCCTAGTACCTTTCCTGGACAACAGCAATGCACAAAACACATAATGTGATGCTATATTGGCTGTACAGGGCAAAGTAGATGCAGGCACCAACTGGGCAGCATGTCAACCTTTGTCTGAATGAACATATTAGGTCACAGGTGGATTATTGTAAGGCTAACTATGAGTACAAATTGGACACATCCACTAAGGACAATCACAAGGCCATCTGTCTGCAGTCTCAGAGGCAAAAACCCAACCCACCCTGTTATGGTGGTCAGTCACAGCACATACACATACACCATAGATAGAGTCAACCCACTGCAGATAGGTTTAGGGCAAACATCACTCCCATGGCTCACCATCAGTATAGGTGGATAAGCACAGCATATGCACCCCTCCCCTCATCATCATGGATCAGGTGCAAACTGCCTAATCAAGCTTAACAAAAGCAAGTCCCCTTGGGGCCTGATAACATTCCTGTCTGCATCCTACATGAACTCAGGCATATGCTTCCAGCTCCATTACACACTGTATGCAAGCAAAGTCTGAGCACCATTGACATCCCATCTGCAAGGAACACAGCCATTGTCATCCCTCTACACAAACGTGAATGATGAATGGTGGTTTATTCAATGTATTGGCCCTCATTGGGGGCTCATGACACATCAGGACCAGGAGTACAATGCATGTTCATACAGTGCTGCCAGGTACAGGGGTATGATGTGTTTGTAAGTGGTGGCTAATGATAGTCCATATTCATGTGCTGGCTCTGTAAATAACTTTTGGCAATGTCTGAGGTCGTGTGATCTGCTTCCCTGTTTATGTCTTCCAGGTCCCATGCAGCGGCAACTGCCTTACACAGATGCAGAGACAGCAGCCATCACAGAAGCTGTAATCTTAAACTATGCCATCCTTTCTGGCCATAGCCGGCAAAATCTGCAGGAGCGGACTGCCCTGTAGGACGAGATCGTTCACAGAGTGAATATCTTAGGCCACCATAGACACACATATGATCAGGTCAGACATAGAGCAACTGACCTGATACATCATGCACAGCAAAGGGCTGCTGCTGTAGTGAGGGACCGTTTTGCTACCGGTGGGGGGAGTCAGCCACACAGGCTCAACTTACAGTGACAGAGGAGCTCATTGCCAACCTTAGGGTAGCCCCCACACAACCTCAAACACAGGAAACAGCAGTTGTGGAGGTGGGTGATGCCCAGTCTCTAGATGCATATGTCAGTGCAAATTGAATTAGTGGGTGTGGTTTAGTAATGCACACAAGTGCACATCTATGGTGAAGGACAGCAAATTGTGTAATATCATAGTGTGTACTGTACCTGTGCAGAAACATAACATTCATTTTGTACCAATGTCTAATGTGAATCTGCAGATAATACCTTTCCCTCACAACTGCATAGGTCCCCCTGGTCTGCAAATGGGACAGCAGCATGAAGCTGGTAAGTGTGAGATTTTCCTGATGCTGCTCACCAGTACCCCAGGCATGCTAAAGTTGATAATTTAATTATGACCATGCACATAACTGTTATACTCAGCCATTTGGAAATATCTGCATGTTTACTTTTGGTGATGTTTACTGCACTGAATCACGGTGGTCATCAAAGGGGCCTATTTGCAGGAGATGTCACATATCTGTGGCATACCTCACAACCTGTCATTGCAGGACATCTGGACAAAGACTGACAAAATTGGGGGACAAAGGCCCAAAACTAAGGTCATATTGCATAAATTAGTGGTATACAGTGCATATAAATGGTGTATACACCTGTTGGAATGCCAGGTATTTGTGATATACAAAATTGAGAGTACAATAGACAATTTCAAAATACTGCCAACCTTTCATGTGATCTATAACCTGTACAATTCAAGTGTAAAGCAAACAAATCTGTTAGGGGAACAATAATGACACATAACAATAGTACAACAACCTAGATGCATTATGCGTGCACAGGCTGAAGCTACTACTGTGTTGAGGTAGCTTTCAATATAACTACAGGAGAACATCTTATTGGGTACATACCTGCCATCAATTTCAGAGATTCTTTGATTAACAGCAAATAACAGTCAGCTGTCCTACCAGGATTATCCTAAAATATACCCATTTGAATGCTACAGCAACAGCCATGCTTCGCATAGAGCTGAAGAAGCTGCTAAGGGACCACATGTTTGAGATGTATCAGTCTGGAGAAGGGTACCAAAACATTTCCAGAGCATTGCACATACCATGGAACACAGTGCAGACAGTTATCAAAAGGTGATGAAAATATGGGGCTACAGTGATATTGTGAAGGAGTGAACAGTCCACCAAAGTCTATGAGAATACAAGACCAAAACTAGCCAGGGAGGCTGCCAGGAGTCCTACAGAAACAGTGAAGAAGTAGCAGGAATCTTCAGCAAGTACTGGGTGTGTACTACATGTCACAACAATCTTCCATGGTCTCCATATGTCCTGCCTATAGGGTAGGGTTGGATGATGGCAGAAGTTCCTTACAACAAACAATATCCAGGCCTGGTGAAAGTCTGAAAACAATACATCAGGTCTCCAAAAAGTAAGTGGGAAAATGTGTTATGGTAATATGGGATGACGGTTGAACTCTTTGGCCACAATTCTTAAAGGTGTGTTTGGCGCAATAACACCACTGCACATCACCACAACACAACCGCCACGGTAAAACATGGTGATGGCAGTGTCCTGATTTTGGGTTGTTGTTCACAAGCTGGAATTGGGGTTGTAGCCACGTTAGAGGGGATTATTAACAGTTCCAAACACTGGTCTCTTGTAGCCCCAATCCTTCTGGTGTCTGCCACATGGCTGTAGATGGTGAGGAATTCCACCTTTCCACACAACAATGGCCCAAACCATACATCCAAATCAACAAAAGGATGGCTTCACCAGAATACATGCAACATTCTGCAATGGCCCAGCCAGAGCCCACACCTATGTCCAATAGCATATATGCAGGGTGACCTGAAGAGGGCAGTGCACAGGGGATGCCCTTGCAATCTGACATAGATGGAGGTGTTTTGCAAGGGAGAGTGTGCAAACATTAGCAAGTCCAGATGTGCCATGCTTATAGATACCTTCCCAAGAGGACTGCATGCTGTGATTAAATCAAAAGGTGCTTTAACAGAGTATTACTTTAAGGATGTGCACACTCATGCACCCAGCCTACTGTATCTATTTCATTTACCATATGCTACCTGTAACTGATGTGTATGTCCTTCATTTGGATTGCACAGGTTATATGTCATATGAAATGATGGCAGTGCTATGACCTGATTTCTGATGTCTCATGTGATATATCACAAAAACCTGGCATATTAACAGGTGTGTGTACATTTACTACATCCATTGTAAGCTTGGGAAGTTGTTTGAGAAACCGGCTTTGTTTTAACATACATGTACTGCAGGTTATGCAGTCTGCACCTCAAACTAGGACATGAATTAGTGGCACCAATCCACAGGTCAACCCAGTAATGTATCAGACAAACAAAGGAGTTATGAGGAACAGACCAAACATATGAGCCACACATGTAGACATTCAGCAAAACCCTGTACAGTTGGGTGGCATGTTCTGTAGGAGTTGCCACAGTGCTATACAGGTGAAAAGCAATAATTTACATGGGTGCAGTGTGTGCTAGGTGAAGGGCCATCACCTACTAACACCACTCATGTATACCAGAGGTGTAAATTAGTAGTAACAGTAATTGGAAAGGGCTGCACTGCATGATGCTGAGGATCTTTCCAGAGTGCGTATCTTATTGTCTGACTGTGTGTTGTGAATCCCCCCAGTCAATGTGAGGTCTGTGTAATGCCTTTGAGGCACCTCACCTTTATGTGTGTGTGTGTGTGTGTGTGTGTGTGTGTGTGTGTGTGTGTGTGTGTGTGTGTGTGTGTGTGTGTGTGTGTGTGTGTACCAGCAAACATTAAAGTGCCAGTAGTAATTTACATATGTTGTTTTCCCTCAGAGGTAGACATGGTGGCCACAGTCCCTCCTGCTCTGATTCTCATGTCAGTGTCTCTGCAGACTCTGACCATGATGATACTCATATTGAGGCACAGGTGGGGTTGTCATGGGCTGAATCTGTATCATCGGTTGCTATCCCACTATTGTCAACCCCATCCCCGGACACAGTCACAATGCCCACACATACCCTGTCACCAGTGGCCACAGATAATAGACAGTTAGTGGGTGGTGGCATGGAACAGGCTACTGTGGAGACTTTGTGTTAAATAAAAGTAAGATTTCAATACACAGGAGGTTCAGGTTAAAAAGTTTACTAGTGTACACCAGGAGGCAAAAAACGTGCAAGTACAGAATTTTGTCTGACATGAAGCAGGAAGCACAAAATTTTATATAGGTTTAACATTTAAGCTATGCCCACCTTACTGACATGATATGTCACAGGGCATCTACATCACTTTAGCTTACAGTCCTTTATTCATAAAGCTGTTGATGCTGTATATTTAAAAAAAAAAACTTTTCCTCTAGATACAATACGTCCTTGCTATCCAGCTGGTCAGACATAATGTCTTTCTGTAAAGTTACTTCTTCAAGGTTTCATATCAGTTCAAATACAATAGCAGCTTCAGTCTTTTAATACACATCTTTGTTCTCTGTTACACTTTCTCACACAGCTGTGTGCTATCTCAGTAACACATTATTAAGGCCAAATCATTCCAACAGGAAAGAGCAGAAGATTTCATTATTTCACACATTTAATTTCCTGACCCAGCAGATAATCACTTGTGAAAAACATAAACATTAAAACTTGCTAAGCTAGCATTCTGCCAGGGTCAAAGATCAGTTTTGCTTCAAGCCACACTGCAGTTTCAAAACTACTTACATTTACACATGAATTAATCTGTACTGTTATATGATTAATAGAATAAAATGCATTATATACTACTTTGCTTTTAAACTAGCATTTCTCATATATTCAAATACACATTTTTCTAACATTTTCCCCCCTATTAATACTTTTTATTCTATTTTGAAGTATGCATAGTGTCATTTCATCTCCTAGCCTTTTCCACTTAGGATTTTTAGCTAGGTGAGTCATTCAATCTATACTTCAGAAAAAATGTCATCTGAGATCAATCTTTCAATCTCAATATCTTGGTACAAAGTTTCAGTAACAGATACATCAATAAAATCTTTGATTAATCTTTTCATGCAGGGAATTCCACAGCAAACACATGCTCCTATTAGGAGTATACCCACACAAATGGCAATCAGAATATTCATTAGGATGAAACCCCACCCCCCCAAATAGATTCTGGAAAACGTCCGTCAGTGGGTTTGGGCCTGGTTCAGTCATGGCTGATACTTGCTGAATTACCTCTAGGTGGTTATTGATCTCATGATGATTGTCAGGAATATAAGCACAGCATTCTTCTTTGATAAGCGCGCACATACCACCTCTCGCCGCTAGGGTGAAGTCAAGAGCCATTCGATTTTTGTAGCACAACAGTTCTCATTGCATTCATTTCATCAGTCACCAGTTCTAGGGTGGAAAAAGTTGCATTACTCATTACTTCGAGAAGTTTCGACAGCTTCCTCAGCTCCCAGATCGATTTGACTGCTCCATAGGCTGGGAATATTCCTGCCCAAGATATAACACTGTCACTCAAGTCCATATGGGTCAATTTGCTTTTGTCTTTTACTGAATTGTGGTCTTTCCAGCCAGCTTCGATCTTTCCAACTGGATTCACAGGTTTTTTAACTGGACTTTCAGGTTTTCGGGCTGCTTCTCTCACATTTCGTATCTTACCCAAAGGTAATTCTGCAGTATGTCTTATTGCCGGAACCAAATAACCCAGAAAACAACTGCCGGGCCAATTCTCAGGTAACTATTTATAAGTCTTTTTCCCACAAATAAAATAACAGTTTTCTACTTTAGTACTAATACGCATCAGCCCTGCATGAAACATTTTCTGATCTATAACTGACAATTGTTTAAACAAAACTGGATTTTTGCGAATGTCATTCATAGTTGTTTTCAATGAGTTCAAATACGAGTCATAATTAGTATTGCAAAAAGTATTGCCATTACCATTCTTAATATAACATCGGTAAGATATGGTTATATTACAATTTCTCCAGCCCGCCTGGAGGGTGTCATTTTTATAAAAACATACAACTCCTTTTTGTGTGACAGGTAAAAATAAAGCTATCTTGTCCTGTGGTCTCACAGTTCCTGTATCGAAAAGTAAATTCTCCCAAGTCTCATTTATCCCCAAAGGGACAGCGGACATTATCAGTCCTCCATATGCTGTTGGTATAGCTGTACAAACCCAGCAATTTGAAATTTTCATAGTCTCTGCATATACACGTTTCATGGCTAGGTATGTGTTAAAATTTGGATGCCAGTCTATAGACGTTTCATCACGCCTTCCCACTTTCACTTGTGTGGTTGTGTGTAGGATAAACCACAACAAGAGGAAAATTGTCACAAATACAGTCAATAAATGTACACTCAACAAAATGATTATGCAACATCTCTGGGGTTGTTCTAAATTTCTATTCGCTTTGTTTTTGGCCATCTCGGTCTGGTTGTGTATCAGTCACAAAGTTTTTATCAAGTTGAAAGTTCTTTACCGGTTTACAATGTGTCAAATGAACCCAGTACGTCCTCTCGGCCACTCTGACTGCAGTAGGTGTTGCCAACAGAACCTGGTACGGTCCCTCCCACTTTTGACTCGCCCAATTCTTCCTTTTCGTCACTTTCAGCCAAACCCACGACCCTGGGGCCAAGACTGCTTCCACCGGTCTGGTCTGTTCCTTATCTGAAAAAGAGTTAAACTGCAAAACAGATTTATTTGTTAACAGTTTCCTCGTATAACTAGCTAATGAACTGTCAGCCTCTTGCTCTGCAGGCATGAGAGCTTTCCACTGAGGCACATAATATGCTCTCCTAAAAACCATTTCAAAGGGAGTCAAACCCTTTACATTTGGAACCATTCTCATACTCAGCAGTGCTAAAGGCAGACAGTATATCCAATTATTTTGGGTTTCCTCTACTAGCTTCCTAAGTTTACTTTTTAGGGTACCATTGTACCTTTCCACTAGTCCTGCTGACTGTGGGTGGTAGGCACAATGGTTCTTTAAGGAGATACCAAAAAATCTCCCAAGTTGGTGGATTGTCTGGTTTACAAAATGTGTGCCGTTGCCACTATAAATCCTTTCCGGAATGCCAAATCTAGGGATTACTTCTTTTATCAGGGCTTTCGCCACTGTTGCTGCATCCGGGTTTTTGGTTGGAAAAGCTTCTACCCATTTGGAAAACATGTCTACAATAACTAAACAAAACTTTTTCCCTTCACATTTATTCAGTTCTATGAAATCCATACAAATAGTATGGAACGGGTATGGTGGTATAGGAAAACTTCCTTGCTTGGTTTTAAATGCTCCTTGTGCATGGTGCTTGTTACAAGTATGACAAGCTGCACAAAATTTTTTTGTGTAGCTTGTGTATCCATATGTTTGGAATATTCGGTTTACTAACTGTACCATCCCCCCTGTTGAGACATGGCACTGCCCATGGCTCAACAAAGCTGCATATCTAAATAAATTAGACGGCAATATCAGTTTTCTTTCTTTGGAAATGTACAGTCCATTCTCAAGAATTGCACCTCGTTTTACCCATTTTTGTTTCTCTGCTTTTGTAGTAAGTGTCTGCATTGTTTTTAACATGTCTAAATCTAAAATCTCAGAGGGTTGTAATTCCTCATTTAAAAGTAAAGTTTCTGAGTCTGAGGCTGCTTGCTTTGCAGCTGCATCAGCTCGTGCATTGCCTTTTGAAATCTTATCCTGCTGTTTTGTATGAGCTACACCTTTACAAATAGCTACTTTGGTAGGTAACTGAATAGATTCTAATAACTCCAAAATAAATTGCGCATGATTAATAGGTTTTCCACTGGATGTTATCATTCCTCTATTTTTCCATTGTTGTGCAAATACATGTACTGTAGAAAAAGCATACTGACTATCAGTATATATGTTCACACACTTGTTTTTTGCTAAAGTACATGCCCTCGTCAAAGCTTTCAATTCTGCTGCTTGTGCAAATAAGTTGTGTGGTAAGGATTGAGCTTCTAAAATTTCAGTGTCTGTAACTACTGCATATCCTACCAGATTCTTCCCTGTAGGACCCCTGCTGCATGAGCCATCCACGTAATATGTCACCTCGGCATTATTCAAGGGCATATCTGTGAGATCTTGTCTAGGTAAAGCTAACTGTTCAATTTTATAACTTCTCTATTCATTGATAGAGGTTATGATATTAATATTTTAATGAATAGTGGAAATGAAATTTTTGAGAAACGTGAGTCTTTATTTCCAGCAATATTAAATGAACCCATGGATCAAAATATAATAAAAGTATGTAAAAATAGGAGTTTTGAAAAAGAAGTTATATGTTCCTTGGAAATGAGTGGTGAAATGAATGTAATTGCATCAATTCTTACAAAGAATTGGAGAATTATTCAAGGGAATCATGATGTTTCAAAAATATTAGGTAGTAAACCACAGTTTGTATTTAGGAATTCCAACAATATTAAAAAAATGTTGGAATATCAAAATATTGATTTTAGGAAAGGTAATATAAATAAAAAAGGCATGTTTTGTTGTCAGAATTGTACAATTTGTCGGTTCATCTCTGTGGGTACAAGTATTTCCATAGCCAATAGTGATAGAATTATTGAAGTTCCTGGTTATGTAGACTGTAATTCATGCGGGTTAGTATATATAGGCATGTGTACGGCATGCCCGGCTTTTTATGTGGGAATGACCACACGTAATTTAAGCACCCGCATAAAAGAACATCTGTACAGTATAAAGTGTAAAGATGACAAAAATGCCTTATATAAACATTCTATTAATTGTGAATTTTTTAAAAAATTTGTATTTTCAGTACTAGAAATATGTGAACCTGACTGTAGAGCTGGTGATTTCAAGAATTTTTTGGAACAAAGGGAAACACTATGGCAGGTCAGGTTAAACTCAGATAAACATCCTGGGTTAAATGAATCAATTAATGTGAAATGTTTTTTTAAAATACAGAAAATTAGGTATAAATAAGGAGTATAATATACTACATTTATTTAACAATTAAGCACTATTTTAGTGATTTTTTAAGTATTTTTTAACATAGTTGATTAT
Source organism: Protopterus annectens (assembly GCF_019279795.1). Lineage (NCBI taxonomy): Eukaryota > Metazoa > Chordata > Ceratodontiformes > Protopteridae > Protopterus > Protopterus annectens. The sequence goes on from NC_056749.1 coordinate 851,082,971, forward strand.
TAATTAATTGTTTAATTATGTTATTTAATTATGTGATAATTGATTGTGTATTTAAACAGGTTGAAATGTGTATTGGGTATTTTCTGATGAAGTCGTATGATGAAAGCGTGTATTAAAGTGTTTTGTACGCTATTTTGACTGGATTTATATTATTGGTGCTATCTATTTTTGTATTTTTACTTTGTTTTGCCACTCTATACGAACTGGTTTTTTTGGAGGAGTTCATTTGCATATTTAACTGTTCAATTTCCTCCAGGCAGCTGTGTGGTGTGCCCTCCACAGGAGTTGGAAGTAATCTTGATGGATTCAATGTCGTACATCGTTCAATTGTCATATGAGGTTTGCTCAGCAGTATAGTCATACAGGAAAGATGTCTAGCAGGAGAAAGGTATGCCACTTTCTCTTGCAGTAAAATTATTGCAACTGCATGAGGCACTCTCAATGTGAGAGGGTGGAATAACACCACTGAGGCCGAAGCCTGTACTGCCATTGCAGCTGCAACTGCTGCTTCTACACAGTGAGGCAAAGATCGCGCCACTGGGTCTAACTGTGATGAATAATAGGCTATGGGGTGTTGCTTATCCCCATGTTGTTGCGTCAATACTGACGTCATATATCCTTGCTTACAATCTACGGTCTGAAAGAATCGTTTATGATAATTTGGAAGTCCTAAAACTAATGAAGAAGCTATCAACTGCTTCAACCTGCAGAAAGCCGTTTCTGCTTCGGGTGTCCATTGTAAGATATCTTGTGCTGCCATTGGTGTCTTATATATCGTCAGTCAGTGGAGCAGATTCCAAAGCATAATTTGGTATCCAACTCCAACAAAAATTAGTTGTACCCAAGAAAGACATCATTTCTTTCTTGGTTGTTGGTTTGGGTGCTTGCAAAATTGCTGTTTTTCTTTCCTCATCTAGTATTCTACCTTCATTGGATATTACATATCCCAAGTATCTAACTTGTTTTCTCCAAAGTTGTAACTTACTTTTGTTTACTTTGTGTCCTTGTGTTGCTAAAAATTTCAATGATGCTACAGTATCCTCCCTGCACTGTTGCTGGGTGGGGGTTCTAGCAAGATGTCATCTACTTAAAGTAGAATTTGACTACCTCCTGGTGGGGTAAACCCTGCCAGGTTGCTAGCCATTTTTTGTGCAAATATTGTTGGACTCTCACAATATCCCTGTGGTAGTTGAGTATATGTATACCTTTTACCCTGAAATGTAAATGCAAACCAATATTGACTATCAGGATGTATAGGTATTGAAAAGAAAGCATTGCTAATACCTACCACAGAGAAATATTTCTGTTGCAGTTCTAAATCGTTTAACAAGGTATGTGGGTCTGGCACAGTAGGTGCTCTAGGTATTACTGCATTATTTACAGCTTGTAATCTTGTACCATCCGTCATTCCCCGTTTGCTTTTTTAACAGGAAATAGGGGTGTATTACATGGTGAATCAGGAGATTCTACCAGTACTCCTTCTTTGAGTAATGCTGCTATTATAGGCTTAATTCCTATTTCTGCATCCTTTCTCAAAGGGTATTGTCTTTTCTGTGGTCTAAAAGCTGACTTTGGGGTAATTGTAACTGGTCCTGCTGTTCAAATAAGTCCTACATCTGACTTGCCTGTTGACCAGAGTTGTTAGAATTTCACATAAAGCCTTTTCTTCTTCTTCTAATAAGAATGCTAATCAGCTGTCCTCGCTAGATTGCAAGTGTACAGCTGGATGTGTCTGTGTCAACCAATTCAGTTTTTGTTTTTGTATCCCTTGTTCTGATAGTTCTAAATCAGTCTGTTTCTCCCATCTTGTTACTTTTTCTCCTAAGTCTGCCCATTTGACACTTTTGTTCTTTGTCAAGCTGACATGTGGTAACTGATTTGATCTATACAATGCAAGGAATTCTTGAGGTAACGAACAGCTAACTACACTGTTCCCCTCAGTATCCCAGTACAAAGTATGCAAAACCAATCTAGTTGCACGATTTCTAAACAATTATTGCTCATACTCTCTATCAGGTCCTGGTGTAGTACAGTAGTATACAGTACAGTGTAACAAATGCTGTCAATCAGTGTCAAGGGAGGGGGCTTTACTGATGGCTACGTTCATCAGTTCCACGGTTACTGCCCCTGGACCAGTCGTGACTAGGTCCTGGCTGTACCAGTAAAAAGTTTCACCCTCTGATCACACTACAAAGGTATCCATTTGTCTCTGTGCCTCCATACCTTGTACAGTTGGAACTACTGCTATGCCAAATATCTGCATAAGGTCCCTGCCCAATAGGTTTACTGAACACTTTGCAGAAACAACAATTTTACTTCTCTGGGTCATACCTGAAACAGGGTCAGTTATTGCTATATCATGGGAAAGTGGTTCCCTGTATAGTTGTCCGTTTGCTGCTTTCACTAATATATAATCAGGTGATTCAGAATGTTCTGGTAACTTGGAGGGTGTATCAAAGTCCATGACGCTGCTGAGTCACACAGGAATTTGACTTCCCTTCCCTCCACCAGAAGTGTAACTTCCGGTGTCGTATCTGCTAAGTAGAGCTCTAAGCTCAATAATGCTAAGTCTAAAATTTCACTTTCTCCATCCTCCATATCTACTTGCACTTCCTCTACTCCTTCTATCACATTTACATTCGTTTTCTGTTTAGTAACTTTTCTTGATGATTTCTGACTTTCACATTATGTATCTTCTCTATCATATATTCAGTCCTCATCTCCCTTATCTTCTGTAATTACCTTTTTGTTTTGCCTACAATCCCTTGCTAGATGTCCCTTTTTCCCACACTTGAAGCATTCACCTCTCTTTTTCCTCTCTTCAAAATCTTCTGATCGTTTGTCAGACTGTTTGTTTCCCTGGGCATTCTTCTTTCCCTTTTTACCTGACTGTAATACAAATACTTCAGCTCCGTCTTCAGCAGTGAAGACTTGCGCCTTCTTTTTCTTTTTACTATTAAAATGTCTTTCAGCATGTCTAGCGTATTCGAGTAAGGCTTGTAGCCTCCCTGTTCGATGGTCTATCATATGCTTCGTAATGAAACTACTAATAGGTGCAATGCAACCTTTCAAAAATGCATTTTTTAATTGTTGTTCATACAGGGAATCATTTGTTTGGTTCTCAGGAACCGACATACCGCTATGATTATTAAAACATTCTAATAATCTAGCATAATACCCATCTATTGTTTCATTTTCCTGTTGTATGCATTGATTAATGCAAGTCCAGTCTGTTCTAGGTTTCCATTTCTCAGAGATTCGGTCTGTCAGACTTCTCAATCTATTGTCTAACTCTGCGTCCCTATGTGGGAGTGGTTTAAATTCTGCATTACGAGGATTCCAGTTGCCACAAATCATGTGCCAATTTGGACCTATAATTTGTCTTACTACTTTTTCTACTTCTTCCCCATTCAAGTGGTAACTCAACCTCATGCCTTGTAAATCTTCTAAAAATTTCGTAAAATTAACTTTGGATGGGGGATTCCCTCAGTAGCCATCCGGATATCTTCCGGTGTCCATGGTCTATATACTAAGAGTGTTGGGTCCTGCCTTCCTGTCCTGCCTGAGGATTTGGAACTTCTATAAGTGGGCATATTTCTTCCTCACTCTCATCCTGTAGATTTCTCTCTATTTGGTATGATTCTGTGTCCCTATGTGTTTTACGTGTTCGGGACCTAGTTTCAATAGGATCTCTAACAAATGGTTGTGGTCTTGTTGAAACTTCAGGATAACGCGGAGGCAGACCAGCCTGTCCACTCGCTTCATATCCTGAAAAGGGTAAGGGAGGGGGCAAGGGAGGAGGAGGAGGAGGAGGAGCTGTTGCTATTACCAAGTTATTATCCTCTTTGTCTAGAAATAATGTTTTTGAATTTTTCAGCTTCTGCTCTCTACGATTTGTTTCCTCAATCCACCTGTGTGCCTGAGGAATGCCTAATTGGCGTTGCTTTTTTGTCTGACCTTCTGTATCAGATTTAAGCTGTTTAAGGAGTTTAACTAGTGAAGTTTTTTCTAGTTTACCATCAAATTCATATTTATTAACCCATTTCGTATAATACCTACAGTTATCAGAACGTTATAATTGCATGTATTTTGCGTCTTCGGTTAGGGACGGATCTCGCGATGTTTTAGTGCACTGATTACCCATGTCAAAGAAAATGTTACGTAACCCTTTTTTTATCACGTTATATCAAATTCTCAGTTCCTGTTCACAGTTTATCTAGAATAACTGCCTACCTTATTCTGTTACCCTGATCTATGACCAAATATACAGTATTTCCTTTTGTCCCTGATCTGCAAAACAAATCTTGACAACAATATACTGTAACCTAGTCCCTGATCTAAAACAGAAAAAAGGCAAATTCTTCCTACCTGAGCCTCCGGTATTGAGAAAGTCCAAGTTCCACTTTTCGGCCACAGATCAGAAAGTGGCCAGCCTCTTTGCACGACAATTCAGTCGGAGGTCTTTTCACTCAAGAAGAACCATTTCGGTAACTTCTCCTGCGCAGTATACGCTCTGATCTGCGGCTTACCAAGGGAATTCCGGTCCGAAGGACCAAACTGTTAAATAAAATAAGATTTCAATACACAGGAGGTTCAGGTTACAAAGTTTACTAGTGTACACCAGGAGGCATAAAACGTACAAGTACAGAATTTTGTCTGACATGAAACAGGAAGCACACAATTTTATATAGGTTTAACATTTAAGCTATGCCCACCTTACTGACGTGATATGTCACAGGGCATCTACATCACTTTAGCTTACAGTCCTTTATTCATAAAGCTGTTGATGTTGTATATTTCAAAAAAAAAACTTTTCCTCTAGATACAATACGGCCTTGCTATCCAGCTGGTCAGACATAATGTCTTTCTGTAAAGTTACTTCTTCAAGGTTTCATATCAGTTCGAATACAATAGCAGCTTCAGTCTTTTAATACACATCTTTGTTCTCTGTTACACTTTCTCACACAGCTGCGTGCTATCTCATTAACACATATACAAGGCCAAATCATTCCAACAGGAAAGAGCAGAAGATTTCATTATTTCACACATTTAATTTCCTGACCCAGCAGATAATCACTTGGGAAAAGCATAAACATTAAAACTTGCTAAGCTAGCATTCTGCCAGGGTCAAAGATCAGCTTTGCTTCAAGCCACACTGCAGTTTCAAAACTACTTACATTTACACATGAATTAATCTGTACTGTTATATGATTAATAGAATAAAATGCATTATATACTACTTTGCTTTTAAACTAGCATTTCTCATATATTCAAATACACATTTTTCTAACACTATGGCAAGTGAAGGTGCAGGCACTAGCCATAACCAGAGTGCTGGTGAGCTCCCACACAGGCAGATGGGCAGGGGTGTTCAGAGGAGGATTGCAGCCCACCATGCCCCTGTTGCAAGTGCCGTAGCAGCAGTCACCAGATGCATATTTCAGGCCATCATGGAGGCACAGGCATGTAATGAATGTAACACCAGACATATACACAGGATCATGGATGAACATGTCCTTGGTGTCCGTGGCGATATTCATGAACTCACTGCATCCATCTGTGAGCATACTGAGGTCATGCATAGATGGTGAGGGGAGACATTGGCACTCTTCAATCATAGAATATCTGTGTCTGAGTGTTTGGAGGACGATCGCCAGCAGCCATGTGGATGTAGGTCAGCACCACGATCAGCTGAGGGTCTGCATTGCCATGCACAATCACGTTCCCGTACTGGCAGTACCAACAGCACTACTGAAGGAGGCGTGCTGTCCACGCCACAGCAGGCCATGGGCACGTGATCCTGGCTGGTCCCAACAGGGAAGTGGATCTAGCAGGCAGCAATCACCATCAGGGAGTAGTACTGCATCTGGACTTGGCCTTGGTGGTGCCAATGATACCCTTGGCAGGCCCAGTTCCCATGTCCATGGCAGAAGATGGTGAACTGTACACCCTGCCATGTACAGCCACAGCTGTCCAAAATACCCCTGTGTAGGGCTCCCACATGGCGTGACTGTGTGCATGCAAACACACACACATCACATTCAGACAAGTCATCACCTCCACACACACACACACACACACACACACACACACACACACACACACACACACACACACACACACACACACCACCCCTGCACAGCCCATTTAATGAACACCCCCCAAACACACACACATGATGTCAACCGTATGGCCCAGCCTAGGCTTATGGCAAACCCACACAATACCCTGTGCATATGATTATACCTGTTGCCACATCCCTGCCATCCATACCATTGAGGCAGGGACATGCTAATATGGGTCTGATGCACAGGGTGACTTTAGGAGAGTGTAGCTATTTCTTGCTGTGTAAAGTGCTGTCATTTGGCAATTGTAATGGGTACACATCAGAGTATGTGTGTACCTTTTCGGCCATGATGCATTATTGGTGTTAGTAACATTAAGTATGCTGTATTCTGTTTATGTTCCAGGTGTCTATGTGTCAGCAAGATGTGGCCCTGCAGGCATCACCAATGAGGGGTATGGCAGTGTTGTAATACATCAACCGTGTAATTGCCGAGGTACAGCTGTATCTGCACACATTTCCCAGGTCTGTGTAACAGTTCTTGCATATGTCTCACAGTTTAAAGGGCTGAGTGGTTGTATATAAGTCTATGATGGTTGACATCAGCTCTAGTAGAGTGGACAGTGGCAAGCCTGGTGGGTGGAACACACCTCAGATTGCTAACACCCTCAACCCCAGAGGATATTGTATCAACCAAACACACAGAGAGTACTGTTCACATACACACACACACACACACACACACACACACACACACACACACACACACACACACACACACACACACACACATATATGCACGCACAGGATCACAGTTGCCAGTGTTGTGTTTGGAAACCCTACACATCAAGTTGTGTTACCACACTATCATGCGGTTATTGCAGTTGGCACAGGACTACTAGTGTGATGAGTGTTACAAGGTACCTGTAAGGTGAATAACATCACGTGGCCTTGTGGGGTATGGCAATGATGGGTTTACTGGGTGTGAGAGTATTCATGATAGTGTCACATACAAGTCTACACACTCACAACCACTGCTATACACACCAATACACACAAACACACACACACACACACACACACACACACACACACACACACACACACACACACACACACACACACACACACACACTTGCCAGTACTGACATTAGCAGACCAACCTATCTTGTTATTCGTATCATATTATTCCATACTGTTGCACAGGGCTTATAGAGCTGAAGAGTGTCTACAGATACCACCACAGTTGATGTGAACAGTGAGCCTCATACAATAGACCTAGGAATGTGTACTGTGAGTACCATGGCATAAAATATAAAACCACACCCATCCAAAGGATGCCATTCTCACACAAACACACACACACACGATACTCTTCTCTCACACACATTTGCCAGGACTGAGATTAGAACCCATACCTATCGATTTATTGTTACTACATTGTTACACATTTATCACATGTGCCATGGAGGTTATGGGGTGACACTTGTCCAAAGGTACTTCTAAGGTGAGGGACATCACCAGGCCTTGCAAATTATGACAATGGGTGATATACTGGGTGAAAGAGGCCACATACTACTGCAACCTACACATATACATACTTACACACAATAATACACATGCACACACATTTGCCAGGACTCATATTAGAACCCCTAACTATGTAGTTATTTGTATTATAGTGTTATGCAGTTACCACACACACCATAGAGCTTATAGGTTGGGGAGTGTCCCAAGGTACCTATATAGTGAATGACATCTACATCAATTGTAAGGTATGGTATGGTAGTTGTACTGGGTGAGATGGGTCACCAACTACTTTTACCCACATGTTTACACACTCACACACACTTTTATACACACTAATGCACACACACACACACACACACACACACACACACACACACACACACACACACACACACACACATGCACACTTGACAGTACTGAGATCCATAGGTTCAAAGATCATAGGTGTGTTTACGGCAAATGACCATGGAGGCTTTACAAGGCTAGCTCATGGGAATACACTGGCATCATGCTACCTGACAATACTCCCTAGTGTGTCTACTGATTATAGTCACTGGAGTGATCCACATGGTGGGTATTCTATTCCCCATCCACTCCTCCAGATTTCTCTTGAAGAAGGCCAGTGAAGTCCTCTTTTTGATATGTATGTGACATCTATTCCATAGCATGGCCAGTCTCTGGGTTGTGAACCTGTCCTTCCAGCATGTCCTGTTGATTTTGAGGATGAGTTTGAGGTATCTGGGGCATGTTGTGTAGACAGATTGGTTCCTTTGGATATAGCATTCCTGACAGGGTTGGGTCAGACATGGCTGTGTATGGCAGGCAGAGATCACACCTAAGTAGCCAATATGAGACAGAGATTCATTGGAGTTGTTGAAGTTTGTCCATATGGGGCAAGTATGTAGTACCTAAGATCCTCTTTGTGAGGTACATTTGCAGCCTCTCCTGTTGTTGCAGGTGTACAGTGGGGTACATGGCAAATGGGCCATAGTACACATTGATTGGCCTACTGAGGGGAGAGTACAGGGAAACACTGTCCTTTTACTTCCCGGATTCAACACCCTTAGTCAAGAGAAGTGACACATTGAAGGACTTTCAGAAGACAGTGGCACTGTGTTGGTCAACAGAGAACTCATTGTCATCCTGTGGCTCTCAGTTCCCTTATACCAACATCAGTGTTCAGTGGACTACCATCACTGTATTACTTTACGGGAACCATGTCATACCCAAAGGGGGTGGCGGCACATCATCTGGCATTGAGCTTATGTCCAGGGTTCTAACAACAATCATAGGTCTTAGAGAGGCCTTTGTAAAGGATGTCAACTTCATGTGGGGTGGGGGTAATAATAGCACCCACCTTGTAGTCATCTACTAACATTGTCAGCCATGGCACCTTCATATCGGGCTGGTCCTCTGAGGTGTGGATCTGAAACATGAGGGGACCCAGATCCACAACATGTGGGACTCCACTCATGATTGTTCAGCAGTCTGTCATGGCGTCCGCTGCTTTCACACTATGGGTTCTGTCTGTGAGCCAGTTTGCAGGCCACCTACTGATGTAGGGGTTGCTGCCTACCTGAGTGTGTTTGTGTATGATTCATGATTGGGGTGTAATATCCAAGGATTAGATGAGCTGCCTATCTTGTTATCTATTCCATACTGTCACATAGTTACTGCACATGACACAATGCTTATAGGGCTGTAGAGTGTCTACAGGTCCCTCTGCAGTGGATGACAACTGTGGGCCTTGTAATGTGGACACTGGGACATGTACTGGGTGGGCAACAGCAAAAAGTAGCAAAACCCACCCCAATGGCTATGGTTCTCACACAAACACAACAAGCCTCCAGAGACAGGATACTGTTCTTGTGCACACATACACTTGCCAGGACTAAGATTAGAAACCCTACCTATCTATTTATTGCTACTACAGTGTTACACATTTATCACATGCACCACAGAGCTTATAGGGTGAAAGTTGTCCAAAGGTACTTCTAAGGTGAGGAACATCAAAAGCCCTTGTAAAGTATGGCAATGGGTGATGTACTGGATGAGAGAGGCCACAGAATACTTTATCGCATGCACCACAGAGCTTATAGGGCTGAGGACTAACGAAAGGTACTTCTATGGTGACAGACATCTTCATGACTGCTAAAGTAGGTCAATGGGAAGTGCACTGGGTGGGACAGGCATGTTAATTCCTAAATCCTACTGACAATTCTCTGTGTATGAGCATGCCCAGTGTGACCTTCTATAGTAAATTTGGGACTCCACTCCAGGGGATTGTTGTACTTCAGTCTGGTTTGATTTGTGCTACAGCCATACCTTTCAACCTGTTGGTGCAGGCTATCTGGAGATAGCATATCAAAATGGGGAGACAATGGGCCATACAGTGATTGTAACTATTTCTCTTAGTAATGTATGGGTTGCTAGGGTTGCAAGGTTTGTTTTAGCAGACATCTGACATATATGATGTTTGACAGTGTCATGTATTGTTTCAGGACCTCCTCAGATCATCACAGTGATTTACCAGAGGAATACAGGATGGATATTGCATACACCTATATTATGGGCCAAATTCTGGGCATTCTTGCACAATCCAGCTAGTTGAGAGGTGTGCCTACAACCAATTGACTGCTGGAGTGTGGAAATGGTTCAGCACCTTGGTGATATATTACAATGATGGAATCTTTGTGCATTTCTGTTCTGGCATGATCTGATTTCCAGTCCACGGTTGGGTAATATAACTCAGGCAGGATCAGGGTGACAGGCAGACTCCAGATAAATTTGTAGGGAACAAGATATGTGGGGGTGTGTCCTGGGTCAGATATGTTGGCCTATAGCTACCAGTACTTTGCAAGGGTGTCTTATCAAAGGTTGACTGCACTTGGAGGGTCTTGTGTGTGTCAGACTGTTTGACCAGCCTGGAGGTGTGTGTGTGTCTGGCATATATGTAAGGCCCACCTCACTTTCATTTGTTTTGACTGGACACATTCTGGGGTGAGGATGTTGTATAGGATAAGTGATCAGGGAAAGGTGTGTTACTTCCCATGGCTGTGGGCCAGGGTTCTGTAGGTGCAGACATGTCACCATCATCCAGGCTTAGGACTGCCTGCAATGAGTGCATTCCCATGTTTAGATTCCTAGTCCTGCCTGTCATCTGTACAGTGTATCACAGAATGTCCAGATTCATGACTCATATATCTGGTTGGTTACCCAAATGAGTGTGGTTTTCAAGGAAAAGTGTAAGTCACTCAGGGTTGAAGTCATATAATACTGATAGTTGACATTGCAGTTTCAGACTTCATTCCCTTCAGACATTCCATTCTAATACAATCATTCCATCAGCTTTCTAACATTATTAGAGCAGTATTTCAAAGGTGTCCTTCTCTTTGGACCTTTATCACCCCATTATTCATGGCTTTGTCCAGATTTCTGGCTCTCTGAGGTTGGCAGGTTTGCTACTAGCAGTTAGCAGCATGGTCTTTTTTTGCATTTTGTTGAGTGTGTTATGTTGGTTTTATGGACCTAACAGGGCACTGTCAGTGAGGCATGGGCATTTGCCAGAGGCCTGTAGGCCAGGTGTGACAGATGCAGGCCATTTGTAGCAAGGCAGTGCATTGTGATGATCAAGGCCATATCAAACCCTGAGCTGTTGGACATGCTCCACTTAAAGAAATCCCAGTCGCTCAGAGACACATGCTCCAGGGATATAAACCTTGTCATCACAATGAACAAAATATGCTGGAGGGATAGGTTCCTGACCCAGAGACTCCCCATACTCTGGAATAGACTGCCCATACATGTAAAGCAGAGTGCCTCATTGGGCCTCTTCAAAAGAAACCTTGACAATTGGATGGGAGATAGGAAATTCACCCCAGGGATCACGTCAGTCACCCTGCTAGACAGGGGTCCAGGGAAGTAAATGTTGTGGGAAGAAATATCTGGGTAATTGTTTGGCTAGGCTTGTATAAGCCCTAGGGCAGATAGCCTAGTACCGGCCTATGAACCTATATGTTCCCAGGCTGCCAGGCAGTGGACACCCCTGGGATGGCACCATTAAGATGACTGCATGTTACTGACAATTGCTTTCTGTTCATGTTGAGCCATCACTCTAGTTGACAGCTGGATGCTGCTTAAGCCTAGGGACATGTTTCTGTGGGACTATGGGGGGATGACACATCTGTACACAATACACATTTGCACAGAATGTGCTGATATTTACTTAACATTTTGGTCCCATTTAGCATAGTGGTGTACCCTATTTTTGAGACTACAAGCATAACAGTATCGACCACATGTCGGATTGTTCTGGCATAAACATTTTTTAGTTTCAGACTTCTTAGCTTCAGAGACATACTGCCACTGCCAGACCTGCTGTGATATCACTGTGTAAGTCTGTAGGTGTGAATTTCATGGATGTCACCATGTGGGGGCCTTTGCCAGACATTTCTGTATGGTTTTCTACAGCTGATCTGCTGGGTGATGCTGGGGGTGAGTATGGGACCCCCACTTTGACATCCATGCATGTGACCTATGGCCCCCCCAATTATTTGGTTCACCACATATACTGCAGTAGTATTTGTCAACTAGGGTGGTACTGCATAGTGTTGGTAAGCCAGTACTGGGCATACACTTCCTGCTGTCCCACATAGCTGTCAGTTGTCTGCTGCTATCCCAGTAAGCCACCCCATTCCCTTGCATGCTTGCATCAATACCACAGATATGCTATCAGAACATTCTACTCCATTCATTTATTGTTAAGAAGACTGACTTACCTTGCACCTGAGGCAGTTGTGAGGATGGAGCTTGAGGGCTGACTATGTTGAAGGCATGCAGTACATTGCCTATACATGGTAAGTTATAGGTGGTGTAATGTTTGGCATCCATTTTACTGTGTGTGTGAGTCAGAGATATATATCAGTACCTCAGCCCCTACAGTGTCAGTGTGTGTGTGCTATGCGTTGCCTCTTTGCCAATGACAGGGCATACTGGGCACACCTCCATCTGCCTACAGGGGCAGGCTCAGGATGTTCCACCTCCGAGTACCTCTGTGCCTGTGGAGACCTTGGCAATGGTGCGGGGCTGTGTGGCCCTTCCCCTTTTTGTTCCTGCTGTAGCTGTTTCTACAGGATCATATTGTGTAGCATGGCACATACTGTGAACATGTGTATACATGTGGCTGGGGAGTACTGCATGGCTCCACCGGATATGTCAACACAGCAGAAATGGGACTTGAGCATCCCAAACACATGCTCTATAATGCTCCTAGTTTGTGCGTGTGCCTCACTATGGCATTCTTGTGTGGGTGTGTGTGCATTTCTGATGGGTGTCATCAGCCACGGCTACAGTGCATAGCCAGCATCTCCCACCAGATGGCCATATGAGATGTCCCCACTGGCAAATGCCTGGTACAGCTGTGACGAATGCCAGATGTGGGAGTTATGATAGCTTCCAGGGCTGCCAGCACACATATTCATGATAATGCCCTGGGCATCACACATGACTTGCAGTTGATGGAGTGGAACCCCTTGCAGTTAACACAGACCCTACCCTGGTCACCAGGTGGTACTTTGATGTGGATGTGCATGCAGTCTATGGCACTCAGTACCTTCAGGTATTCTGCTAGACAGTGGAAGAGATGCGTATTGCTGGTCCTCTCCTCACCGGTGCTGGGGAAGTAAATGTGATCAGCGACATGTGGTTGCATGGCATCCAGGAACTGGTGGAGTATCCTGGATGCAGATGCCTGTGAGACCCCCATGATATCCCCGGTTGGTCTTTGGAAAGTACCTGTAGCTAGTATTCTTAAGGCTACACATACCTTAGTATCCACTGGGATGGGTTCCCCTCTGTTGGTTTTGGGTCTGAAGTGAGGCCGGCACAGCTCAACAAGTTGCTGAAGTATGTCCCTGTCCACCCTGTAGTGCTTTACTAACTCCAGATCATGTAGCCCCTTTTAGGTTACCCTTGGTCTGAACACTCTTCTCCTCCTCCTGGTCTGAGTTGGTTGTCAGCATTATCTTCCTCAGCGCCCTTGCCTCTTGCACATACTGATAGATCAAAGCGACAGCAGCCCCCAACATTTTTTGCTAGTTTTGTCAGTTAAAATTCCACCATATGTGTACAGCAATGGTGCAGAGTTTGTGGGAAAAAACAGACTGGAAGGTGTTTGCATAGTTTATAGTGGTGTGCTGCAGATGCTGCCTGTGTGATTGGCTGACTATGATACATAGTTTATAGTGGTGTGCTGTGGATGCTGCTTGTGTGATTGACTGACTATGATACATAGTTTATGGTGGTGTGCTGCAGATGCTGCTGTGTGATTGGTTGACTTTGAGACATTCCACCTGCCAGCTATTTTACTTGTATTTGAGTGGCTGTATTTTACTATTTCCCTTTTTTTTCTTTTCCCCCTTCCCATCTCCGCCCCTTTTAAGTCCCGAGGCGCATTGTGCAAACCCACTGCCTAAATGTAAACAGTGCTGCTATTTCCATTTTTTTTTAAAGTCCCAGTGTGCACCACACACACCTGTTTAGCTAAGGTAAACACATTTTAGCAGAAATGGCCCTCCACTGCATGTGAACTCGGTCTTTATTTCATGGTGCAAGACATTACAGCGTCAGACACACACCCTTGTTTACCTGTGCTTAGCTAAGCACAAACCCAGGAAATGGAGTGCCAATGTGCTTACAGCAAGCATGACATAGCCCCTTTTCATGTTAGCTGCTCCTCCTGCCTACACTATCCTGTTCTAGCACCTAGAATATTTTGTGATTCAGTACATTTCCCCTCATTTACATACCCCACTGCCTTAGTCCATAGTTACTGCTATGACACGGAGCCTTTCCCCTTGTGTTCCCTGGTAATGTTTTGATTCTGCATGCCATTGACAATAATGACAAAATGCAGATTTCCCCTAAAATTGTATTTTAATATTTTTTTTTTGTATTTTCCACACGATCCCGTTTGCTTGCCACTGCCCTATGCTCAAATGGCTGAGATTGGCCAAAACAAAAAATACTTTGATTTTTTTATTAAATTAAACACTTTCCTATTCCAATGGCCATATATTTGGCCTTTGGCATGCCTAAAGTTTATAATGCATGCTTTTATTTCAGCTGTCTTGCCTCTGTTTTGTTATTTGCAGAAATGTATTCAGTTAGTAACCAAACACATTTCTGCAACTAGCACTGTTCCTGCAAGGATGTCTGCCTGCTTCCTGAATTGCTAATTCACCTCATTTGCGTGGTTGTCACCAGCACATGAGGTAATTAGCATTCTGCATGGCTTTCCGTGCAGGAACAGTGTCGGCAGGCTCGTGCACATCAGATCGGCTGTTTCCTGAATCACTCGGCGGCCATATTCCATGCAGTAGTGGCTACACTGTTCCTGCATGGAAACTTTTGTTTAGTGAATCCCAGGGCATATGCTTTTTCTGAGAAGAGTTATAGATCCATTGAGAAAAGGTCAGCATGATACAGAAAGGCAAAGCCAGGAAAAAGCACATTAATTATCGATGATGATAACAGAAATTCAAAATAAAGAAGACATTCTCATGAATAAGAAACCAGTGGTATGAAGAAGTGAAATGATGCCAAAGAAAAGTCAGTGAGACTATTGCAGAGGATTTCAGACACATGCTGAGTCTGAGAATGATTTTGAACTAACTTAGAGTGGGACTTTGAATATGAAGTGAACAGTTAAGAAGCATACCTCTCAACCTGGAAACATCAAAAATCTGGACAAAGGCCCACAAAAATAGGTACAAATCTGTACGCTGATTAACATAAATTTTGCATATATAATTATGTAACCCCACACACTCTAATGGGATACCAACTTTCAAACAAACTGAAAAACAGATAAAAATATGGCCTCAGAGCCCACACCCTGTAGTAAATGGTAACCATTTTTTTAAATGTGTAGCAATGATGTTAACTGGGAAGGGAGATGATGAACCTTAGGATTTTGTTTTTGGTGACTTGCAGTATGTGCATTTTATAGTAAAAGTATGGCATTTAATGGTATGATTCCCACATTTTGTTTCTTTAACAAATCCTCTCTCTTTTTCTCTTAGCATAACTATATTGCCTACGTCTCATGACATTTTTCTATAGGTTTACTCTTATTTTACTCTTTATTGTATTTAACTTTCTAATCTACCGTAAGTATCTTCCAAGCTTCTTAACACTGTCCACAGTTCTAATCATATTTCAAAAAACTATCTGACCCATAAATGATCATCTTATGCCATGAATCATAATAAAAAAAAAAACTTTTTTTACTAACATTAGTCTTAAAGTTGTCAGACAGTTCTTTTATTTAAACTGTTTAGGCTTTTTTACTTTTAGCATCAGAGTCCTCCATTTCCAAAAATATACATAAGTAGTCTGATTTTTCTCCTTCTGCCATCCCAATTAAAGTAACCTAAAATAATGTCTTTTTATTTCTATTTATATAGCATTAAGTTATTTACATCTACTGGTATATATGCATATTCTACATCTCATGTGTTACTTGATTTCTGAGTTCACAAGCAATATGTATTTACCCTCATACCTACATATATGCCTATGCCATCTGTTAACCAAATATAATAATCTAAATTATTTATTTTCCTGAAAGAAAAAAAAAAATCTATGAGCAGGAAGCAAAGCACACACACAGCATCTGACCAGTTACCAGAATGCAAATGCTATGAGCTACAAACTACAAGCAGGAAAAGCAATACACACACTCACCTTTATTTCTAATTTAACAGAAAATGCAAACTAAATGCATCTCTCTAGCATCTGAGCAGTTACCAGAATGCTACGAGCAGGAAGCACACAGTATCTGAGCAATTATCAAAACACAAATGCTATGAGTAGGAAAAGCAACACAGGCTACTATTCAGGAATTAAAGCAAATCTGATCTAACACTAATGAGCTGCAAACTAAACGTTTCTCTAATGAGCAAAAACAGTGCAGCTCTGAACAGTTACCAGAAGGCATGCAAATGCTACGAGCAGGAATTAAAGCAAAAGCAATACAAACGCACCTCCGTTACTAAAAAAAATGCAAACTAACTAAATGTGTCTCTCTAGCACTAATGAGATAAGACAGCATCTAAGGACTTACCAGAATACAAATGCTATAAGCAGGAAAAGCAATACAGGCTACAAGCAGGAATTAAAGCAATACCGTTACAAATAGAGCCAGTACCAGAATGCAAAATACTGTCTGAGCAGTTACTAATTTAAAAGAAAAAGTAAGCAAACGTCTGAGCAGTTACAAATAGAGCCGGTACCAGTCCAGAAACAGAAGCAAACTGAAGCAAGATGCTACAGCACCAATAAATCAATGCACATGAACTTTTGCAGAAAACTGTTTACAGTAAAGAAGTCAAAAAATGTAGGACAGTTTGTCCTACCTTTTAGGGTGAGAGCATTCTGTGTACAAATAATGTAAAGCAAAACACACACACTCTTACTCACTTTTAGCTTACTTAAATGCTTCCGAGTAAATAAACTAAAAGGCTCAGCTTACTTCTCTGCGATAAATCCTTTGAGCTTCTAAATAAAATAAATCCTTCCATTGCTTCCGCGTAACTTCTCTGTGATAAATCCATTCTGAATAAAATAAATCTTTCTGAAAGCATTTGAAACCAGTCGGGAGAGCTTCTATACCATCCATTCCTGCTCGCAAAGCATTTGAAACCAGCCGGAAACCCGGAAATACATGTGCCGCAATCTCAATTCCGACAGGCTGGTAGCCCTGATGAGCTGATGTCATCGCGCACGCGATGACGTCAACAAAAGCGCAAAATTTTTAAAAAAAGAAAAAAAATAAAGAAAAAAATCGGAAATGAAGGGGTGCCACTCGGGAATCGTGACACCCCATTATTTGGACCCCAAAACTCAGTAAAAGCTGAGTAATTTGGGACAGTTGGGAGGTATGTTAAGAAGACATGTCTCATGATGTGTAGAAGAGTTTATTTACATAATAGTGTATTGTGAGGCAGGACTGCTTTTGGTCAGGGATATATATTGCTCTGCATAGTATGAAAATGGACTCATTTAGAATTCATATGTCTTTCTGCTTAACTAGACTGGATCCATCATGCAGAGATATATTGCATGCGCAGGTAAAAGAAAATATGAAAATAATTCAGCCATTTGTTTTCACTTCAAAAGATACATGTCCTCCACAATAAGTATGCAAAATCTAAATAAATTGCTTCCAGACTCCATCAAACTTTTAAATATTTTCAGTCAAGTTTGCATACTCAGGTTTGAGCACATAAACAAAGTTGAATTTGGGGGGGGGGGCTGGTGTTAATGTGATATGAGGTGTTGTTACAATACTCATCCAAATCTTCATTGTTTTAAGTGTTGGGGGGGGGGGCTGGACAGAAGACTGCGCTTGCCACTTCTCTACAGTATATGATTTTACAGACATGGAAATGCACAAAGCTTTTTTCATATTCGGGGGAAGTCAAGGACTTTTTCTGTCGTTTAAGGGAGGTTTACTTTGAAAGTGTCTGAGAATCTGTGCTATAGTAATTTCTGAAAGCAATATATTGTTTGATTTTCTGGAGCTCTTGCAAGATTGCATCTACAATAATCTGGCCATTCATATGAGAGGATTAAGCTATTAGCTGCTAATAAGCTTCATCCTTCAGCACTGGTTTGATACCCTCTACCTTCCTTTGCATAATGTGTGACTCTGAGCTCATTGATTAACCATACAAAACTCCTGAGACACACCTGAAAAGAGGCTTGTATACATAGTTGAAATAAATAATAACAATGCATGTGTTTACCAGACCACTGCTCTTACTTTGCTTAACTAGGAGAGGAAGTTCATCATATTATGATGTTATCCATCATTCTGTCTAGATTTCCCAGTATAAGAAGCCAGGAAATGTGACACTAAGGGTCACAGCTTCATAGGTTACTACTAAGAAACTAAGCTGAACGGATCTTTTGTATCCTAGCATGTGTAATGCCCACAAGATGTTATCATTTTTCATAAATGTCTGTGATGTTTGTGGAACCAGCTGAGGGGTGAAATTACAGATTCCTATTCATTCATTAAGGCTGTGTTCACAGAAAGTTAGGAGACACTTCATTTTATATATAGGAGGAGATTATTCCATAGAAGGGGTATTATTTGGCAGAAGTGTATATCCTGTCAGCACTTTCTTTTTATATTAATGTAGAAGATTAAGTCTCTAGTACACATTTGTGATGTTGTATGTTTTGTGAATGTGTCAAAAATCACTCAGGACAGAGTCATTAGAGGCCTTTTAGGCTAGACAGTGGTCACCCCTCCAGAGTTTGCAAGAGATGCAAAATAGAGATAAGAGTTTTGAGGTGTTCTTCATATGTCATTGAACTATAGAATACAGGCCCCTGATTTTCATATTCTGTTTTTCCTTTTTCTTTTTTGTGTATTGCTTGCCCCAGCTGCTGGCCAGTCATCAGCCCTCTCCAAGCCAATCAGCTCATTCATTCCCCATTGCCAGGGTTAGGGTCATATGGAAAGGCTATTATTTAGCAAGCCATTAGGAGTGAGATGATGACTGTATTTGCTACAATGCCTATGCAAACTTGGTTCATGAAGGAAGAGAGTAAATACAATGGACTATGATGACTACCCCTTAAATCACAAAGGGCATCACTACAAAGCAGTCCTGCCCTACTTTCCTCATGCATTATTAGGGGTCTCCATCATTGAAATTCCACATCAGTGTATGCTCAGCAAGTACCTCCACACATCCCTTCTACCCTGAGACAAGTGAGGGCATCTTCCCTTCATTTCTCAGCCTCCCTCTCTCTCTTGCTTCTCCAGTGCCTGGACTGCTAGATAACCACCAAACACCTGGGTTGCAGTCAAGTCTTAACCTCTTTGCACCACACAGCCAGGCTAGGCCCTTGATTTTTTTAATGAGCAAGCATTACATTCTTTCAAGTTAGCTTATATATTTGGACTAGTACATGCTAAACTTAACATTATATTCAATTATGGACCTAATAAAGGAGGAGTATAAAGTGTTTATGAAAACCCTAAATCCAGAAGACATACCTTTGATAATCAAAGTGTTTATGAAAACCCTGAATCAAGAAGACATACCTTTGATAATCAGTTCTGCTAAGCAGAAAGACTTCCTAATCATACCGCTCAAACTCTTAGCACAAGAAATCTGAACAAAGCTTGACAAAATGGCAGGACAAAGTCCTAAAAAATAGAGATGGATTTTACATATTGCTCTTATAAACTTAGAAAGTTGATAGAATAACATGTTTTGTCTTAGCATGCATTTTTTTGAACAATATTATGTCTGAAATTCAAACGTATGTCATTATTTGGTGACTTTACTCCTCAAATTATCCCAGTGATTTGCAAAAAAGAAAAAAAAACAGATTTTATGAGAAACAGACCAAAAATATGAGGTGAAAACTTAAACATTCTGTGAAAATCTGGACAGTTGAGAGATATGTTCTTAATGACCTTAGAGCAGTGATGCTTGTAGTAGAACTTATTATCCATGAAAGAGCCAGGTCCCTAAAAAATACTGGTTTGATAGGAATATCTTCTCTGTGGTAAGTACTGGTTTACTCATGTTTTATAAAGGAAATAATATTACTTTTTCTAATTTATTTTTAGACCACAGTCCTGGTGACAGACAATTTGTTTGGCTATGTTTGACCCTCTTGTGGGATCTGGGAGATCTTTGGAAAGTTGACGATGGCTCCCAGTTTGCACCTATCTGCAGACTTGATTAGCAAGACACCCTTGCCATTCATTTGGACATTAGATAAATGGATATTAAATATGAGCAGCCTCAGTACTGAGCTCTGTGCCCCAGTCCTAATCTGATGTGTTTTGTCTGTAAGACAGTTATGCATGGATTTTGATATAGTTTATCTATAATGCCTGGATGAAGGATGGTGTAAGAGGTCTTGATCAGTTTAAGGTAAACTGTGTGTACCTTTTTTTTTGCTCTAATCCAATGACTCAGTTATTTTTTTCAAAGAAGTCAAGCTGAATTTTGCTTTACTGAAAAGGCTTACCCAGACTCTGCTACAGTTTGTTGTGAGGGAAAGGTTAGTTTGCTTTTTATTTGTTGCATTTTGTATTACTTTACTGCTTTTTTCTATTTTGTATACTGTGATCTGTTTTCTTTGCACTGTGTTTTACTTGTATTCTGCTTTTAACTGCATATTAAAACTTGAAAAGAGACCACAGCTCTGTCTCTTGTGAGTCAGACAGAAATCTTCCTATGCTCCCACCCGGTTACTGTTGTGATTTTTCCCATCCTTCCACCCGGTTATTGTTGTGTTCTTAAACACCACTGTCTTTCTAGTTGCCTGCCTCTTATGTTAATTTGACCATATATCTAATTTCCTCTCTGCTTTTACTGGCTGGTGTGAGTAAGCACAAAATTATCATTTTGTTAAATCACTCCCCTTCAACTATTTATATTTATTGGCCATCCTGCTGTATTCCATGGTATCAGAATACAAAAGTGACCACCCCCTTTCAATCTATCTTGCTGTTTTAAAAATAGTGACTCTCCACTAAACTTAACTTTTTAGAGAGGTAAAACTTAAGTTACCTACATTCACATCTAACTCCTCTAGTGCACACTGCAGTGTTTAGGACAAGCCATTTTTTCATCTTGCCTTTAAGCATCTATTGCAAGACCACCAGTTATTGGAGAGCCCACATTCTGCATCTTAGTAGTCATCTCGCAATTAGTGCTTCTGTTTTCTCCTGGTGAGAAAAGGAGTGCAGTTATATTATTTCCTGGAGACTGCTGATCACCAGAAAGCTTAATAGCTGCTTTATAGGTGACGACTTGGAATCGGTGCTTATATTCTGATCCTGATGAGAGTAGGAGCAGAGTGCATTGATTCCTGACTCTTTCTGGTTGGAGAGTGAGTGTCTGTGCTTAATGTACCTGATTGGTCTGGTTGCCATTCGAGGGATCTACCAGAAAAAGGCTACAAGCCTGCAGACCCTTGCATCATCTGGGACAAGACTGTGGATCACCAAACAGGTTGTGACCTGCTTCTCTTCTTGGGATTGGTGCTAACATTTTGCTTCTGGTGAGAGAAGAAGCAAAGGAATATTGTATCCCAACAGAGTGAAGCTGTGCTGAGACCAGCATTAGTAGTAGCCAGGCAGTAGCCATTCATGTGACTCCCCTCTTTCCATCATTCTTGACAAGCTAATTCTTTGTTTTCAGTAAGTACTGCTTGATTTGTTTCTAACTTCAGAATATCTGCCTAAACGCCTCATCCTTAATTTTTCAGGGTCTACATATTAGTTTCCCCTCAAGTGTTTGGTAGTGCTCTGTACAGACTTAGACACCTTAAGTGACATTTTTCCTGTAAAAGGAATATATAAGGAAACAGCTCCAGTAGTTAGTAATAATGACCATCCCTCAGTTCCCTGTGCTTTCTCCTATTAACCTGATGAACTTAAGCATTATCAGGCAATGTAGCAACTGCCTCATGTACACAGACAACCCCCTCCTCTTACCTCCCAACACTCAGACTTGTGAGAGATGCAATTATATATCCAAATTGGAAGCCACACACTGTCAAGCCAAGGCCAGAATAGCTGGTCAAGATGAGGTCAACACCTGCACCACACCACATGCAACACATAGCCCTCCAGAACACCCACCAGCACAGTTCTCACATAAAAACACAAACCACATACCCACCTTCATGGATACTCTCAATAGAAATCTACCCAAACAGCAGAGACCTCCAAGGCAGAAACATACTCAACCACCACAACACAGCACAAACCACAAGACACATAGCTCACCTACACAGTGTGCCCCTAAACCTAAGCCCCTAAACAAAACAGCTTGCCCAATACACTAATCATAGGTGACTCAATAGTGAGGCACACTGATGCCCCACTCACTAGGTTGAATAAGGAGAAGGTAACAGTCAGCTGTCTATCAGGTTCAAGAATCCAGCACATAACGCATGCACTCAGGTCACTCCACAAGTATAAGTATGATTCTGTTACTGTCCATGTGGGTGTGAATGACCTGAGATGCACCTCCCTGGGATACATGAAAAGAGGCATGGAGGAGCTCTCGGATTGTGTGACCCAGGCAGGTATGACCCTAGCCCTGAGCAGTATCCTACCATCACTCAGAATGATACCGCAGTACAAGTAGAAAATGATTGACTTCAACAATTGGCTACGTTTATGGTGTCATTCTAAGGGGATCCAGTATTGCTCTGCTTAGGATGACATGACTGACAGACCTCGATGCTTTGCCAGAGATAGCCTGCATCTGTCACCCCTGGGTTTCTAGATACTGGCTAAGGCTCTTGCCATCCCTATAGTACCTTGTTTAGGTGATGTTCCAAAGACCAAATTAACACCATAACAGCTACAAATAAATGCAATTTGAGGGTCATGCTGCTCAACGCAAGAAGTTTAAATTTCAAGATGCACTTGCCCGAAGCACTCCTCAATATGGAGAACATTGACATTTGTGCTGTAACGGAGACCTGGTTTAAAGCAGCAGAAAGCACCTCTGTGCTACCAGGCTATAACTTTTTCCACACCTTTTGGTCCCAGAACATGGACCAAAGCTCCAAAGGTGGTGGTGTCTCTATATCCATAAAGGATATGCACACCTCCAGGCTAGTAGCCCAGCATAATGCATCTGAGATACTTCAGGTACAACTAACATTGGATAAGATGACGATTCAAGTCATAGCCTGCTATAGGTCTCCAACCATGTCCCCAGACTCTCACTCTGCATTCCTAAGCACCCTGAAAACTATTAGGGTCCAACCCAACACTCTCATACTAGGTGATTTAAACTATCCCTCCATCAACTGAAAAAACTACTCATGCACCAATATACTGGCCCATCACTTCCTGGAATTCATCAGTTCCAATGCCCTGGACCAGCTCATTCTTACCAGCACTAAAAGAAGCAACATCCTTGACCTGGTTATTACTAACATGGGCAGCCATTGCTCTAAACCAATAGTCAATTCCTCCCTGGTTAGATCTGCCCACAAACTAATCACCATGGAAATCCACATCTCTCCCACATGCCCCACAAAGGTAACCACCATGAAAAACATCTCCAGAGCTGACTTTGGGTTCCTAAAAACAGAGGTGGCTAACTTCACGGCACCCATATCAATGGAAAATAGATGCATGACTGCTGAATCATACACCAATGCACTGTACAAACATGTACACAAATGCATGGAACTAGCCATAACCAACACAACCAAGATGCTCTTCTCCAAAAAAACGAAGCCAATCTGGTGGTCCCCTGACATTAATAAACTCTACAACAGAAGGAAGAAACTGTTGCAGAAAGAGGTGAAGTCACAAGACTGGAAAAACAACCTTATTAGCCTCAACAAAAAGTTGAGATCCCTCATCAAAACCTCTAATGTCAGCTATGAAGGCAGAATTGTGGCAGACACTAAAAACAACCACAAAGCCTTCTATAGTTATATCAAGAATCTCCACAGCAATACCCAGGTTTGCTCTGAATTACTGCACAATGGTACCTCCTATACTGAACCAACAGATATTGCCAACGTATTGGCTGACAGGTTCAGTGCCAACTTTACCCATCTCTCCCTCCCTAAAGGACCAATCACAATACCAAAGGAATGCCAGGCACCCAGCATTACTGCAGCACATATTAAAGCTGCATTGTCTGAGGCCAAGAATACAGCTTTCATGGGACCTGACAATATCCCTGGATGTGTTCTACATGAACTACAATGTGAACTGGCACCGCATCTCTGTGCCCTGTTTAATCACATACTCACCTCAGGCTTTGTCCCTACTGAATGGTGCATGGCTACAGTCATCCCTCTCCATAAAGGGGGAGCAACTGCAGACCCTGGGAATTATCACCCCATTAGCCTGATGTCTGATATGCAAGGCTATGGAGCACATCATCATGGACCTAATTAACAAGGATACAAGGAATCTCCAAACTCTAGATCCCATGCAATTTGGTTTTGTAAAAGGTAAATCATGCATGCTCAACCTGGTTGACTTCTTTGAGTCAGTCACCAGAGCTGTGGATGAGGGCAAGGCAGTTCAGACAGCCTACTGCGATCTGGCCAAGACCTTTGATATCATTCCCCACTCAGGAATTATTGATAAACTCACCAAATTATGCATCAACCCCTATATCACTAGGTGGGTTGCAAATTGGCTCACAGACAGAATGACAGAGCGAAAGTAGAGGACTCCAAGTCAGACTGCCAACCTGAGTCTCACAGGGATCGGTCATGGGTCCTCTCCTGTCTGGCATCTACTTCTCAGAAGTCCAGGCCAATATGGAGGGACTCTGGCTTACCAAGCTCACAGACAACTGCAAGCTGGGAGCCATTATTAACTCTCCAAGTGATGTAGACATCCTACAGAAAGGCCTCACTGAGACCAATGACTGGTGTCAAAACCATGGCCTTAAGCTTAATGCCAAACAATGTGTCATCATCCCCTTTGGGAAAAACTCAGTTCCCACTAATTACCACATCGATGGGAGCCCAATGAACACTGAGGGTGTTATAAGAGATCTGGGGACACAGGTTGACAGCAAACTCCCCTTTGACCACCACATTGCCACTGTGGTCAGAAAGTCCTTCTGTGTGGCACATCTCATTACCAAGGGTTTTGCATCCAGGAAGAAATAAGTCATCATCTCTCTCTACTCTTCCCTCTTTAGTCCAGTCATCAAGTATAATGCCCCATTTGGCATGTACCTCACTAGACACATGCAACAGCTGAAAAAGCCACAAAACTATCTCATGAAGAGGATCATAGGCCTTAAACTCACGTCCTACATGGACAGAATCAAAAAACTCCAGCTCTTTTCTGTCTCATATTATCTGCTAAGAGGTGATTACCTCTTCTTGACTTACAAAGCCATGTTTGTCCCAGCTCTGTTAGAAATGCTACATCTAAAGAAATCCAAATCCCTCTGCACTACACACACTACAGATACCTTAACATCATTACCACAATCAACAGAACATACTGGAGGGACAGGTTCATAACTCAGAGACTGCCCATGCTCTGGAATAGACTTCCCATACATGTCAAGCTGAGCCCCTCATTGGCCCTCTTCAAGAGAAATCTTGATGAGTGGATGGGAAATAGAAAGTTCACCCCGGGGATCACTCCAGTGGTTCTACTTGATAGAGGCACTGGGAACTAATGTCGGGCAGCATGATGCCAGGGCACTTCTTTGGGCTAGGCTTGTAAAGGCTCCAGGGTTATTAGCCTAGTACAGACCTATGAACCTATGAATAAGTAGGTAGGATATAACCTTATCAAGCTTTAACAGATGTGAGTTGCTGGAGTGTAATCTTTCAATATCTTTATTTATGAGGGCAACAAAAAGGATGTGCTTCACTGTGTTGCAGACAAAACTCCTGAAGCTTATTATCTATAGTTGCCAGTATCAGCAGGTAGTGGGGCCTGTTTTTGGTACAAAGCCATTTGAGAGGCTGAGGTGTCACATATTCAAAACATGGTCTGTCAGTCTTCACAAATACACGGAAGCACTTTAGCACATTATAAGCCCCCCAATGTTTTTTTTCACATGTGGGACAGAGAGAGACAGAAAGAGAGTGGGAGACATTAACTCTTGCTTAGACGTGATATTTGGGAGATGTATATAGAATATGCCATGTTGGGGGGGGGGGTTATGAGGAAATGGTGGAGGTTTGAACTAAAACTATCTTTCATGTTACAGTGATGATAAAACTGTCAATATTTTCTGGGGCAGGAAGGTAATGGGGGAGCACTGCTTTTTATTTTGGACTGTAGCATTCAGCAGCATCACTATGAACTAGTCTGTTACTTTAAAGTTTGAGGTTAATACAGGATTAGAAATGACGCAAGACACCAAGGCTCAAATTTAACAATTTATTAAACAAAAACTTACTAAATATACAGTAAAATTAATACTAAATAAACAGAAGAACTAATAGATTATGTACTTACAAGCATATGCATAAACAAAATCATCTTTGTCACTGATAGAGAGACCTCAATCCTATCCCGTGCAGCTATATGTTTAGTCAAGGCAAGGCCGACACTGGCAAAATGGCTCTAAGCTTAGTTTAGGCTGGTGCTGTGATCAAATCCGGATGATGATGATTTTTGTTTTAGCCTTTGAGCTTTTTATAGTCTTGAACAAACAACAGGGTCAATAGGTTCAACTAATGACATATTGATCACAAGCTCATCATGAGTTGATGGAATATCGTAGAAAATATGACATTACAAGATCATTATGAGTTGATGGTATATTTTAGAAAATTACAGATCATTTCCTAAGTTGTAAACAAGTCTCGTAATGTCTGGTCTTGTGCCTTACTACCCTTTTTCAATGAACAGTTAGCTCACAGACTTCTGATATAGTTCCTCCTTGAAATCCTCACATTCTGATAAACATCTTTTAAGCTGATAAACAACTTATAGGTTAACAAAAGTTCAGTTATACCAGTAATCAGTGAGCAAGGCCTGCTCTTAAGCATACTGTATTGTTACAATATTAGCAGCATATAGTGAGGTAGTGGCATGTCAGATCTAGCAATAATCAATCTAGCGATAATTAAACATACACAGTGATATGCGGCTCGAGGCATAACAAAAACTGGTAGACTGTGTGGATCAGTCACAGGCCACCCCTTGCATCGGGCAATGTACGCTGTGTATCCCTTATAAGAGTTAAAACGGACAGGATAAATTTGTATCTTTTTATTACCTTGTAGTAAATGCAGCATGATATTAAGCAAAATAACACTGACACTATTGTGGTCAAAAGTAAAGAGTGTAATAACAAATTAAACCACACTGAAGCTTTAGATGACCACATAAAAATATCATACCAATGCGTAACAGTTATATCCTGTATTTTATTTGAAATTTTTACAATGATACCTTTGTCTTTAATTATTTTAATCACTGTTTGATGTGCATCATTTAGTGTTTTATTTAAAAGTTGTATCACTGTTTGTCCTTCCTGCTTAATCTGTTGAAAGTCTGGGTGGACTAGAGATGGCCATCTAAAAGTGTGTAATGGTTCTATGCTAGCATTAAATGTGATGTTCATCCATCTAGTCAGTCTAATAAGTTCCCCAGTACAAAAATCAATAATTGCATGGATATTACTTTTACAGTATGCTCCACCGTTTGTGATTATCCCATCACTCCAGGCTAATTTAAAGGAGGATATCACACAAACAGTGGTATCATTTAGTTGGTAGATGTCCGTACCATTTACTACATACCTATGCCGGGTGCATTCCCCAGTTCCATTATGTAAGCATGGGTGAGGCTTCCTTTTCACCATCATGCATACCCACCCTTGGGGCCAGGTCTCACAACCTGCCAAATCAATGGGCACATCACTATAATCAATTAAAGTAGACTCAATCTGAGGTACCCACCAATTATTTTTAAATTGCAAGGGCAATGTAACAAATGCACAGACCTGCTTTGTTCCTTTTTACAAGCAAGATAGTCAAAAATCAGTATACAAGACTTATGTTTACATGCAAAATCTATTGGCTTTAACCAATGATATAGTTGCAGTTCCTTTTGCCAATGGGCTGACTTTTTAGCCCCCCAAGTTTGAGTGAATTGCAAATATTGCTGGTTGGCAGTCAACTGAGATAAGATACAAAAGGTCTGATTTACTTTTGCTGTGAGGTTATTTAAAATCTGTTTTGTATATGTATTTGTATGTTCAATCTACCTCTACAAGACAGTTTGAGTTAAAATACTGTCTACAGTTCTTTGTCCCAGTTCGGGATCATGATCTGCTAGTAGCTTAAAGGCCATATTGAGGTCAGTGCCCAAACGGCTCAATTTGCTACGTAGGGTATCTATGTCTACACTGTTTAGGAATCCAGTTCCTGTTCCGACTGCACCTAATGCAGTACCAAGAATACATGTAACATCATGTTTATTCCTTTTATATTTGTAATGTCTGTATTTGATATGCAAGGAATTAACCGGCCATAATTGTACAAGTTTACAATGTGGATACCGGGTAGTAATATTAACTGCTGTCATGTTAACTATCATTTTAATACGATGTATAAGTCTAGCACTACTTACAGTTTTACATCCTGTTGTATACCTTACCACATGTCCCAAACTATCAAATACAGTTGAACTAATGTCCATGGCATATATTTTCAAACTCGGAGATAGGGTTTTCGCGATGTCATTTTTCCTTTGAAATTTAGCTATGCAGGGGGAATCTAGTGGCGACTTGGCTAGTGGAAATCCCGATTCATTTAGCCTTTGGTACAAACCTCCAGAAGGGTTGGAAACGCATTTTTAGGATGTCTATTACAGTTCAGTCTACATACAGTTGTAATGTTTTCCATCTGAGTGATGTTTCAAGTTAAGGCAGGTTTAGGTGTCACCGCATATAGATCATCTCCCAATTTCCAATAAAAGTCACAGTCCGCCGTTAAATTTGTGACATCTTCCTCTTCAAATAGATGACTAGGATCAAGACAGTCATATGGCCCATCTAAGTGTTGTCGTCGGAGAAGGTTTGCACCTTCCCAAACAGTGGCAATAATCTATGGAGAGGAAAGTACAACGGTTGTTTAGCAGAATCAAGTAATACTAAAACAGTATCACCAGGTCCATCACAAATTACAGTTTTGTAGTAAAATAACAGCATTTTGATGCATACAAATTTCTACTAAAGATTGTCCTTTTTGAATCATCTGTGTCTTGTTATCTAAATTGATAGCCTTCACTATCACTTCTCGTTCTGGCTCCCATAATGTAAAAACCTCCCAACTTTCTCCTAATGGTCCTTTTTACCCCCAGTGCCAATTTTCTGGGAGAAAAAATGTCCACCTGTCTCAACTAATACTATACTTTGTGCTGGCACCCTTTGTTCAGTCAATGCACATAGCCAGAACTGAGTTTGATCAGTATTTGTTAAAAGAGGATATATGGTATCTGGGTTCAGCTTTTTTAGTTTTAAAACACAACAGTTGGACCGAATATCATTCATATGCATTTGCAAAGGGGTTTCTTGATGCTTTCGAGGCCTATTATTCAGCTGGCTCACAGCTAATTTTAATACCTTTGCCCAGCCTCATAAAGTTCCATCATTTGTATTTTTTCGGATTTGTTCTTTAAGGGGCCCATTATACCTTTCAATCAAACCAGCAGCCTGAGGATGATATGGGATATGCAGCACCCATCAAACTCCATTTTTCTTTGCCCATTTTTGAACCTCTGCTCTGGTAAAGTGGCTGCCTTGGTCACTTTGGATTTCACTGGGAATCCCATATGTCACACATAATTTATTTAATCCTTTTAACACTGCTTCCTGGTTTGCCTTTTTGCATGGGGACACCATTAGTAATCCTGAATAAGTGTCCACCATCGTTAGGCAATATTGCTGATTTTGATTTAGTGGTAAAGGACCAATAAAGTCTATTTGCCAGATTTGTGCTGGATGACTGCCTCGATGAATGTGTTCACATGCTTCTTCTTGCAGTTGCTTTTGTTTATTTTTTTGACAGATTTCACACTGTTTTATAACATCTGTAGTTATTTTCTTATTTAACTGCATACCATGCCTTTGTGCCCATTCTATTGTTGCATCTCTTCCCAAGTGCCCACTCCAATCATGGGCCCATCTTGCCATGCTAGCACTTTCGGCTTTCCCTTCAGCAATACGTACCATGGCCATCTTATCTACCTGCTGGTTATGCCTCCTTTCTTTTGTTATAAGTGATGCATGGGCATATACATGTCCAACACTAATTTTGCATTGTCGAGCTTTTTCCTAAATCTGTTGCCAGTCTTCTGAACCTCCCCATAGAGGTCTGACATGGATCTTCCAATTTTGTTGTTGCCAGGCAGGTAACCAGGTTGTTAGTCCCTTAAAAACTGCCCAGCTGTCAGTATAGATGTACACTTTATCTTCAGGTGATAAACTATTGATGACCAGGGCAACAGCTCATAATTCTGCATGATTATTTGAACCGGCAGTGCCTTCATCAAATAATACAGTTTCTGTTTGTGGACAATAAGCCACCGCAGTCCAAGTCCTACCATTTGATTCAATTTTAGCAGAACCATTAGTAAACCATGCATATTTTTGTTTTTCTGCATCTAAATTATTAAATGGTAATGCTTCAGTGATTGGGGATTTTGGAAGCTCATATCGCTGTTGTTCTGTCGCATCAGCATCATCCAAAATTACCAGTTCATCCAACTGTTGTTGTACTTGAGATAATCCAGGCATGATGTTGGCCCTTTCCTGTAAATACCACTTCAATTTCTGCACAGTCGAAGATTGTGCTATTAGAGTTTTTATTAAATTATTATCTCGTAACCACCCCTGGATTGGGTAGTCTATCTTAACTGTTAGTGTTTGTTGTTTAGTTATTCCTTCCACATGAATCAATGCTGTGTACACTGCTAGCACATGCTGCTCAAGGGGGCTATATCTTACCTGCGCTCCAGTCAGGGATTTGGACCAAAATCTCAAGGGTCTCTTTTTCCCGGTGTCATTCGTCTGCTACAGCCACCGAGACATAATATTATTGGCAACTGTTACATTAAGGATAAAAGGTTGTTGTGGATCAACTGGGCTCAGCCCCACACTCTGCTGTATGGCCTTTTTTGCTTTCTCGAAAGCCGTTTGCTGCTTGGGACCCCACTGAAAGTCACATTTTTTTCCTCATTACATAGTGATTGGGTTGCAAAATCAATCCGAGGTGAGGTACAAATGCTCTCCAAAAGCCCATTGCTCCCAAGAAGGCCTGTGCCTGCTGTTTCATTTTTGGGACTGCAATTTTCTGAATACTCTCTAATGCTGCTGCAGGAATTTCCCTTTTCACTCCATTTCAAATCATACCAAGGAATTGTACTGATGTCCCTTGTTGTGTTTTATTCTCATTTATAGCCCACCCTCTGTTTTGAAGGTGCTGAATTACAGTTTTTAGTACGATATCTACATCAGATTTTTCTCCAGTAATCATTTTGTCATCAATGTAATGAAAAATAGTAACTATGTCCAGCCATAAATTGGCTAGGTCTCTAGTCACTAGACCATGACACAGGGTAGGGCTGTGCAGATATCCCTGTGGTAACACTTGGAAGGTATACTGCCTCCCCTCCCAGGTAAAAGCAAACTGGGCTCTGCTTTCTTCTGCTATCAGAAAAGAGAAGAAGGCATTTGCTAAGTCCAAAACTGCATGATATGGTCCAGCAGATGAAGACAATCTTTCCACAATTGTAACAACATCTGGAACAGCTGCCACTAAGGGTGGGCCACCTTGTTCAGACCTCGATAATTTACAGTCATTCGCCATGATCCATCAGGTTTCTTTACTGGCCATACCGGACTGTTGAATGGACTCACTGTTGACTCAAGTATGCCAACCCGAAGCAGTTCTTGGATTGTCTCAGTGATTTCAGCGTGCCCACCTGGGATACGATATTGTTTGATGTTTACTATTGTTTTAGGTGTGGGAATATAAAGCGGTTCCCACTTAGCATTGTCTCGGACTACAGCCTTAATTGCATTGATTGAACAATATGAACAATGCCGCACTCCAAACCTAAATGGCCCTACAGTGTTTTTTAAAGTTCTACACTTTAACACATCTATTTTTAAAATGTGCTCAGGTACTGGAGCTATTACTGCTTCAATGAAAATAGGAATACCATCCCCAAAAGCTATCTTAACCTTGATTTTGGCACCTAGTGTTTTTGCCCCTCCATAACCATCAATCTCTACATATTGTCCACGAAATTTACGGGTGTTGCCTGCAAAAATGGTTATTTCTGATCCTGTGTCTACCAGAGCCATCACATGTTGTGGCCCTCCCCTCCAAAAAATGGTAAGGGGTACGTAAGGGCATCGGTCCCCAGGTGTAATTGCTCTTACTGTACCCCTAGGTACTGGGGACCCGCCTACTAGTCAATCTGTTTTTTCAACCGGGGTTCTCCATTCCTTTTCTCCCCAATCTCTCTCATCACTAAACTCCCCCTTTTGCCACTGTGCTAGCTCCTCATCAGTAGGGATGTCAGGATATAATTGATTTCACCCTACCTTCCCTTCAGTGGCCCTTCTGGTTGGACTTTTTGTAGGGGTTTGCTTTTTACCCGCAGAGCTTGATCCTTTCTCCTTTTGTTTTTGCTTCCACTTTTTATATAATTCTTTAGTAGCTATCCCATTTATTTCCGCAACTTCTATCCCCCACCTTAATAGATCCAGAAACATTTGCTTTTTTGTAACTTTTTCACCAGATTTATCTTTTGATTTCTCTGAATTTGCCCTTCTAGCTCTTCTCTGTTCTCTTTCTTCCACTAGTTCTGCCATTTGATTTAGAGTGGCTATTACATCCTATATCTGCTGACCTACACAGCCTGTCAGGGCAGCCATCAGCTGCCCTTTCCACCACTGTGGTGCATTTTTTGATCAATTTACTCCTCATATTGCTGGTCATAATTTGTGCATCTGGTCTTTTCGGAAGCACTAATGCCCCATTCCTTAATTCCAATGAATAAATGGTAGCCAACATAGCAATTTCTCTTAACTGTTGTATTGCCTGTGCTATGGTTTTCCAAGATTTATGTCCATCAGCTACTGCTGTAGCATCAGGCCAAGTAGCTCAAAAAGCCGAGGCTAACCACACCACAAGTGTATTCACTGGGGGATCATCATGATTCAAATTATTTACTATTTGTTTTAACGGTGGGTGAAACACCAAGCATGCACATTGGTGCATTTTTTCGGCATTTAGAGACACTGCTTCTCCCCCTGTATCCCAAACCCAAAGAAACCACGCCAAAACAGTTTCCCTTGGCTTTTGCTTATAGGTTTGGATTACATTTAATAATTCAGCTTGGGTATAACTCCACACCTCAACCCATTGTTGTGGTGCTGCCCCCCCCCAGTATACTGTCCCTTTTTCTCAATAACTGGGCGTGCCTCCACTGATGGGGAATTTACTATTTCAAAATTACTATCGCCCTCATCAGTTGAGGGGAGATCACCTTCCCACTTCTCAGGATCAAACTCTGCCTTACACAGCAAATCATGAACCTGAGGCCTTGAGGGCGGATGGCATAGTTTTCTCCCATTTCGTTGTCTACGCTGTTGAATTATTCGAGTAGCTAAAGTTACTGAATTAGATTTCCAGTGTTCAGCTTCCTCTCCTACTTTAACAAGTGCCATATTTGCCTTCTACAAGGCATCTCTATCAATCTGTGTGTATGCGTGTGTTCTTTATATTGCTCTTCTAACTCTAAGATTTTTTCTTTTAGTTTATCTACATCTCTATCTAATTCCTGAATTGCCTCAAAGAACAGCCATCCGGCTGCTCCCACCCCTTCCTTCACCTTTTTCCCCTTATCATCCAAGTTTAGCTCCGATAAAGCTCTAGCTAGACTATCTGGGTCCGCCTTAGGTCTTTCTTGCAAAGGTTTTGGGGAAGGAGGGGGTGAGACTTGACTTAACACCTTAGCAAGAGGATCCCATTTCCCAAACAATGCTGGCATCATAGTACCAATGCCCAACTTATTTTGGGTGTCTGATACAGCATCCTTCTTACCTATGCCTATATGTTTTAAAGGAAAAACATTGGTTGTTGTGACATTTTCACTGCAAACCTCAGACCCTGCTCGCTGCGCCAAATGAACTAGTCCATTACTTTAAAGTCTGAGGTTAATACAGGATTAGAAATGATACAAGACACCAAGGCTCAAACTTAACAATTTATTAAACAAAAACTTACTAAATAAACAGTAAAACTAATACTAAATAAACAGAAGAACTAATACATCATGTACTTACAATCATGTGCATAAACAAAATCATGTTTGCCACTGATAGGGAGACCTCAGTCTTATCCAGTGCAGCTATCTGTTCAGTCAAGGCAAGGCCGACACTGGCAAAATGGCTCTAAGCTCATTTCAGGCTGGTGCTGTGATTAAATTCAGATGATGATGATTTTCATTTTAGCCTTTGAGCTTTTTATAGTCTTGAACAAACAACAGGGTCAATAGGTTCAACTAATGACATATTGATCACAAGCTCATCATGAGTTGATGGAATATTGTAGAAAATATGACATTACAAGATCATCATGAGTTGATGGAATATTTTAGAAAATTACAGATCATTTCCTAAGTTGCAAACAAGTCTTGTAATGTCTGGTCTTGTGCCTTACTTCCCTTTTTCAAAGAACAGTTAGCTCACAAACTTGTGATATAGTTCCTCCTTGAAATTCCCACATTCTGATAAACATCTTTTAAGCTGATAAACAACTTATAGGTTAACAAAAGTTCAGTTATACCAGTAATCAGTGAGCAAGGCCTGCTCTTAAGCATATTGTATTGTTACAATATTAGCAACATATAGTGAGGTAGTGGCATGTCAGATCTAGCAATAATCAATCTAGCAATAATTAAACATACACAGTGATATGTGGCTTGAGGCATAATAAAAACTGGTAGACTGTGTGGATCCGTCACACACTATTAACTTGTTCAGGTTTCTTATGATTAGGTAGGTATGTGTAGCAGACTGACATTACCTAAAAAGTCACAACATGGGTAGAGAACATTTTTCTCAACTATATGAAAACCATAAGGTAAGAGGTATAGGCCATCTCTGGCAAAGAATTTGGAACTATGAACTCTCTCTTTGCATGCAGCCATATAGTGGACCCCTTCAGAATGTCATCAGAAACTAAGTAAATTATTGAATACAATTATTTTTTTGTTTAGATTGTCCATAATTCTCAGTGAAGGTAGGGTGTTACTCAAGTCTAGTTGCATCCCTGC
The DNA here is from genome assembly GCF_019279795.1 of Protopterus annectens. NCBI lineage: Eukaryota > Metazoa > Chordata > Ceratodontiformes > Protopteridae > Protopterus > Protopterus annectens. The sequence continues at coordinate 851,118,430 of NC_056749.1, forward strand.
CTCTGATGCACACTTCCACTATGTCTATTTTCATATATTCCAAAGATATGTGTCTCAAATCACTCTCTCCCATATGAACAATGACCATGTTGTTTGCGAACTCGGTATGAATGCATTTGAGTGCCATGGTAACCTGTCATATCCTGGCACCTGAGAGGCAGCTCCCTATCACTGTTTTCTTGTTCAGCCTATGTTGTATTGGTTTTGTGTATTTCACTATGGAATCATTTGTGACAATAACATTTTGATATGTAATAGTTGGCCATGGAGACCTTAAGGACAAATGGAGGACAAGTTTGGTGACCCTCAGTAACAATGTTTGTGGTGGATGGCAATGCAAGCACAGGTGGTGGAGTAGCTTTCCTATGCTGAAGGAATAGTGTGTCAGGTTAATACCTTAGAAAATCTGGGGAGAGATTTCTTAAGTGCCTCAATACAGAAGGGTTTATTTTTTGACAAGTGGCATGGCAGTATGAAGGAATGTGGGTGCTGACAAGATGGTGAGACCTGACAATGAGTTATGATAAGAAGCTAGACTCGACATTTGGTGGTACATATACCTCTCATATGTAGAATCAGCGTGACATGAAAGGAAATGCTTCAGCATGACTAGGGCTATCAGGCTGGTGTTAGACTATGTAAGGGCATGCTGCATTCCCATAGTCCCATAGAACAATTAGTTATGATAAGAAGCTAGACACGACATTTGGTGAAACGTATACTTCTCACACGTAGAATCAGTGTGACATGAAAGTAAATACTTCAGCATGATTAGAGCTATCAGGCAGGTGTTAAACTGTATAAGGGCAGGCTGCATTCCCATAGTACCATAGAGCAGTGAGTGTGTGCAGAGGCTGAAAAATAATAAGCTACCTACAGAGTTATAGCTGTTATCAGCAACTAATAGGAAATACATCTGTGTTAGAAGAGGGGTTTGTAGTAAAACTAGAGTACATACAGAGGGATTTACAAGTCTACTCTCTATATATTTAAAAATGAAAGGAAATGTCTGAAGGAGTTTTCAGGGTGACACTGTTCTTAGTGATAAGTAGGGGAGGGGATTTCCAGACAATTCTGCTCTTAACATAAGGATTTTAAATACAAACTATGCACAGTACACATACATTACTTTTACTGCACAACATTGAGGTCAGATATTTAGGGGGTCTGGCTAGACCCTTTTCTAACCTTACAAAACCACATGCAAGTTACAAAAGCAAAGATAAACAAACTTCTATTCTGGGTTAGGAAAAATCTCTCACTTCTTGTCTTTTCAAGGCAGCATTGCTATAGGCAAAGGTGTTATCCTTCCTCAACTGGATCATACCTTCCATCTAGCTGCTACTTCATCAAAGAAGAACTTTACCTTTCCCTAATTTGTTTTCAGTAATATGTTTTCATTCATTATCCTTTCTCCCTGAAAAGAAAATTGATGTTCCCATTTAAAAAAGCCAGCGGCTGCCCATTACCCAATGAATAAACTTCCTCCTCAGAATTCTGATATACAAACTCATCAACAAGGAATCATTGCCCTTTTTTGCCAGTAGACAGACAAAGTGATATTATTTGGTGTTAATCTTCAAGAACACACACACTTGCTGCTCGCTGCTTTTATTTATTTGTCATTATTCAGTAATTATCTTACATAATTTTATTTATTTATAAAATAGGACTGCCGGGGGTGGGGGGTGGGCACAACACTGATTTCAGGATATATTTCTAATAGTCTTTCTGTGGTTTGCTCCTTTATCACTTTCTGACAATTTTTGTAAGTGTACATTATCATAATTATCCTACCAATATCAGTGAGATTTCACACCAGTATTAGTCAGTATGACCAAATCCCCTAGAGCCAATGTTTACATTGCCAAGTTAGTACCCCAACTATATTCTCACTGTCTAATCTGACCATGACAGCATTATATTATTATTCTTTATGTGGAATGTTATCCATTTGCAAGGCAGTGAAAAAGAAAGTTAAGACACATCTACACCTCTCTGTTATTACTATGCGGGCGCTTGTTCTGTAATTCATCCATAACGTTATTCACTTATTAATTTACCTGTTAATTTATTTTTGTTTACTAGGAAGTCTGACTGGGAATCAAAACCCCTTTTCAGCAGAGTCCTGGGGAGAAATGGTTCATGATTACATGTGCAAAGTTGTTAAAATAACGTGCAAAACAACTACTAAAGCAAAAGCATTTATAAGGTTAAAATACAAACACATCAAAAGTACAACAAAGTAATTACACAGCACAGTATACAAATTAATGTGAATATTTTATAAAATGTATACAAAGACAGCTTTGGAGGCAGCACTGTAGGACACGTACATTAAAGTGACTCTTTTATACAAAATGAATACAAAGACACTGAGATATTGCACTGTAATACTCTGTCCATGCTTTGCGTTACAGGTTAAGGAATGCTATCACAATAAATATGACATTTGCATGCCTACCTAGTGCACCATTAACTATTCATTTCATTAGCAGCTATAGAAAATGTTCACTTTTTGCTGTCTTGAAGAAATCTATGAAAAAGGGCAGAAAGTAAATGAAAATAAAGAATTATTTTGAAGCTGTGGGAATAATTATTTCTTTACCCAGAAATAAAATATTACACAGGCAAAAATAAATCAATTTTAAAAAGATGAAAAAGAGTAAAAAACACATTCTTATTTATCCATCTGGCATTTGTCTAGGTTAAAAGAGCGTTCTGCAGCCGAGGGAATCATGGTGAACTTATTCTGTAAAATCAATGCTTGGCTACATGCACATCATGTACATTTTTGGACAGATGAAAGAGAATGGCCTGTACTTTAAAATATATTTATACATTTTATACTAAGCTGCTAATATCTCAGTTCTATGAAAGTTATGCTGGGCACAACAGCTGCAAAAATTACTTAGTTTTCTTTTCTAGATTTGTCAAGTGACATTTTAGAAAGGGATGACAATTTCATATCACAAATATAATATGCCTAGACATTTGCTTTTGCATTTCAGACTGTCAAGCAACCAGATTAAATTCTGTTTTCATGCATGTTCTGAAATAGTAGGAATCTAGTAAGAAAATTACAGAAGAGTGGTGCTCTGGAATAAAGCAGACAGATGTGAAAAGTACAAAAGAAATGTCATGCAGTTGGGAATAAGATTAAATTTGATGTATTAGCCCTTCTGTTGGCAGTGAGTTCATAAATGTGGCATTTCAAATTATTTTCTCATTGTTTTATTGTCAATACCTTTCATTCAGAAATATGTGCAACATCAAGATGTTTCTCAAAATGCTCAGTATATAACAAAATTACAAGAAATCATCTCCCCTAGCTTTTATTATGTATTGATTCAGAGTAAAATTCTAGGAGTGGCAGATGTCAGCACCCAAATTCCCTGTAGCTTGTTTTTGTATTGAAAGTTCAACAACAGTTATTCCACCTCATCATTTTTATTTTTATAAAATATATATTTATCTGTCTTATTTATATAATGAAAATTAACAAGTATTATTTTACATTTAGCATTTTAAAATAGCCTTTACATTAATAAAGTCTTACTCCCCTTGACATTAAATAAGAACATTTCTGTACATCTTCAAAAGGCATTTAATATATTCAGATTCTCAGTTTATACCATAACAGTAAAGTGAGTGTAAAGCAGAAAAAACAGATACTGCAGTACAAAATGGGTCAAAAGTAATATTAATCATAGGGTACTGTGAGACATAAAGTCATAAAATACCAGAATAAGCAAGAAGGAACTAGCATTATCTAGAGTAAAGGCACCCAACAGGGTTGCAACAGGACTAGATGTAACAGAGTCGATAAAAGACAGGCGCCGGCATTCAATAAACTTTGTGTAGGAATATTTGTATTCCTACATTGAGTGAATGGTGTTTGTATCCACATCCCCTTCTCAGTAGCGTGCCTTCCATATTAATGAAGGCACGTTACTGAGATGGATCTGTGGACAAGAACACTGAATGAGTGCAGGGGGCATGTTGCAGTAGTGCTCGCAGATCCATAACATGCCCCCTGCACTGTCAAAGTGCCGTATGGCACTTTACAATGCTGTCAGTGTCTGCGGACATCGAAAGAAGGATCTGTGAATGGAAGACAATGCAGGGGGAACAGGAACTGTAACACACCCCTGCATTGTCAAAGTGCCGTACGGCAATTTACAATGCTGTCAGTGTTCACGGACACTGAATGTAGGATCTGTGACTGGAAGGCAATGCAGGGGGTATGTGACAGGAACTGTAACACATTCCCTGCATTGTCAAAGTATTGTATGGCATTTGTGTCCTCAGACAAGCACCTCAACCTCTCCCAGCAAGAAATCTGGATAAAGCCAAGAAATAAATGTGGGACAAAGGTCCCAAAATAAGGGAAATTAACAAAATATTGGACAGACAAATTTAGAAAGTTAATAGAATGACAGGTTGTGCATTACCAAATATTAATTATTAATAGTAGTAATATAGCTAATTAAAGTGGTTATATTGTTTTTTTTCTGTTATAACTGAAGTTTACGTGTGGCTGAGTGGGTTTACATGTTGTGGCTCTTTGCTCAGCATTGCTTAAACATCTTACAGGAGCTAAATAGAAATGTATAACTAAAATCTTCAATGGTGACTTAGCATAGTGGTTAGAGTTCTGGCTTTGTTTGCAGTAGTTCACGGTCTGAGTCCCAAGACAGGCCATTCATTTTTACATGGGAAAAGCATTGTTAAAATTATTATTTTTTTAAATGATGTAGTAATTGATATTTATTAACCAGGGTAGTGTAGCTGGTTCAAAATTGCAGTGGCAGTGGATATATGATGTGAAATCCCCCATGCAAACATAAGTGTCCCATATAGTACAGTCACATCCCAAGGTAATGTAATCAAAGCACATAGGGGGACATCATGTAAAGTAAAATATATACATTTAATAGTAATGTAGCAGTAATGAGTAGTTAAATCTTGTTTTCCCTTAGCTCAGGTCTGCTAAGCAGTGCTAAGCCATGCTAAGCAATGCTTAAACAGGAAATGTCTGAGCAATACTTAGCAATGCTCAGCTCTGCATGGTTTGCACATTGCTTTTTCCACTTTAAGCACTGGTCAACTCAGCTTAGCGGGATTGTGCGCTGCTTAGCTTTGCTCAGCATTTTCAAAAACGGTCCAATGGCTGCAAGGGGCACCAAATAGCCTTATTTAAGCTGCACAGACAGGAATACAGGCAGAATCTGTTAGCGCTTGACAACTGCAGGAGCTATGTGTGGAGTAGGATAGGAACCGCTATTTCTGGCACAGCGCCAGGACATCCTTGAGTCCAGGGTCATGGCTGGGCCCATGGTTAAGAACCATGGCAACAGACTGCTGCAGGACCAATACCAGGACTCCCAATATAAATGTGAGGCATGGGACCATCTGGCACGTGACCTCACCAGTGCCACTAGAATCCCCCAAACTGGTGAGCAGGTGCATCATCATTATGATAATCTGAAGAGGAGAAATGGGGTGCTCTTTCCCCAATGGATCCAAGATGCTCAAGACCAGCATGCCCCAGAAGATTGTAAGTATTTCACATGTTGCTTTATCAAATTGTATGATGAATGTCTGATAGATAAGCATGCATAATGGTGTGCTTTCCCTCCACAGCTGCAGAGGAGAGGCCTCATAACATAGAGGCCTATGCTGGATGCCTCATGAGGATGCACTGACAGTGTGGTGAGTACAGATCTAACTTGCAGTATATAGTACAATAAATAGGAAAGTGTAACTGTCTACTGCCATTAGGTATAGTGTGTTCTGAGTATACTGAATAAATTGTGTTCTCAGACCAAGAGTGATACAACTGAGTAATTCCAGGTACTGTCTAATAGAGAGGAAGGCAGCATGCAAGCTACTAGTGATGAAAGAAAGCCAATACTGTACTAATGCTGTGTAGGAATGAATATAGAAAGAAAGTACACTGGGATTTCTACTGTGAAAGTAATACATGAGATTCCTTCATCATCTACAGGATATGCGGTACAAATGAATTTAGAATTTGGAATTTAATAAACCACTGTGTCATGTTGCCCATAATAAAATATATTATTGCAAACTGTTGTGTTTATTCTGGTCTGTTGTTCAGGAAATGCAAGTGTACAGTTTCTTCACAGCAAATATGGCTATGACAGCATGACCACTGAGGTTCCTTTGATAATAACTCGGGATGGTAAACTGTAGATTGTGGAGCTGTAAAACAAGATACACCGAATTTGATATATGTACTGCAGCAAGATCTGGGCCTTGAATAGTAATGTGTAATGATTTATAGTGTGTTCCCTGCAGCATGCAGCATTGTCTTGTGTTAACCTTTGTATTTCAGCTATATGTACTCCTGAATGCAGGTATGCTGATGCAGGCAAGTATGAGACTGTAATAGGCAGAGACTGCAAATATGAGATAAGAAATAGATACATTGGTTTATGTTTACACATGCACACACACACACATACACACCCACACACACACACACACACACACACACACACACACACACACACACACACACACACACACACACACACACACACACACACCATGGTTTGAATTCAGGGACTGCCACTTAGATGTGCTTATACTTAATCATACCTCTCAACTGTCCAGATTTTTGCAGACTGTTCAGAATTTTGCTTGATATTTTTGTTTTGATCATCATAAAATCTGTACTTTTCTGGCAACTCATTGAGGATTAATGTCACTAAATAATGGCATGCATTTCAGTTGCAGAATTTATAGCTTTGAGAAACTGTATGTTAACACAACACCTGTTATTCTATCAACCTTCTAAATTCATAAGGGCAATATCTAAAATCTGTTCCTATTTATGGGCCTTTGTACCCCTATTATCTTAAGCTTTGTCCAGATTTCTTGAGCTAAGAGGTTGCAATATATGTTACACACAACTAATCCTGACTATTTCTGGAAACATTTAGGTAGTTTTAACAGTTATTTCTTCTACAAGGCTTACAGATAATGACATGTTTGTAATAACTGTATGAAGTGTATAGTAAGAAACTGTATACAAATGTTCCAGTGTTTAACACCATGCTTACAAATGACAGCAGGATAGCTATATACACCAGTGCCTGTTCCTGATACATGTCTCACAAGTGTCATGCTGTCAAAGCTACTGATCACTGTTGCCAATAACCTTGCACACAGATATAAATCCAGTTGAAGTATGCCAGTAGCACACTCACACAACATCAATGCAGGGTACTCCTTGTTATTCATATATGTCATGCTGACATATAGGAGTCCCCTCTACCCATGTACCTAAAGTTCTCACAGTTTGCCCCATACCATTCCAGGTTGACAGCTTAATAGGTGTGTATGTGCTGCACAACCTATATGAGACTGGTAGATGTAAAGTGAGTGCAGGCCTGCAGATTATTGAACAGTACTGTTATAAAAAATATAGCATATACACCTGTTAATAGACTGTTTTTGCCTCCCCCCCACCCCTTATCTGCATCAATAAATATTATTCATAGGTTAACCACCATATGGTCGAGCACACAGTGCTAGAACCTATATATGTCCGAATATATTTAATGAATCCTGGCATGTCAAACAGTCGGAATGTCGCAAAAACACCAAATATGACATTTCCGACCGCTCTACATCCAGAAACGAGTGCTAACATGGGTCAAAAAGGGGGCGGGAGTTTGCAATTTGCAACATCTGTGTTTGCAAATGTAGGATGTTGCTGCACTCCGTTTGGACATTCGGGCTCGACCATCCACTGGTCGACCATATGGAGATAAACCTTATTCATATACTATGGGTATGTTGTTCTCAAAACCTAATATTGGGACTTGTGTCCTATTATTGTTCATATCTTTCAATTGTTGCATGATAACATACCTTGTTGAAATTCTACTCTTGTTGGCCTGTTGCTGCACCTGTTACTGGCATGCTGGTCCATTAATGACTGTTATTCCATTTATGCATGTGTTCTGTTTGCTATGAAATATTTCAATTCTATTGTTCTGGGTTAATGGGAACACCCATGCATGCTGTTATAACTAATATTGAAATGTGTTGTTCATGACTAACCAATGTACTTTGTCCAACCTCAACATCATAGTAACTTTGGGTAGGCAGATCCCGGCGGATCCACCTCTCCCGTCTCATCTGGCCATGGCACTGGGTCTCAACATGTCTGGGACCCAACATGAAGCTGTCTCCTCCACTGGTCCTGTACCACCCTCGGGTGGAACCACCTCAAGGGACAGGGCTTGTCACCGGTCTGGGTGCGGGCGCAGACAGGTCCTGGTCACTCTATGTCAGTTTAAACATTTGGTGCACAGGGTAATTTGGCATGACTTGGATGTATGCCTGAACCAGATTGAGAGGAGACTGGTGCACCTCAAGGGGCCTGCTGGCCCTGGCATCCAGCCCACAGCACAGCCACCTTCTGAGCCGTGAAGGTGCAGTAGTGACTGCCCATGGGTGGGGGCCTCAGTCCCACTGCTTCCATCTGGGAGAACGGGGTCCTCTGAGTCCCAACCTCCCTCCCCATCCAAGGTGTTTACCCCCTCATGTGTCATAGACCACCCCTGTCTGCTGTCTTGTCTGTTTGCAAAAGCAACCTCTCCTACCCAACTTACCTCCCAAATGTGCCTACAACCCTTCACCAACATCCCACTCTCACCTTAAAAAAGGGCATCTGTACCCACAAAAAAATCTCATCCCATACATAGCTCTCCATTTTGCCACCATGTACTTTGTTATCAATCAACCATCCCAGTAATTAATCAACCAAGTTATGTCACCCACACTCCTCCCTGTGGGATATGAGCTCCAAATTCCAATTTTTTCACAACATGCACAGTTGTTGCTGTAGAAGAAATGGAGAGTCATGGTCCTTTCCTATACCTGTCCTGCACATCCCTAGCTGCCTGTCATAATGTCCCACCCCTGCTTGCTCCCACTTAACCACTTTCCTATCACCCCTTTTTTCTTTTCTTTTTGGAATTAGCACGGGTTTAAGCAGGAATAAGTGCTGCTAAATGAAGCTAAGGGGGCTTAAGGATCTCTTAGCATTGCTTAGCATCATGCAAAACCATGTAAACCTGCTTAAAACTGCTCAATAAGCCCCTGGCTGAATGGTTAGGACAACGGAACTTGTAAATGAAGTGCAAGGGTTGAATCCCCACCATTCAGCTTCTTACATGTGATAGGGAAATGTGTTTTATTTGTTTTGTATACATTGAAATATGTTAACTGTGGTGGTCCAGCTTGACCAGAAGCCTATTTGCAGTGGAGACCCAAGTATAAAAGCCCCAGTTGCACACAAGTGTCCAATACATTAAAGTGACAGGAACAGATAACATAGTGAAATGCATACGTTTAGGAGATAATATAAAACAGTGTCAATGGATATATATGATGTGAAATCCCCCAGGTAAACACAAGTATCCCAGACAGTACAGTCATACCCCAAGTAATGTAATCAAAGCACATAGGGGGATGTCATGTACAGTAAAATATGTACACTTAATAATATATCAGTAAGGACTAATGTGCAATTCAATGCTTAGCAGTGCATAGCTATGCTTGCACGGTTTGAGCATTGCTAAAAGGATAATTGTAAGAAGCATTCAGCCCACCTAAGTGGATTTGCACACTGCTAAGCACTTCTCAGAATCTTCCTTTTAAGCACAGCTCAACTCAGCTTAGCAGGCTTGCTCACTGCTGAGCTGTGCTCAGCATTTTCAAAAACGGTCCAATTATGGGAAAGGGTGGAGATATGGCCTTATTTAAACCACACAGATGGGAATACAGCCAGAACCTGTTGTAAGCTGATCACTGCAGGAGCTATGTCTGGAGTTGGAGAGGGAGCACTTTCAGGCACAGCACTGGGGCATCCTTGAGTCCAGGGTTATGGCTGGGCTCATGGTTAGTAACCATGATGACAGACTGCTGCAGGGCCAGTACCAGGGCTCCCAATACAAATTTGAGACCTGGGACCATCTGGCATGCAACCTCACCAGTGCCACTGGAATCCCCCAAACTGGTGAGCAGGTATGACATTACTATGCTAACCTAAAGTGGAGGAATGGGGAGCTCTTGGCCCAATGGATCCAAGATGCTAGAGACAGCAATGCCCCACTAGTTTGTAAGTATTTGACCCATTGCTGTGCCAAATTCTAGCCTGAATATGTGCTAGACAGGTAGTCATAATGGTTGTATTCTTCCTCTATAGCTGCAGAGTTGAGACCTATCAGTGTGGAGGCCCATGCAGACAGACTGGTGAGGCTGCACTGAGAGTGTGGTGAGTACAGATCTATCTTGCAGTATTTAGTGCAATAAACAAGAAGGAGTGCATTGTTTACTGCCAGTAGGTATAGTGTGTTCTGAGCATACTGAATAAAGAATGTTTGTCAGATGAATATTGATCTACAGGACATGCAGTACTACTGATTGTAGAATCTGAACTGGAATAAAGCACTGTGTCATGTTACTCAAATTAAAATTTATACCACAAACTGTTGTGTTTAATCTGGTATGTTGTTGAAGAAATAGAATGTGTACAGATGCTTCACAGCAAATATGGCTTTGACTGCATGCATTGACTGAGGTAGTTCTGATAGCCAGCTGTTATACAAAACTGTAGATTGTGGAGCTGTAAATCAAAATATAAATATGTCCTACACTAAGATCTGAACCTTGAATAGTAATGTGTAATGTATTATAGTGTGTCTCCTGCAGCATTGCCTTGAGTTACCCTTTGCAATCTGGATCTTATTTTTTCAAAGGATTAATATACAGTACACTACCTATCTGTCATGCATGAATCTCACCTTAGTCTTTGGTGACACTACACTTAGATTACAAGGTCAGACTGTCTACTCAAGAGAGTATTAGGCAGAATTTAGTGATACAAGAGACAGCAGTTCCCTAATAGCTCAGTGTGATGAGAAATAGCTCTGTCATTAATTTTTGCACACTCAAACCACAGTTTGAATCCAGGGAGTGGTACTAAGATGTGTGAATATTTAAACTCAAGTAATCCTGAATATTTGTAAAAGCAGTCAGATAGTGTTAACAGATATGTTCTCCACAGGTCTTATAGGTAAAGAAATGCTTTTAGTAGCTGTAGGAAGGGTATACTAATAAACCATGTACAACTGTACCACTGTCCAACCCCATGCCTGCAAATGACAATAGGATAGGTACATACACAATGCACTCTTTTTGGTACATGTCTTTCAAGTGTCACACTGTCACGGCTAGTGGTCATTGTGTCCAATAACCTTGGACACAGATATGAATCCAGTTGAAGTATGCCAGTAGCACACTCACACAACATCAGTGCAGGGTACATCTTCATCATCATATATGTAACCCTGATATGTACAAGTCCCCTCTAGTCATGTACCCAGAGTTGTAACAGTTTACCCCATAACATTCCAGGTTGACAATTTAACAGTTATGTATGTGCTACAGAAGCTATGGGCCATAGGTAGATGTAAAGTGAAGGCAGACCTGTACAGTATTGAACAGTACTGTTGTGAAAAATTGAAGCCTAAACAGTTGTTAATAGACTTTTTTTCTCTTCCCCCACCCCTTATATGCATCAATAATTATTATTCATATACTATGAGTATGTCGTTCCCAAAACCTAATGTTGAGACTTGTGTTCTATTATTGTTCATATATTTAATTGGTTGCATGTTAACATACCTTTATCAAATACCATTGTTGTTGGCCTGTTGCCATAAATGTAAATGGCATGCTGCTACAATGCTGACTGTTATTCCATTTATGCATCTGTTCTGTTTGCTATGCAATTGTTTTGCTTCTATTGTTTTGAGTTAATTGGAACACCCATGCATGCTGTTATAACTAATCTTGAAATGTTTTATTCATGACTAATATTTTGAAAAACCTCAACAGCATAGCACATTTGGGAAGGCAGATGGCAGCAGATCCACTTTTCCCACCTCATCTGTCCATGGCACCAGGCCCCAGTACATCTGGGACCAAACTCGGAACTGCCTCCTCTGCTGATCCTGCACCACCCTCAATGGATGGGCCCCCCCCCCCGGGTGCGGGAATGTAGAGGAACCAGTCACCCACAAGAAGTTCCAAATTATGGTGTGCGGGGTCATCCAGACAGACGTGGATGGACGTCTGAGCCAGATTGAGGGCAGACTGGTGCACCTTGAGGGGCAGGCTGCCCCTGCTGTCCATCCCCCAGCACAGCCAACTTCAGGGCCGTGAAGATGCAGTGGTGACTGCCCATGGGTGGGGATCTCAGTCCCAATGTTTCAATTTGGGGGCTCATGGGCCTCTGATTCCCAACCACCCTCCATGTCCAAGGTGTTTACCCCCTCATGTGTCATATTCCACCCCTCTCTGCTGTCTTGTCTGTTTGCAGAAGCAACTTATCCTACCTAACCTACCCCCCAAAGGTACCTACAGCCCTTCCCCAACATCCCACACTCACCTTAAAAAACAAAAAAAAAAGAGCATCTATCTCACAAAAAAAATCATTGCCCCATACATGGTTCTATATTTTGACCCTGTGTACACTGACATAGATCAATCTACCCTCAAATTACTCTAAAAATGTCTGTTGCCAACACGCCTTCCTGGGTCTTAATTCCAAATTTTCCACATCAGTCACAGCTGTTGCAGCAATGAAATGTAGAGCTATAGTCTTTTCCTACACCCATCCTGCACATCCATAGCTGCTTTTCCTAATGTTTTACCTCCTGCTTACCCCCATTTCATCACTTTTCTATCACCCTTTTTCTTTTTTTTTGAAAGTAGCACAGGTTTAAGTGGGAATAAGCAGAGCTAAGTGAAGCCAAGCAGGACTAAGCACCTCCTGGCATCTTTTAGTGTTGTGCAATTTCACTTAAAACCACTTTAATCACTCATATCTCATTCAGTCACTGTTCTGCCTAGCAAATAATAATCAGCCCTGCCAAGTCTAAAACCCAGGACCATCTGCACTGCAATCAAAGCAACTTCCACTACACCTAATGAGCTGTGAGAATTAGTACTGTGTCAGCAAATATATCATGCATTATGGTCATCTAACATTAGGAAAGAAACTCTGTAGAATTAGTAATGCTTTTGTATATATATATATATATATATATATATATATATATATATATATATATATATATATATATATATCTATATATATATATATATATATATATATATATATATATATATATATACAAAATGAAGTACAGTCATACCTCTCAACCTCTTAGTGCAAGAAATGTGGACAAAGCCTGACAGTGGGGGGACAAAGGTCCACAAATTGGGACATATTTTAAATATTGATTTTATAAGCTTAGAAAGTTCCTACAGTAACACAGTTTGTTTTAACATATAGTTTCCGAAATATTTCAAGTCTGAGACCCAAATGCTTCTCATTATTTAGTGATTTCAATCCTCACATCATCCCATTGATTTGACAGAAATCCACAACAGTTATGGGGAACAGACCAAAATGAGCCAAACATCTGGACATTCTAAGAACACCTGGACAGCTGAGTTGTATGAGTGCAGTCATGTAACATTAGGGAAAAAAACACTGAGCTGCCAAGCATTTCACCCAGCTCATTCTGAACTGCAGTCAGGGGAACATAACACTACACCAAATCAGCTCTGGGGAATTGCTGATCCATTTGCAAATATATCATGCACTACAGGGATGTAACTGTAAGGAAAAACAGACATTGATGAGAAATTGTCTACCTAGAACCATTTGCACTACAGTCAAAGCAACATACCAGCAAGCCAGCTGACCTCTGCAGTATAACAACTGTTTCAACTAACATATCTTGATTGCCAGTCACACACTACTCCTGTATATACTGCCCCAAATCACACTGTACTTGGAATCCTGAGGTTTTAAGGGACATGTCTCACTTTGCCCCTACAAACATACACAGCTGATAGACCACCAGCAATTGTAGCAGCATGCACAGTCAGATAGAAAAGGATCTATTACACTCACATCTGCCGCTCTCCCTACTCAGTCCAACAAACATTTACAAACTACACTGCTACACTGCTACACAATCTTGAAAGTCTGTTAACAATGGCCAGACATACAGAACTCATAACTGTACAGATTTCCACAGAATGTCCAGGTTTTGTCCTCATATTTATGGCCTCTTCCTCATAACATTTCTGGGATTCTGCTAAATCACTGGGATATCGGGAATGAAGTCACTAAATAATGATATACCTTCCCTCTCAACCTCTTAGTGCAAAAAATCTGGACAAAGCCTGACATAATTGGGGGATAGAGGCCCAAAAATAGGGACACATTTTAAATATCAGTGTTATAAGCTTAAAAAGTTGCTGGAGTGACAAGGTTTTTTATAACATACATTTTCTGAAGGATGTGAAGTCTGAAACATAAATGGATGCCATTATTTAGTGACTTCAGTCCTCAATTTGCTAAAAAAATTTATATGAGGAACAGACCAAAAATAATAGCCAAACTTCTGGACATTCTGCAAAAATCTGGACAGTTGAGAGGTATGTCATATACATATCAGTTTCAGACTTCAAATCACGCAGAAAATGCATGTCCAAACAAACCGTTTTACTCTAGCAAGTTTCTAACTGTATAACAGCAATACTTACAGTCTGTTTCTAATTTTGAAACTTTGTCCCAAATTTTGTTGGGCTTTCTCCACATTTCTTGTGCTAAGAGGTTGACAGGTAATGCAGACATAGCGTGCAGAACTGTGAACACAAAACATCATTCTAAACAGTGTAAAGTATTTCCACCTACCCTCTGTGAAGCTGTAGCTTCCACACCTGCATAATATTCTCCTCACAGGCAAGGAAAAGGGGCAAGGCCCACATGAAGGACTTAATTATAGCACTGTGTTGCCATGCCATTGGCTAATGGAAAGACAACATAGCTGTTCTGGATGCAATTAGCAAGTGGGCGACACCAGTTGGTGCACAGGCCATCACATGCTCATGAGCATTACCTACAAAAGGCAAGGTGCTGCCTATGCAAAACAGGTCTGAACCTTTTACTGGAAAGACAGACTGCAAATACGAAAAGCAACACTTGTGGATTTCCCTGAGAAAACACTGCCGCACCATAACAAGTATGTCAAACAATTAAGCATGTAATGAAATGCAGATGGGGGATGCAATCATGGGAAATAGAAAGTTAAACAATAGGTCTCAACATGACTTGCTGGACTAACATGTTGCTGTCCAGCACCTACGGCCATCCCTCATTTGTGCCATTGTCCAGATGTCTTGTTCTTAGGTTCATAGGTCCATACTAGGCTATCTGCCCTAGGGCATTTATAAGCCTAGCCAGACTGTGTGTGGCTTTCGCCACCCCATGGAATGAGAATACTATGCCCATCTGGGGTTTAGTTTACTATGCCTCTGTCTAGTAGTGATGCAGAGATGACCCCCGGGTAAACCTACAATCTCCCATCCACTCGTCAAGATTTCTCTTGAAGAGAGTCAGTGAGGGGCTCTGCCTAACATGGACTGGGATTTTGTTCCAGAGTGTAGGGAGCCTCTGGGTTATGAGTGTCTCTCCAGCACGTCCTATTTATTTCTGTGTTGAGGTTCAAATCTCTCGCTCTCGTGGCTCTGGTGGATTTGGATTTTCTGAGGTCGAGCATGTCCATTAATTTCAGATTGGACATGGCCTTGTACGTCAGGCATAGATCACCTCTGAGTAGGTGGTATGCGACTGAATAGAGCTGGAGTTTCTTCAGCCGGGCAGCATATGACATATGTTTGAGACCCTTGATCCTCTTGGTGAGGTACTTTTGGGGTCTTTCTAACTGCTGCAGGTGTCGGTTAAGGTACATCCCAAATGGGGCATTGTACTCAATTATGGGCCTGATAAGGGAAGAGTATAGGGGCACAATGACTTCTCTTGATCTAGATGTGAATCCTTTCATGATAAGGTGGGCAATATAGAAGGTCTTCCTAACCACTTTTTCAATGTGAGTGTCAAAAGTGAGGTTACTGTCAACTTGGGTCCCTAGGTCCCTGATTACTTCTTCTGTACTTAATGGATTACCACCTATGTGGTAATTTGTGGGTACTTTGTTTTTCCCAAAGGGTATGACTATACATTTTTTGGCATTCAGTTTAAAGCCACAGCTCTGGCACCAGTTTTCCATTTCTATGAGGCCTTTCTGAAGGATGCTTGTGTCCGCTGGAGTATCAATTATGGCGCCCATTTGTCAGCCACAATCCTCCTATGTTTGCTTGCACCTCAGAAAAATAAATGCTGAACAAGAGGGGTCCCAGGACCGAGCCCTGTGGGACACCGCTTGTGACTGACTTAGAGTCTGACATGGCTCCAGCAATTCTGACCTTGTGGGTTCTGTCCTTGAGCCAGTTTGCAACCCATCTTATGACTTATGGGTTTACATTTAAGCTGGTGAGCTTGTCTATGATGCCCGAGTGGGGTATTGTGTCGAAGGCTTTTGCAAGGTCGAGGTAGGCTGTGTGAACTGCCTTGCCCTCATCAATGGCCTTAGTAACTGTTTCAAAAAAGTCGACCAGGTTCAAAAGGCAGAATCTGCCCTTGACAAAGCCGAATTGGGTAGGATCCAGTGTCTGTAGGTCCCCAATGTCTTTGTTTATGAGTTCCATAATGATCCTCTCCATAGCTTTGCAGACCAGGCTCGTCAAGCTTATGGGGTGGTAATTTCCAGGGTCCATAGAAGCACCTCCTTTGTGGAGTGGGACCACTGTTGCTGTACGCCATTCTTTGGGTACGTATCCTGTAGTAAGGCTAAGATTAAACAGCAGCCTTATGTGCGGGTTTAGTTCCTCTTGGAGTTCATGTAGCACGCAACTCAAGAAACCGTCTGGTCCCACTGATGCTGTGTTTTGAGCTTTGGAGAGGGAGGCTCTCACCTGGGCATCTGAGATGTCAGGGAGGCTACACTCTGCTGGGATAGATATTTCTCCTTTTGGGGGAGAGGTGGGGAGAAATTTGCACTGAACCTGCCAGTATGTTGGCAATGTCTGTGGGTTCAGTGTATTTTTTGTCATTTTGGACTAACTCTGAGCATATCTGAGAGTTTCCACCCAGGTTTCTAACATAACTAAAAAAGGCCTTGTGATTGTCTTTAGTGTCTTTTGCAATTTTTCTCTCAAAGTTGGCCTTGGATGATTTTATGAGTGATTGTAGTTTTTTGCTAGTACTGATCAGAGATGCGTTCCCTTTTACGGATTTTGCTCTGTCATGTAGTAGCTTCCTCCTCCTGTTGTAAAGCTTGTCTGTGGCTGGGGTCCACCAGGCAGGATGCCTGCGTTTGTGGGAATGGGTCTTGGTTTTATTTGGGATTGCATGATCCATGCATTCTTGAATGTGTTTGTAAAAAGCATTTATAAAGGATTCAATGGTGTGGGCTGTGGTTTCCACTGGCCCAGGGGCCTTGAAGGATACCACTTCAGTCTTTAGAAGTGTGAAGTCAGCTTTTGAGAAATTCTTCACTGTGGTCTTTTGTGCTGGGGGTGGGGGCGGGATGTGGATTTCCAGTGAGATTAATTTATGGTCTGATCTCACCAATGAGGGGTATACTTCCAGTATGGAGCATTGTGTCCCCATGTTTGTGATGATCTGGTCTAGTATATTAACTCCTCTTGTGGGAGTGGTGACTAGTTGTTCCATCGCATTTGAGTTTATGAATTCTAGGAACCTTTGGGCTAGGGTGTTGGGGCTTGAGTAATGCTCCCAGTCTATGTTTGGGTAGTTGAAGTCTCCCAATATGATGGTATTTGGAGAGACATTCATACTCTCCAGTGTCTTCAGGAAGGCTGAGTGGGGTTCCTGAGTTTGAGAGGGTGGTCTGTAGCATGCTACAAACTGTAGGGCAGTTTTGCCTATGGTTAGTTGCACATGGATGGACTCCGAAGCTTTGTGTGTTGCCACTAACCTGGAGGTGTGGGTATCTTTGATGAATATGGATACTCCCCCTCCTTTTGTGGTTTGTTCCAAGTCTTGGGGCCGAAAAACATTATATGAGGTATAACCTGGTAGTGCTGGGGTGCTCTCAGGAGCCTTGAACCAGGTTTCAGTCACTGCACAGACATCGATGTTCTCCATACTGAGGATGGCTTCAAGAGCATGCATTTTGAGGTTTAGACTTCTGGTGTTGAGCAGCATTACCCTTAGTTTTTTTCCACTTGTGTTTTCTAGGGAGGTGGGTTTGTCTTTTGAGCCTTGCCTAAAAAAGGCACTATGGGGGTGGCAAGAGCCTTGGCCAATATCCGGAAGCCCAGGGGTGATAGGTGCAAGCCGTCCCTTTTGAAACAGCATGGCTTGTCAAGCATGTCATCCCAAGCAGACAGACATTGGATCCCCTTTGAATGACACCAGTAATTGAGCCAATTGTTAAAGCTGATCATTTTGTCTTTGTACTGAGGTATTATTCTTGGTGAGGGTAAGATGCTGCTCAGGGCCAGGGTCATACCGGCCTGGTCTACATAATCAGAGAGCTCCTCTATGTCTCTTTTCATGTAGTCCAGGGAGGTACGTCTCAGGTCATTGACACCGGCATGGACAATGACTGAGTCATATTTGTACTTGTGTTGGAGTGACCTGAGTGCTTGTGTTATGTGGCAGATTCTAGCACCCGACAGGCAGCTTACTGTAACCTTTTCCTTGTTCAGTCTGGTGAGTGGGACGTCAGTGTGTCTGACTATGGAGTCACCTATTACAAATGTATCTGGCATGTTGTTTGGCCTCAAGGGCTGTGACTGTTTGGCACACTGACTTTGTGAACTATGTGTTGCATGTGCTATGTTTTGAGGTAGTGGCTGCTTGGATGTCTGCTTTGGAGGCCTCTGTTGTTTTGGTAGATTTTTAATTAGAACCTCCGAGTATGTTTTTGTGTGTTTATGTGTTTGGTTTGCAGTTGTGATAGGTCTATGTGAGACTGGGTTTGTGGTGCGTGTGGTTACCTTATCCACCTGACTGGTTTTGCCAGTACTGAGTCGAGAGAGCTTAGCCTCCAGTTTGGCTATATAGTCGCATCTCTCACATATATGTGTGTATTTGTTGGGAGGAGGAGAGGGTTGTCTGTGTACATGAGGCAGTTGTAACATTGCCTCAAGATTCCCAGATTCACAAGCTGAACTGGAGAGGACGCCAGTAATTGACCCTTCGACATGCTAGAATAATATAAGTGATTGCTGTGTAACTGAGTCAGAAGGGACCTATAGGGAAATGGGTATTCAAGGGGATTGTAGGTGGATGTAGTGCTTTCTTTTTTGTTTAAGAGTGCTTTACCTGTGTAAAAATGCTTTAGGAGCAAGTGCTGGGCTTTCTAGATAGAGAATAGACTGTTTAGATTGAAAGTAGAGCAGTTCTAAGGGAAAAACTGAAAAGTAGACTTTGCGGAGCCAGAAATAGTTTAAACTAGATTAACTGGTGCTGCCCAATGCTGCGCTATGAGCAACTTCGCACAAAATCACACAAACGCACGCTAAAGTGGATTTTTAAGCAGGGAACTTCAAAGAGCTAGAAATGCCCCAAAACAGCCAATTACTACAAGATTCTTGTGCTGAGGTCACTCCTTCAGGGACAGATAGGCTGCTCAAGGCTCCCCACTCCCACTGATGAGCAAAGAAACTTCCTTCTATCCAAGTAAAGTAATGGGCAACACAGGAACTATCCCAAAGTCCAGAATACATCAAAGCCTGTATAGAGGACTATTCTAGCCAGGGAAAGGCGGGAAACAAGGATTTTTTTTGTTTGTTTTTTTTTTTTTGTTTTTTTTTGTTTTTTCAAGAAAGCAACAGGAAAATGCAGAAAAACAACAGTATATTAAATGCACAGGCTAGCACACTTGAGTGGGCAGCCTCAACAGTTAAATTAAACAAACAAACTTTAACTTAAGTGCAGGTAATAAAAAACACTAAATACAGTTAAATTAGCAGTTTAACTTTGTTTTCAGCAAGAAAGGAAGGTCGCACAGGTATGCTTATATCTTGAAAGTAGTCGCTTTTTTCGATTCTCTGCTGCTAGCACCACTCTGCAGGACCATGAGGAGCTGTTGCTCAGTAGTATAAGTGAAAAAAATGCTCACAGGTGGATTTTTAAGCAGGGAACTTCAAAGAGCTAGAAATGGCCCAAAATGGCCAATTACTACAAGATTATTGTGCTGAGGTCACTCCTTCAGGGACAGATAGGCTGCTCAAGGCTCCCCACTCCCTCTGGTGAGCAAAGAATCTTCCTTCTATCCAAGTAAGGTAATGGGCAACACAGGAACTATCCCAAAGTCCAGAATACATCAAAGCCTGTATAGGGGACTATTCTAGCCAGGGAAAGACGGGAAACAAGGATATTTTTTTGTTTTTGTTTTTTTTTCAAGAAAGCAACAGGAAAATGCAGAAAAACAACAGTATATTAAATGCACAGGCTAGCGCACTTGAGTGGGTAGCCTCAACAGTTAAATTAAACAAACAAACTTTAACTTAAGTGCAGGTAATAAAAAATGCTAAATACAGTTAAATTAGCAGTTTAACTTTGCTTTCAGCAAGAAAGGAAGGTCACACAGGTAGAAACAGCAAAAATATACTTATATCTTGAAAGTAGTCACTTTTTTCTATTCTCTGCTTCTAGCACCACTATGCAGGACCACGAGGAGCTGTTGCTGAGTAGTATAAGCGAAAAAAAAATGCTCACAGATAGATTTTTAAGCAGTTGACTTCAAAGAGCTAGAAATGGCCCAAATGGCCAATTACTACAAGATTCTTGTGCTGAGGTCACTCCTTCAGGGACAGATAGGCTGCTCAAGGCTCCCCACTCCCACTGGTGAGCAAAGAAACTTCCTTCTATCCAAGTAAGGTAATGGGCAACACAGGAACTATCCCAAAGTCCAGAATACAGCAAAGCCTGTATAGGGGACTATTCTAGCCAGGGAAAGGCGGGAAACAAGGATATATATTTTTTTAAGAAAGCAACAGGAAAATGCAGAAAAACAACAGTATATTAAATGCACAGGCTAGCACACTTGAGTGGGCAGCCTCAACAGTTAAATTAAACAAACAAACTTTAACTTAAGTGCAGGTAATAAAAAACATTAAATACAGTTAAATTAGCAGTTTAACTTCGTTTTCAGCAAGAAAGGAAGGTCGCACAGGTAGAAACAGCAAAAATATACTTATATCTTGAAAGTAGTCACTTTTTTCGATTCTCTGCTGCTAGCACCACTATGCAGGACCAGAGTATAGCATAAGCGAAAAAAAACGCTCACAGCTGGATCTTTAATCAGGGAACTTCAAAGAGCTAGAAATGGCCCAAAACGGCCAATTACTACAAGATTCTTGTGCTGAGGTCACTCCTTCAGGGACAGATAGGCTGCTCATGGCTCCCCACTCCTACTGGTGAGCAAAGAAACTTTACTATTGGTTAACTGGTTAATCTGTTTACATTTGTTTGCTCTTATTTGTTATTGTCACATTGAAGTATGTATCTGTTTACCTTTGTTACACACTGACCTATAAAGATGTTAAATATTTTTAGCATAGTCTGGTTGGAAGTTTTGCTGCATTCACACTGTTTGTGTGATTCTTGTGTTTCCTGCTATGCCATCTAGTGTTGTCCAGGGCCTGTGTGCACTTACTGGGAGTAAGCGAACTGGTTGACACTGGTCTGCCATAGGATGTTGAGCTAAGATCTCAGGGACAGGGGTTGAATGGTAACTCCCAGTGTTCCTATTTTACCTTCATTGTTGTGGTATTTAAACCAAGCATGTGCATGGTTTTGCGCTTTTCTGCAGTTTTATCCCTTTGAGAGGCATCTCAGTTGCATTTATTTCCCTTACCAGTACTCCTGTGTGAGTGAGGCCCTCGCATGTAGGTACAGTCTTGATGTTATCCAGCCATATTCCCACCTATAGGTACTATCCTCAGATAGTACCCACTCTACAATTCCTGTCTTTCACAGAGGCTTACAACCATGAATGGACAATTTCCTGTGCTTTCTCATGCTAGTCCAGTTGATATGGGCATCCTGACACAGTGTAGCCACTGACGTATGTACACAGATAACTCTGTGCTACTACCACCTAGTAACACAATATGTGAGAGATGCAATCACATTAAGAATGTAAAATCTTTTCTGTCTCAGTCATATGACAGTACATGATTCACACACCAAAATGCTTTGCCAGATATGGACTTCATCTGTCTCCCCTGGACTTTAGGCTTCTGGAAAAGGCACTTGCATTCCCCATAGTGTCTTTTGAGGGCAAAGTCATGAGCAGAACATTACCAGCATGGAAGCTTATTATAAATGAAATGTAAAGGTAATGCTGCTAACTGCTTTAACATAAAATGAATGTCATTGCAAGCGTACCTTGTCCTGGAGCATGCTGACATTTGTGCAGTCACTGAAACCTGGTTTGAACCTATAAAAAGCACATTAACCTTTTCCAGGTTACTCATCCTACCATACTGTCAGACCCCAAATGGAGGGCTGCAAAGCCAACGGAGGTGGAATAAAAAACTTTATCATACACATACATACCTCCAGGCTGGTCAAATGGTATGATGAACAGGAGACACCCCAAGTGCAGTTAACTGTTGATAAAACACCTATTCAAATCATAGCTAGCTACAGACCTCCAGTCATGACTCAGGACACCCACTACACCTATCTGGACTTACTTGAATCTGTCAAGATTCAACCTTCTACCCTGATCCTGGGTGACTTTAACTACCCAACCATAGAGTGCATGACTTATTCTACCTGAACATGAATACACAGAGATTCCTTGGCTTTGTCAATGCCAATGCATTGAACCAGCTGGTCAACATCCCTATGACAGGTGGAAATATCCTGTACCTAGTCCTAACCAACACGAGTAGCCACTGTAGCACTCCTAAAGAGTCATCATCCTTGGTAAGATTTGACCATAAAGACATCACTTTTGAGGTCATCTCCCCTGCCCCCCTTGCCAGGGCCAAACAAAAACACTTTTCCAAAACTGACTATAATCTTCTCAGAGCAGGTATAAGTAGGTTCACAGCCACCATCTCTTCAGTTGGAACTAGCAGTAATGTCCAAGCCTACTCCCAAAAACTATATGAGCACCTACATAGCTGTATGGACTCAGCAATACCTGACAGTACAAAATCATCTCCCTCAAGGTAGAATAAACCTCTGTGGTGGACAGCAGCAATACACCAACTCCATAATAGGTGGAAATATGTGCTGTACAGGGCCAAGAAGGAGCAGGTGCCAAATTGGAAGCAATCTCACCTTTGTCTGAACAAGCAAATAAGGTCATAGGTGAATTACTCTAAAGCTAACTTTGAGTGCAAATTGGACACATCCAACAAGGCCAATCACAAGGCCTTCTTCACATATGTCTGGAATCTCAGAGGCAACACCCAAGTCTGCTCTGTACTGGTGGTCAGTAACACCACATACACATCTGCCATAGATATAGCCAACCTGCTGCAGACAAGTTAAGGGAAAACCTCACTCCCCTGTCCTCCCATCAATAAACAAGGACATGCACCACATCTGCCACCTCCCTTCATCATCAGGGAGCAGGTCTGTAATGCCCTTGTAAAGGCAATGAATTGAAGTCTCCATGGGACCTGATAACATCCCTGGCTGCATAACATCCCTGGCTGCAGCTACATGAACACAGGTATGAGCTCTCAGCTCCATTACACACTGTAGTCAACCAAAGCTTGAGCACCAGTGTTATCCCATCTGCATGGAGGACAGCCACTGTCACCCTTCTACACAAAGGTGGAGCATCCACTGACCCAGCCAATAATATGCACATCAGCCTAACTAGCCTGATCTGCAAGATCATGGAAGGCATTATCAGGGACCTTATAAACAGGGACATTGGCAACCTCAAAATTCTTGAGCCCACACAGTTTGGTATTGTCAAAGGGAGATCAGGCCTTTTAAACCTGGTCCACTTCTTTGAATTGGTCAACAAACACATGGATGAGAGGAAGACAGTCCACACTGCCTACCTTCACCTAACCAAAGCCTCTGACAATAATCCCCAGTCAGCCATAATACATAAGCCTATACAGCTAGGCATCAACTTGTATGTTACCAGATGGGTAGCTAACTGGCTCAATGATAGTACCCACTCAGTCAAAGTAGTGGAAATCAACTTTAGTAGTAGACCCTTAAAGAGTGGTGTACCCCAGTGATCAGTCTGGGGGCCTCTACTGTATGAGATATACTTTTCTGAGATGCAAGACAAAACCAGTGGTCTGTGGCTGACCAGGTTTACAGATGACTGCAAGCTAACCACTGTCTTACATTCCCCTAGTGATATGAGCATCCTCCAATAGGCCTTTACCCAAATTAATGACTGGTGCAAGTAGCATTGCCTCAAACTGAATGCCAGGAGATGCATAATTTTCTCTGTTGTGGTAGATGTCATCCACACTAATTATGACAGTAATAACAATGTACTGAGCCTGCAATCAGGCAGGAGATGACTTGTGCACCAAGGTTGATAGCAACCTGGCAGCTTCCCACCACGTTAGCACCATTGTACGGATGGCTGTCTACATGGCCCACCTCACAAATAAGGGTATGTCATCCAGGAACCAGGAGGGCATATCCTCCTTTATCAGACCCATTACTGAGTACAATGGCTCCTTTGCCATGTATCTTGCCAAGTACATGCAGCAGTTGCAGAGACCACAGAGGTCCCTGACCAGGAAAATCCAGGGTCTGCAGCACCTATCCAATACACATAGGCTGAAAGCCCTGTCCATCTACTCAGTCTCATACAGACTGATAATAGGTGACCTGTGTCTAGCATGCAAGGCCATTTCCAAACCAGCCTTGATGGAGTTTCTGCATATCAGTAAGACAAACTCCACTCATGCAACCCACACACAAGGGTCTCACCTGGTCTGTGACATGAATAGTACTTGTTGGTGAGATAGAGTTGTACCCAAAACAATACACTGTCTGTAAAATACACTCCCTCCCCATGTCTAGTAGAGTACCTCTCTAGCCCTCTTTAAGAAGAAGTTGGACGACTGCATGAGAAACAGAAAAGACACCCCTAGATCCCACCTGTGTCCCAGCTGGACAGGGGAAACAGGTGTTGCCTTAGAAGACACATGGGCAAAAATCTGGGCTAGGCTTATGAGGGCATCCAGTACTTTACTTGTTTCCTGTATGTATTGTAGACTATCCTGCAATTTTGTCTTAAATGAATTCCTGTGAGTCTGAACTGTGTAGTTACTGCATTGATAGAGTATTCTCTTGTTTCTTTATTAGTTATTATCACATATTGTTAAATCTTGTCATTGTGTCTGGTCTGTATAGCACTAAGTCAGCTCTAAGAGTACTTGCATATGCACTTGGTGACACTGTATAGCTCACTCCAATACCCTTGGTCTTGCTCACACTTACCATTCTGCTAACAGGCTCATCACACAGTAGGATTTTTCACCCTTTGTTGAGGGCCTTAGAGTAGCTTTTAAAGAGATGGATTGTGGCAGTCAGAACTACCTTGCAGTTTGGACTAAACAGCCCATAGGTAGCAAAGTTGTGCCAGACTTTACCAGGAGTGTGCGTGTGTGTGTGTGTGTGTGTGTGTGTGTGTGTGTGTGTGTGTGTGTGTGTGTGTGTGTGTGTGTGTGTGTGTGTGTGTGTGTGTGTGTGTGTGTGTGTGTGTGTGTGTGTGTGTGTGTGTGTGTGTGTGTGTGTGTGTGTGTGCGTGCGTGTGATTCAAAACTCAAATAGCAAAGTGCGTGTGTCAGCTACTTGGCCAGGGACCCGAAGTAGTGGTTTGACACAGAGGCTGATGAATGTTTTGGACTGACCGCTCTGCTGAGATGTTAACCTCATAGGTGTGCCAGTGTGGAGGGTTACTGGGGATGTGGAGAAAGAGAGAGAAATGATTCCCACACTGACTGTGACCTCTGTGTGCTCTGAAGGGTAATTGTACTTTAATGTGTGTGTACTTGTCATCCTGCCATTGTGTACAACATTCACGGGTGGTAGTGGTGAGTATTTAGGCTCCCTGATGATTGTTCCAGTGCAAGGGCATCATACTGACAGTGCATACTGCTGGATACAGATGGCATATCATATCATGTACCGTCATTGAGCCCCTCTCAGTCTGCCAGTGCCATACAGGATTATTTCACAGATGGTGCAGGTCTCCCTGACCATTCCTAACATACTCTGCCTAGGTGAGTGTGTACTGTACACCTGTATCTGATTACCTTACACCTATGGCTAGCATACCTGGTGACTCCTGCATCAGGATAGCAAGTTATAGGTAGTAGTAGTTGGTTTATGCTGGAACTGGGTCAGCAGCAGTGTGTACATACTGAACATACAATGTAAGGGAATGGATACAATACCAGATACCCAGGTACCATCACTGTGCCCCCAGGGGTCTGGCATGCCACAGACACAATCCCCAAGCTATGCAGACAAACATCATGTATTGTTCAATTTGGTGTGCGGAAATACATATTTGTCTGGTGGGGGGGTCTACATATTTCAGGCACATGTACACATTCCACAAACATCTGGATGCTGAAGAT
This sequence comes from Protopterus annectens, assembly GCF_019279795.1. Taxonomy (NCBI): domain Eukaryota; kingdom Metazoa; phylum Chordata; order Ceratodontiformes; family Protopteridae; genus Protopterus; species Protopterus annectens. The sequence goes on from NC_056749.1 coordinate 851,145,022, forward strand.
GTCAGACACATATGAGGAGGTCACCCTGCAACACATATGCACTGATCTCAGTCATTGTGTAGCTCAGATGTTCCTGGAATGTCCACATGCACATGTAGGAGCACTCATCTATTTGTGGGATGTAGGTTGGAAGCCATGGTACTGTAATGTGGGTCTATAGTATATGAATAAATGTTCATAATATTGAATGCTCTAAAGAGAGAACATGCTGGACCTTGAACTCATTATTGTGAGGGGCTGTGTCTCCTACCGCCCCCGCTAAATATAGATGCCTGCTCTGAGATCCCACTACAATGAGGAAAGGGCAAATATTCCAGCCTTCACTGTACTGCGGTCCCACAAGAAGCACTTCGAAGTCTGTCATTTCTGCTCTCGGTGGTGGTGCTGTGGTAGCATTGTTGCCTCACAGTAAGATGTTGTCCTGTTTGATTCTCAGCTAAAGCGTCTTCTGTGTGGAGACATGCGTGAATGGGCGTACCTTCGTTGAAGGTTGTGCGTCAAGGCTGGCAACTCAGTACATAAAAATCTACTGCCAATCATTAGTGGATCAGAGTTCCGCTGTGGCGACCCCTAACCAGGAAAAGCCGAAAGATACAAGAGCATTCAAAATTATAAACATTAATTCATATAATATACCCCTAGAATGCTGCCCATAGAAGACAACCAGCAGTCAATGGCACTGATGTGTGTGGACACATAACAACACAGTCTGTCACAGCAGACAGGCCACTTATTTTATTCCTGGTACCATACCAGGTTACTAGGCTGTGGGCACTGGGCAGCTATATCCCTAGGCCACATGTTAGCTCATGTGTATGCAAGTTAGCAGCTGATGTCCCCATCCAAAAGGGGGACAGGTGGTATCCCAAGGGTGTATGTGTCATTAACCATCCAGTTGACCATGTTACACCTGCAAAGGTGTAGGTGCCTACTCTGCCTGATGTGGGCATTGCCCATTCCACCGCAGGGTGACTGTGTGTGACACACATCCAATTTGCCAACAAGGCCAGTCCAGGTCACTCACCAGGTAGAGTTTGTTTGTGCTCATGTGTGTGTGTGTGTGTGTGTGTGTGTGTGTGTGTGTGTGTGTGTGTGTGTGTGTGTGTGTGTGTGTGTGTGTGTGTGTGTGTGTGTTAACACAGTGGAGCATGACTTGCACTCATGCAGAAATCCCAACAATGTGGAGTGTGTGATTGCCTGGCATGCCAGAGTGAAGTGACTCCTGAGGGGTATGTATAACACCAGGTAGAGTGTTGGCCTTATACCCTATAGGTGTATGGTAGGTGTCTGATGGTATGCTGTGATGCCCCAGCTACTGCCTGTGCCATCTGAAGTGAAAGCTGAATGGAGGATTATTCACATTAATGGTCCTCACTGGGAAGAACATGAAACATCAGGATCAGGAGTGCAATGCATGCTGTAATGGCAGTATGGTGACACTACCCACACACATACTGTGCTGATAGATGGCAGGGGTATGAGGTGGGTGTTAGCGGTGGATAGTGCTAGCAAATGTGGATGTGCAGGATCTGTACATAACAGTGGCCAATGTATGAGTCTCTGTGATATGTTTCCCTGTTCGTCTTCCAGGTGGAATATATTGACATTGACTCTTAGCCATATTGCAATATGCGCATGTTCATTTGTGGTGGGATTAAATGCAGTGCATCGCAGTGGTCATCACAGGAGCATATTTGCAGGGGCTGTAACATATTGACATGTTCCTTTCTGTAGGTTTTGCCCCAGAGCTATACAGGGGTACATCAATGTTGTGTATACAGGTGCAGTGTGTGTTAGGTGAAGGTCCATCACATACTAGCACTCCTCACATATCTCAGAGGTGTATATTAGTAGCAACATTAAGTGGACATAGCTGCACTGCATGTTGCTGAGGGCCTGTCCAGGGTGTGTCTGCTGTGGTCTGAGTGTGTGTCGTGCATGTCATCATTCAGAGATTGTTTGGTCTATTTAATGCCTTTGTGCCACCTCACAGTGTGTGTGTGTGTGTGTGTGTGTGTGTGTGTGTGTGTGTGTGTGTGTGTGTGTGTGTGTGTGTTAGCAAACATTATAGTGTAGCTATTAATTTACATATGTTGTCTTCCCCTCACAGGTGAACATGGGGTTGGGGTCTCTCCCCCTCACAACCTGATGTTAGAGTCTTAGTGGACTCTGATGATGATGGCGATCATAGTGAGGCACAGATGGGGTTGTTGGGGGCTGAATCTGTGCCATTAGTTAATATCCCACTTTCACCCACAATGTCCCCACACACAGTCAGTATGCCCACACATACCTAGTCCCCAGCAGCCACAGATAATGGACAGTTGAAGTGTAGTGGCATGGAACAGGCTAGTGTGGTGACTATGGCAAGTGTGACTGTAGACACTAGCCATAGCCAGACAGCAGGTCAGGTCCCACACAGACAGATGGACAGGGGTGCTCGAAGGACAGCTGGCCATCCAGCCTCTGTCAGAGGTGTCACAGCAGATGTCACCTGATGCATGTTTCAGTCCATCATGGAGGAAAAGGCACATTCTGAATGCTACACCAGACAGATGCTCAGGGTCATGAATGCAGCACTTTCTGCCATGCGTGACAACCTCCACAGCATTGGTGATGTCTTATGTCATTTTGCTGATGTTGTGGATAGATGGTGGGGTGAGACATTGCCATTGCTCGACCATGCAATGTCTGTGTTTGAGCATGTGGTGGGAGTAGGGCGCTGGCCACATGGATGTAGGTCAGCAACAAGATCAGCTGACAGCCAACGTGACCATGCACACTCACACTCCCATAGTGGCAGTACCACCAGCATTACTGAAGGGAGGGTGCTGTCCACACTACAATGGAGTAGGCCATGGGCACGTGGTCCTGGCTGGTCCCATCAGGGACACGGATCCAACAGGCAGCAGTCACCATTGAGGAGTAGTACTGCTTCTGGCCTTGGGCCGGTTGCTGCCAGTGAGATTCCTGGCAAACTACTTCCCGAGTCCATGGCTGGAGATGGTGAACGTGTCATAGTCTTGTACATGGGGCAGCTGTTGAAGGGCTGTCCAACATACTCTGTGTAGGGCAATCACATGGCTTGCCTGTGTGCCTACAAACACTCACACATCTCTATCACAGGCAGGTCACCACCAGACACACACAGCTCCTCTGCATGGCCAGCTGAACAGCACCCTTCCAGACACACACTCTCACACACACACACACACACACACACACACACATACACACACACACAATGTCAACCATATGGCCCAGCCTAGGCATCTGGCAAACCAACACCACACCTTGTGCATGCGATGATACCTGTGTCACATCCCTGTTATCCATACCATTAATGCAGAGACATGCTAATATGGGTCTGATGCACAGGGTGAATATGGTGCAGTGTAGTAATGTAATCCTGTGTAAGGTGCTGATTGCTAGCAATTGTCATGGGTACACATTGAAGTGTATGTACCTTTTTAGACATGATGCGTTATTGCTGTTAGTACTGTTGACTGACTGTAGTCTCACATACTGTATTCTGTTTGTGTTCCAGGTGTCTGCATGTCTGCAGGCTGCGGGTCTGCTGACATTGCAAAAGATGAGTATGGCAGAGTGGAATCACAGTGACCTTTTCATAGCCAAGGTACAGCTGTATATGTACATGTTTACTAGGTGTGTATGCATGCAACAGTGTGTGAGGGACAATGGGGGTAGATATTGTGACCTTGCATACATACCCCTTGACATAGCCAGCTAGCCTTCATACAAGTCACCTGGGTGTTTTGTAGTACCACAGGTTCATACATACAGAGGAGGTTATTTGAGTACTTGCACTAGATCCCTCACAAGCCTAGCCATTACTTTAACCCCAACAAATTCACCTATCCGCACCTGTTGCCCCTGCCATTTATTTCCCATCCACTCAACCTTGATGCAGTTGATGAGGGTATGCATGGTACTGTTTTTGACAGGTTTGGGGAGTGTATTCCTGACACAGATCAGCCTGTGTTATCCAAACCTGACAATCACTAGCATGTGTTTCTGCTATCTCATATGCGAGTCTGGCCTCTCATGCTGGTAGTGCACACAGAGTCATAGTCTTGTACATGGGGCAGCTGTTGAAGGGCTGAGCACAACATTGCTATCTTGGCATGCTACAGACACCCATGGGCAACATGACCACTAACCAGTGGGCGAGTACAGATTAGAGGCTGTCTGCATGGAACAGGTGTTGTTGCCCATGGCTGATCTTTGCTGGTGGTAACATAGCCTTTACACATGCTGCAGATGTTTGCATAGCTGCATAGTAGACCAGTTATGCTGCTAATGTATTGTTCTACTAAGGACTATTCAGGGGTAATGTCCACCTTTGGATGGATGTGGTCTTTTCACCTATGTGGTGAACCACATACAAGCAATTCCTGACAACTGCCAATACTTGTTGCCTGAATTCAACTATGTTGCCATACAGGTTACCCAGGTCTTTAACCACATTCTGTGTGTTTACAGGGCTGGTGCTGATGTGGGAAATACTGTGGACATGTCCTTGCGGTATGGGATGCTGACATTGTTGTCTGCATTTAGCTGGAGCCTAGGACCTTGACAGCAGTATGTGGCTCAATGAGAGACTGAAAAATACTTACAATTCCCACAGTCTTAGGCTGTACTTACATATGTGGGTGGTGTAAATTAGTATTCATGCCTATATACATGTGGATTATTGGGGGCACCAGGTAGTCACCGGGCCTTCACATGTCTACATATTGTACACATATATGTAACACACAATGTGTTTGTGACATTATCAAATGTGGAGTGTGGGATGCAACTTATAGTAATGTGGCAGTTGGCAGAACATAGCATGCCCATGGCAAGTACAACACACAAGACTTCCTCTGGTTTGCTACTATGACACCTTCTTTGTTCATAGGTTCATAGGTTGGTACTAGGCTATTGGCCCTAGGGCCTATGCAAGCCTAGCCATAACAATTCCCTGGATATTTCTTCCCACAATATTTACTTCTCTGGACCTTTGTCTAGCAGGGCGACTGACATGATCCCCGGGTGAATTTCCTATCTTCCATCCAATCATCAAGGTTCCTTTTGAAGAGGGCCAATGAGGTGCTCTGCTTAACATGTATGGGTAGTCTATTGCAGAGTATGGGGAGTCTCTGGGTCAGGAACCTATCCCTCCAGCATGTTTTTTTCATTGTGATGACAAGGTTTAGATCCCTGGAGCATGTGGCTCTGAGGGATTGGGATTTCTTTAAGTGGAGCATGTCCAACAGTGCAGGGTTTAACATGGCCTTGTATGTTAAGCAATGATTGCCTCTGAGTAGATGATATGCCACAGAGTATAGCTGGAGTATTTTTAAACGGTCAGCATATGGCATCTGCTTTAGGCCTGTGATTCTTTTAGTGAGGTATTTCTGTGGCCTTTCCAGCTGTTGCAGATGTCTTGTGAGGTACATACCAAACGGGGCATTATACTCTATAATGGGTCTAATGAGGGACGAGTACAGTGGGACAATGACCTTCTTTTTTCTGAATAAAAAGCCCTTAGTGATGAGGTGTGCCACATAGAAGGATTTCCTGACTGTTGTGGTGATGTGGTTATTGAAAGTGAGACCACTGTCCACCTGTGTACCTAAGTCTCCCATCACACTTTCGATGTTTAGTGTCCTGCCACCTATGTGGTAATTCATGGGTAATTTTTTTTTTCCAAAGGGGATAACTATACATTTCTTGGCATTAAGCTTGAGCCCATTGCTCTGGCACCAGGCATCTGTTTCTGTAAGGCCCTTTTGTAGAATATCCACATAATTTGGGGATTCAATAATGGCTCCCAGTTTGCAGTCATCTGCAAACTTTGTTAGCCAGAGTCCCTTAGTGTTGGCCTGTACTTCAGAGAAGTAGATGCCAAACAAGAGTGGTCCCAGGACTGAACCCTGAGGTACTCCACTTGTCACTTGTCTGAAGCTGGGTTTGGAGTTGGCTACTTTTACAGTCTGGGTTCTGTCAGTAAGCCAGTTGGCAACCCATCGAGTGACGTAGGGATTTATGCCCACCTTAGTAAGTTTATCTATGATTCCAGAGTGGGGGATGGTGTTGAAGGCCTTGGCGAGGTCCAGATAGGCTGTGTGGACCGCCGTACCCTCATCCACAGCTTTGGAGACAGATTCGAAGAAGTCAGTCAGATTCAGGAGACAAGATTGGCCCTTCACAAACCCAAACTGGGTGGGGTCTAGTGTTTGAAGGTTGCCAATGTCTTTGTTTATAAATTCCATGATAATGTGTTCCATGCCCTTGCAGATCAGGCTTGTCAGACTGATGGGACGGTAGTTCCCGGGATCCAAGGCGGATCCTTCCTTGTGGAGCAGGATAACTGTAGCTGTGTGCCACTCGGTGGGCACGAAGCCTGAAGTGAGGCTATGATTAAACATGACACTTAGGTGAGGTGCCAGTTAATTCCATGATTATCAGAATTTCGCAATCTTTTGGTATTGAGATGGGCCCTTTAGGGGATGAGAGGGGGGGTGAAGTTGGCACTAAATCGATCTGCCAGAATATTGGCAATATCCTTGGGATCAGTATATTTAATGCCATTCTGTTGTAGCACAGAGCAAATCTGAGCATTGCCATTTAGATTCTTTACATAACTATAGAATGCCTTGTGGTTGTCTTTGGAATCTTTGGCAATTTTATTTTCATAACTAGCTTTTGAGGATTTTATGAGGGGATCTCAGCTTCTTACTGAGGCTGGTGAGGGAGTTTTTTGCATCCTGGGATTTTCCTCTTTTTTGCAACAGTTTCTTTCTTCTGTCGTATAATTTGTTTATAGCAGGGGACCACCAGATTGACTTCCTTTTTTTGGAGAAGAGCATCTTGGCTCTATTTGGGATGACATGATTCATACAAGAGTGGATGTGCTCGTACAGTGCCTTAGTGTAGGATTCTGCAGTCGAACTTCCAGATCCCATCTGCGTGGGTGTTGTGAAGTTTGTCTCTTCTGACTTCAGTAGCTTGAAGTTGGCTTTGGAGAAGTTTTTTAAGGAGGTTTCCTTACTGGGGGGTGGAGTTGGGATGTGGATGTCAAGGATGATTTGCTTATGGTCAGACCTGACCAATGAGGGGGTGACCACTGGTGTGGAGCATCTATCTCCCATGTTGGTAATGACCAGGTCTAGGATATTGGAGCACCTGGTGGGACGATGGATTAGTTGATGCAGGGCATTGAAATTTATGAATTCCAAGAACCGTTGAGAAAAGGAGTTGGTACCCAAGTAGTTTTCCCAATTAATGGCAGGGTAGTTGAAATCACCCAGTATTAGGGTGTTTGGCTGTATCTTAATATTTTCCAGTATGCTTAGAAAGGTGTAGTGAGAATCTTGGGGCATGGTGGGGGATCTGTAGCAAGCTACAATTTGGATTGCAGTCTTACCTATTGTTAGTTGCACCTGGAGAATTTCAGATGCATCGTGTTTGGCAACTAACCTGGAGGTGTGAATATCCTTGGTGAGTATGGACACTCCTCCACCTTTAGTGTTTCTGTCTTGGTTTTGTGGCCGAAAAGTGTGATAAGAATTATAGCCTGGTATTGCAGGGGTGCTCTCTGGAGCCTTGAACCAGGTCTCAGTTACTGCACAGATATCAATATTATCCATTTTTAGGAGTGCCTCGAGAGAGTGCATTTTGAGATTTAGACTTCTAGCATTGAGTAGCATTACCTTCAGATTTTGCATGTTTGTATCTGTTACGGTGGTGGTTTTATCCTTTGAACCTTGCCTAAAAAAGGCACTATAGGGGTGGCAAGAGCTTTAGCCAGTAACCTGAATCCCAGGGGTGACAGGTGCAGACCATCTCTGGCAAAGCATCGTGGTTTGTCGATCATGTCCTCCCAGGCACACAAATACTGGATCCCCTTTGAATGACACCAAAAGCTTAGCCAATTGTTGAAGTCAGTCATTTTGTCCTTATACTGTGGTATCATTCTGGGCGAAGGCAGAATGCTACTTAGGGCTAGGGTCATACCTGCCTGGGTCACATGATCCAAGAGCTCTTCCATGTCTCTTTTCATGTAGTCCAGGGAGGTATGTCTTAAGTCATTCACTCCAGCATGGACAATGACAGAGTCGTATTTGTACTTGTTGTGGAGTGACTTGAGTGCATGCATTATGTGGTGGATCCTGGCACCCAACAGGCAGCTGACTGTAATTTTCTCCTTGTTCAGCCTGGTGAGTGGGACATCAGTGTGCCTGACTATAGAATCACCTATGACTAAAGTGTTGGTTACATTGTCTTGCCTTAGGGGCTGTTGTTGGGTGGCAAACTGGTGTTGTGAGCTATGTGTCACTTTGGTTGTGACTGGTGTTTGTTTGTTTGTGTTTCAGCTTCGGAGGTCCTTGTTGCTTGGGCAGGTTAATGTTAAGGGCCTCTGCATATGTGGGTTTAGTGTTGCTATGTGTGGGTGTTGATGGTGTGAGTTTTGAAGGACTATGAGTTGCTTGAGGTGCAATGCAGGTGTTAACCTTCTCCTCTTGACTGTCAAGCACAATCTTGGCTGGAGAGAGCTTTGTTTCCAGTTTGGCTATGTAAGTGCATCTCTCGCAGGTTGTAGAGTTGGGTGGTAGGAGGAGAGGATTGTCTGTGTACATGAGGCAGTTGCCGCATTGCCCCAGTATGCCCAGATTCACCAGGTGGACAGGAGAAATCACCGGAAGCTGACCCTTGGACATGCCTGTTTAGGTTCTTTTTTGTAAAGTTTGGGAGCTGTTTTCTCTTATCTTTGCAAGGTACTTTGCAATTATAGGCTGTTTAGTGCCTATGATTAATTTCTCCTTATTGACAAGGAGATCTGAGTGCTTGTATCAGTTTCAGGCTTCCTAGTGATTTCCACCAGGTTCTAGAGCAAGTGCTAGTCACAGGGGTTCAGATTTTAGTGCTACTACTGAGAAACCAGCTAGTTTTAAGGGAAAATTTGAAGAGCACACTTTCTGGCACCTGGAATAGTTTAACTGTAGCCGCACAGTGCTGCATGATGTGAAAAATGTGCAAACACATGCATTTTTAAGCAGAAAGTTGAAAGGGATAGAAATCAGCCCAGAAGGCTAATAAAATTACAATTTCAGTGCTGGAAATCAGTCCTTTAGCATTAGATTGGCAGTACAATGCTCACCTCTACCAAAGCAAGGTCTGGATAGCTCAGAGCACAGAAAATATAGTCCTGAGACAAGCAAAGCTGGGATATGGACTGACTAGAAAAGGTGGGAAATGAGCAAACAAGATAGTTTTTTTTGTTGAAACAGGCTAAACAATGCAATAATACAGTAAATAAACACAGAAAACGCTAACACACTTGAGTGTGTAGTCCTAAACAGTAAATGCAATCAAAACTTTACAAACTTAGCAATTTAAAACTTTTTAAATGAAGCAAGGCAAGTGCACAACTGAAAAATGATTTAAGAGGCAGTAACACAGCAGAATAAGTAACTAGTCTACATATACAGAGAAGTCTATATATCTATATCTATATATATATATATATATATATATATATATATATATATATAGATAGATAGATAGATACAGAAAAGCAGCTAAAACACACAAACACTTCAGATGCAGTGCAACCTAGAGCACTTGAGTTGTAGCAATATTAAGGCAATTACAGTTATAACAAATGCTCTAAAATCTACTCTATATTTCCAAAATGTTTGAGAAGCACAGTCAGAACACAAGGAGATTCAGGCAAAAAATGTTTTTTTTTTTTTTGGAAAGAGAAAAAGGAGAAACAGAAGGCCTTATCAAATGTTCTCTCTGTATTAGGTAGAATGAGCTAATGACACTAGACTGAGTGGAGTGTCCCAGATCAGATTTACAGTAGGGGCGGGCAACTGCAAAGCCACCAAGTATCTAAAGCTATTAGCTTACAGACAGTAAGCACTACAGAAAGCCACAAAATGAAAGTTTGTAAACAAATAAAGATTTGTAAAGATACAAAATCTATTACCTGTGCAGATTAGTTAATAGCAATAAAATACACTCAAAAATTAAGCAGCAGGCAATAAAAGTGCTATATATAAATTGCTAGAAACAATAATCAGTATAAATAATAAAAAAAAAAAAAAACAGGATACTTATATATCTCTGCTAAGAGTTGCAGTCAACACCTCTCATCCACTCTGCTCAGTGTGTATAGACAGAAACCCTCTCAAAGTTAGGGCTTAAATACCAGAAGAACAACCTTTTTTTTTATATACAAAAACACAAAAGAACCAGCCCCCACTAGCCAGCAGCCAATTAACACAATCTAGCCAAGGTAAAGAAAGGCTTCAGCTAATTCAAGATGGCCTGTTCTTGTGCTTTGAACAATCACTGTATAAACAAACAAGCCCAGAGCCAATAATTCTGAACTAGGACAAATCCTAAAGCTATTAGCCTACAGACAGTAAGCACTACAGAAAGCCACAAAATGAAAGTTTTTAAACAGATAAAGATTTGTAAAGATACAAAATGCTTTTAACTGCAAACAAATCAGTAACCCATGCAGATTAGTTAATAGCAATAAAATACACTCAAAAACTAAGCAGCAGGCAATACAAGTGCTATATATAAATTACTAGAAACAATAATCAGTATAAATAATTGAAAAAAACAGGATACTTACATATTTCATCTAAGGGTTGTAGTCAACACCTCTCATCCACTCTGCTCAGTGTTTATAGACAGAAACCCTCTCAAAGTTAGGGCTTAAATACCAGAAGAACAACTTTTTTTTTTTTACAAAAACACAAAAGAACCAGCCTCCACTAGCCAGCAGCCAATTAACACAATCTAGCCAAGGTAAAGAAAGGCTTCAGCTACTTCAGGATGACCTGTCCATGTACTTTGAACAATCATTGTATAAACAAACAAGCTCAGATCCAACAATTCTGAACTATGACAAATACTAAAGCTATTAGCCTACAGACAATAAGCACTACAGAAAGCCACAAAATGAAAGTTTTTAAACAGATAAAGATTTGTAAATATACAGAAGTTACCCATGCAGATTTGTTAATAGCAATAAAATACACTCAAGAACTAAGCAGCAGGCAATAAAAGTGCTATATATAAATTGCTAGAAACAATAATCAGTATAAATAATCAAAAAAAAAAAAAAAACAGGATACTTGTATATCTCCACTAAGAGTTGTACTCAATACCTCTCATCCACTCTGCTCAGTGTATATTAGCCTACAGTATTTCTCATAACATTAAGGTGCTTCTGATGTGCAATAACTGCTCTATGCAATCAATACAGAAGTGTATGATGTTTCTTGTCCTACAGTCTTGGGACCTCTTTTCACTGTTTCAGTTGTTGTCACAACTCACATCTTGCCAAACATGGACTGCAACCTGCAGGATGGTACAGGCATAGCTCTCAACTGTACAGATTTACACAGAATGTCCAGATTCTTGCCTCATATTTTTGGTCCATTTTCTCATAAACTTGTGTTTTACTGGCAAATCATTGCCAAAGCGTTGAGGGTTGATGTAAAAAAAATAATGACAGACATTTGAGTTGCAGACTTCATACCCTTCAGAATATCTATGCTAATGCAAAACCTGTTATTCTATCACCTTTATTAGTTTGTAGGAGCAATATTTAAAAATTGTTCCTATTATGTGGCCTTTGTCACATCATTATTTATGGCTTTGTAAACATTTCTTGCTCTAAGAGCTTGGGAGGTATAGGTACTGATGGTGGCCATACCTCTGGTGTCTGCATATGTCTGCAGATTGTCCTGATGTTTGACACATAGTATCTTTTCATTGGTCATGAACTTATGTTTTTTTGGTGAACATTTTGGAAAATCATGACAGACTAACATTGCAGATAAATGACAGTTATTGTCATGTAACAACACATACCCTTTGGAAAGCGCATTCAAATGCATGACCTGTTTTGCTATCTATTTTTTATGTGTGTCAGAGCAATATGTGAAGGGTATACTCATTGTTTGCTGTTTGCCCCAGCTTCCCATGTGGCTTTAACCAGATGTCTTTCTATGAGTGGTTGAGAGGTATGCTGATGGCCATAACACAGGTAGAGTGCTGCTAGGGATGTATGTACATACATACACACACACACACACACACACACACACACACACACACACACACACACACACACACACACACACATATTCATGACCTGCCCTTGCTGATAGCTAAACCTCTACCTGCCCAGTTTTACAGACAATAGTGCTAGATACATAACACAAACACCACAGAGGTAATGTAATGATGCAGTGTCTGCTACTACTACTCAAGTGGGTGACAATTGCAGGGGCTGTTAGAATTGCCAGTGATGGGTTCAGAGGCCCTTAACTTACTAGAGTCATCTGAAACACACACACACACACACACACACACTGCTGCATGGGGACATGCATTGAAAGACACATGCACACAGAGTTGGCCCTTCTCATATTAGATGATATACCAATCTATTTATGTAAAATACACAGTTATATGACTATTGCATGCACCACAGTGACATTGTCTTAGAAACTGTATAACTGTGCTTGTAAAGTGGATGACATCTGTAGAGGCTGCAACTAGGTTGGCAATGGAGGAGTTAACAGGGTAGAAGAGGCACACAAAATGGTATACCATTGTATACACACAGTAAAGACAGCCACAGGGGATATGTATACAGAAACACCTACACAGTTGCTAATAGACAGATTAGTAACCCTACATATCCATCTGTATGTACTATAGTGCTAAGTAGACATTACATGCACCACAGAGATTATATGCCTGGGACATAACATACTACCTCTTACAAGTAATCTTGGGAATGCCTTCATGGATGGTGGGATAAAGCACCCAAAATAGTGACTGGTCTCATATATTGCTCTTACAAACCTGGACAAGTGATAGAGTAACACACTTTGTATAAGCATGATGTTTCAGACAGGTATGAAGTCTAATGCTGACATGTCTGTCAGTATGGTAACCTTGACATATTTGGCAATGATTTCTCATAAATGCCAATTGTTAGGAGACATAGACCACATATAGGTTGCAAACATCTGGATATTCCATATACATCTGTACAGATGACTGGTATAGGCTGTATAGTTTAACATGGTGCATGTAAGATAGATGTCATTAACTGGCTCTTTAAACTAATCCCATGGGGAGGGGGTCAACAGGCCTTACAATGCTAGCACCAACACACACAACAGCCACAGAGGATACGCTTCACCCACAAACACACATAGTATTATAGTTGTCACCATTGAGATTTGAACCCCTACCTAATTATTTGTACTATAGTACCACAAAACTTATGGGACTGAAGAGTATACACAGGTACTTCTAAGGTGAATGACATCAGCGGGCCTTGTAAAGTAGGGTAATGGGAAGTGTACTGGTTGTACCACGTCTCAAAATGGTATAACCCACACCCCCAGGGATATTGTTCTTACCCAAACACACAGAGAATATGGTTCACACACACACACATACACACACACACACACACACACACACACACACACACACACACACACCCACACACACCCACACACACACACACACACACACACACACACACACACACACACCCACACACACCCACACACACACACACACACACACATATTCATGACCTGCCCTTGCTGATAGTTAAACCTCTACCTGCCCAGTTTTACAGACAATAGTGCTAGATACATAACACAAACACCACAGAGGTAATGTAATGATGCAGTGTCTGCTACTACTACTCAAGTGGGGTGACAATTGCAGGGGCTGTTAGAATTGCCAGTGGTGGGTTCAGAGGCCCTTAACTTACTAGAGTCATCTGAAACACACACACACACACACACACACACTGCTGCATGGGGACATGCATTGAAAGACACATGCACACAGAGTTGGCCCTTCTCATATTAGATGATATACCTATCTATTTATGTAAAATACACAGTTATATGACTATTGCATGCACCACAGTGACTTTGTCTTAGAAACTGTATAACTGTGCTTGTAAAGTGGATGACATCTGTAGAGGCTGCAACTAGGTTGGCAATGGAGGAGTTAACAGGGTAGAAGAGGCACACAAAATGGTATACCATTGTATACACGCAGTAAAGATGGCCACAGGGGATATGTATACAGAAACACCTACACAGTTGCTAATAGACAGATTAGTAACCCTACATATCCATTTGTATGTACTATAGTGCTAAGTAGACATTACATGCTCCACAGAGATTATATGCCTGGGACATAACATACTACCTCTTACAAGTAATCTTGGGAATGCCTTCATGGATGGTGGGATAAAGCTCCCAAAATAGTGACTGGTCTCATATATTGTTCTTACAAACCTGGACAAGTGATAGAGTAACACACTTTGTATAAGCATGATGTTTCAGACAGGTATGAAGTCTGATGCTGACATGTCTGTCAGTATGGTAACCTTGACATATTTGGCAATGATTTCTCATAAATGCCAATTGTTAGGAGACATAGACCACATATAGATTGCAAACATCTGGATATTTCATATACATCTGTAGAGATGACTGGTATAGGCTGTATAGTTTAACATGGTGCATGTAAGATTGATGTCATTAACTGGCTCTTTAAACTAATCCCATGGGGAGGGGGTCAACAGGCCTTACAATGCTAGCACCAACACACACAACAGCCACAGAGGATATGCTTCACCCACAAGCACACATAGTATTATAGTTGTCACCATTGAGATTTGAACCCCTACCTAATTATTTGTACTATAGTACCACAAAGCTTATGGGACTGAAGAGTATACACAGGTACTTCTAAGGTGAATGACATCAGTGGGCCTTGTAAAGTAGGGCAATGGGAAGTGTACTGGTTGGACCACGTCTCAAAATGGTATAGCCCACACCCCAAGGGATATTGTTCTTACCCAAACACACAGAGAATATGGTTCACACACACACATACACACACACACACTCACACACACCCACCCACACACACACAGACACACACACACACACACACACACACACACACACACACACACACACACACACACACACACACACACACACACACACAATCACAGTTACCAGTATTGAGTTTAGAACCCCTACCTATCTAGTTATTTGTACTAAAGTGTTACACAGTTATTACACATGCCATGCTTAGGGCTGTCCAATTATACTTCTAATTGTATTCTATAATGGGAAGTGTACTGGGAGGGAAACGCCTCAAAATACTTTAATCTTAAAATATACATACTTAAAAACATTTCTACACACAGACATTTGCCAAAACAGTGATTAGAACCCTTGCCTATCTAGTTATTTGTGCTATTCTGTGACATAGTTATTGCATATGCCACAGAGGTTATAGGTCTGAGGGTTGTCCAAAGGTACTTCTAAGGTGAATGACATCACCAGCTCTTGTAAAGTAGGACAATGGGAAGTGTACTGTGCGGGAATGACCTAACAATCTTTAACTTAGAAACACACACTTACATTTGTCAGGATTGAGATTAAAACCCGTACCCATCAAGTTATTTGTACTATAGTATTGCTCAGTTATCGCATGGCCCCAGAGCTTATAGGGCTGACAAGTGTACAAAGGTACTTCTAAGGTAAATTACATCAGCCGATCTTGTACAGTAGGACAATGGGATGTGTAAAGGCATAATACTTTAATCTACAAACACACACACACATACACACACACACACACACACACACACACACACACACACACACACACACACACACACTCACAAAGGTGGGTGATGTGATATTACAACCCCTCCATCAGTACTGTTACACAATGGATCTCACCTTCATGCTAGCACATGGGGCTGGTTACAACTGGTATGCAGCTGTCTGTAGCAGGACATCACTCTATGCCTTTCAGAGTATCACTGTCTATGACTCGCTCTATATGTGTGTCTTCCTGTGTCTCTCTCTCTCTTTCTTCTCTCTCTCTCTCTATCAATGTCTGTCTCTCTCCTCCCCATGTCTCTGTGTGTGTATGCTTGAAATATTGTTATATGTTGCCCATATATATGTCTGTGTATCACATGCAACAGATGCAGATATATCACATATGTGCCACCTACAGCTAGTTGATGGTATTCCTGTCTGATGGGTGTGGGTAGAGACAGTTAAGGTGTACATAGCTGAGTGTATTCAAAGACATATATGCACAATACAGCTATATACTCAGATATGGGTTTAGACATTGGCTATAATTCTCTAAGTGTAGGACATACCTCTCAACCTGGAAACATCAAAAATCTGGACAAAGGCCCACAAAAATAGGTACAAATCTGTACGCTGATTAACATAAATTTTGCATATATAATTATGTAACCCCACGCACTCTAATGGGATACCAACTTTCAAACAAACTGAAAAACAGATAAAAATATGGCCTCAGAGCCCACACCCTGTAGTAAATGGTAACCATTTTTTTAAATGTGTAGCAATGATGTTAACTGGGAAGGGAGATGATGAACCTTAGGATTTTGTTTTTGGTGACTTGCAGTATGTGCGTTTTATAGTAAAAGTATGGCATTTAATGGTATGATTCCCACATTTTGTTTCTTTAACAAATCCTCTCTCTTTTTCTCTTAGCATAACTATATTGCCTCCGTCTCATGACATTTTTCTATAGGTTTACTCTTATTTTACTCTTTATTGTATTTAACTTTCTAAT
This sequence comes from Protopterus annectens, assembly GCF_019279795.1. Lineage (NCBI taxonomy): Eukaryota > Metazoa > Chordata > Ceratodontiformes > Protopteridae > Protopterus > Protopterus annectens. The sequence goes on from NC_056749.1 coordinate 851,161,747, forward strand.
CTACCGTAAGTATCTTCCAAGCTTCTTAACACTGTCCACAGTTCTAATCATATTTCACAAAACTATCTGACCCATAAATGATCATCTTATGCCATGAATCATAATAAAAAAAAAACTTTTTTTACTAACATTAGTCTTAAAGTTGTCAGACAGTTCTTTTATTTAAACTGTTTAGGCTTTTTTACTTTTAGCATCAGAGTCCTCCATTTCCAAAAATATACATAAGTAGTCTGATTTTTCTCCTTCTGCCATCCCAATTAAAGTAACCTAAAATAATGTCTTTTTATTTCTATTTATATAGCATTAAGTTATTTACATCTACTGGTATATATGCATATTCTACATCTCATGTGTTACTTGATTTCTGAGTTCACAAGCAATATGTATTTACCCTCATACCTACATATATGCCTATGCCATCTGTTAACCAAATATAATAATCTAAATTATTTATTTTCCCTGAAAGAAAAAAAAAATCTATGAGCAGGAAGCAAAGCACACACACAGCATCTGACCAGTTACCAGAATGCAAATGCTATGAGCTACAAACTACAGGCAGGAAAAGCAATACACACACTCACCTTTATTTCTAATTTAACAGAAAATGCAAACTAAATGCATCTCTCTAGCATCTGAGCAGTTACCAGAATGCTACGAGCAGGAAGCACACAGTATCTGAGCAATTATCAAAACACAAATGCTATGAGTAGGAAAAGCAACACAGGCTACTATTCAGGAATTAAAGCAAATCTGATCTAACACTAATGAGCTGCAAACTAAACGTTTCTCTAATGAGCAAAAACAGTGCAGCTCTGAACAGTTACCAGAAGGCATGCAAATGCTACGAGCAGGAATTAAAGCAAAAGCAATACAAGCACCTCCGTTACTAAAAAAAATGCAAACTAACTAAATGTGTCTCTCTAGCACTAATGAGATAAGACAGCATCTAAGGACTTACCAGAATACAAATGCTATAAGCAGGAAAAGCAATACAGGCTACAAGCAGGAATTAAAGCAATACCGTTACAAATAGAGCCAGTACCAGAATGCAAAATACTGTCTGAGCAGTTACTAATTTAAAAGAAAAAGTAAGCAAGCGTCTGAGCAGTTACAAATAGAGCCGGTACCAGTCCAGAAACAGAAGCAAACTGAAGCAAGATGCTACAGCACCAATAAATCAATGCACATGAACTTTTGCAGAAAACTGTTTACAGTAAAGAAGTCAAAAAATGTAGGACAGTTTGTCCTACCTTTTAGGGTGAGAGCATTCTGTGTACAAATAATGTAAAGCAAAACACACACACTCTTACTCACTTTTAGCTTACTTAAATGCTTCGAGTAAATAAACTAAAGGCTCAGCTTACTTCTCTCGATAAATCCTTTGAGCTTCTAAATAAAATAAATCCTTCCATTGCTTCCGCGTAACTTCTCTGTGATAAATCCATTCTGAATAAAATAAATCTTTCTGAAAGCATTTGAAACCAGCCGGGAGAGCTTCTATACCATCCATTCCTGCTCGCAAAGCATTTGAAACCAGCGAACCGAATACATGTGCCGCAATCTCAATTCCGACAGGCTGGTAGCCCTGATGAGCTGATGTCATCGCCGCGATGGCGTCAACAAAAAGCGCAAAATTTTTAAAAAGAAAAATAAAGAAAAAAATCGGAAATGAAGGGGTGCCACTCGGGAATCATGACACCCCATTATTTGGACCCCAAAACTCGGTAAAAGCTGAGTAATTCGGGACAGTTGGGAGGTATGGTTCATAGGTTCATAGGTTCATAGGTTCATACTAGGCTATCTGCCCGAGGGCATTTACAAGCCTAGCCCATCGTTTTGTGGCTTACGCCACCCCTTTAGTATGGGGAACTATACCCATTATTTTGCTGTGCCTCTGTCGAGCAGTGACACTGAGGTAATCCCTGGGGTATATCTGTGATCTCCCATCCATTGGTCAAGATTTCTCTTGAACAAGGCCAGCGAGGTGCTCTGCCTCACATGCACCGGGATTTTGTTCCACAGCATAGGGAGTCTTTGGGTGATGAATCTATCCCTCCAGCACGTCCTATTAATAGCCGTGTCGAGGTTTAAGTCTCCGCCCTTGTGGCTCTGATGGATCTAGATTTTTTGAGGTGAAGCATATTCATCAAATCTGGGTTTGACATGGCCTTGTATGTTAGGCAAAGGTCACCTCTGAGCAAGCGGTAAGCGACTGAATAGAGCTGGAGTTCTTTCAGTCGGGCAGCATAGGACAGATTTTTGAGACCCTTTATCCTTTTGGTGAGGAACTTTTGTGGCCTCTCCAGCTGCTGCAAGTGTCGGGTCAGATACATTTGGCAAGTGATACTACCATATAGTCTGGGTAATAGGGGCACAGCTAGAGAACCTGTGTCAGCCTTCCCCAGGAGCGTCTGTGTGGTTGTATATAACTCTTATCTCAAAGTGTGTGTGTATGAATCAGCTACTTGGGCAGGGACATGAAGCACTGGTTAGACAGAGAGGGTGCTGGAGGTTTTAGCTTGCCCACTAGGCTGAGATCTGGACCCTATAGCTGTGCCAGTGGGGAATCTTATTGGTGACCTGCAGAGAAAGGGACAAACCAGCCCCAGACTGACTGTGATCTCTGTGTGCTCTTAAGGTAAACTGTACTTTACTGTGTGTGTATTTATTATCCTTTCCCTATATGGATGCCCCTCACTGATGTTAATGGTGAGGATTGAGGCTCCTTGACTGCTGGGCCAGTGCACGGGAATCACATAGGCGGCAATCTATGTTACCAGATGGGTAGCAAACTGGTTCATTGATAGAACCCACATAATCATAATAGGGGTTTCAAACTCAAGTAGTACACCCATAATGAGTAGTATGACCCAGGGATCGGTCTGGGGGCCTCTGGTATATAGGATATCCTTTCCTGAGGTCATCTGCCAGCTTGATTAGCCATAGGCCAGTGTTTCTATCCTGCACCTCAGGAAAGGATATCCTATATACCAGAGGCCCCCAGACCGATCCCTGGGTCATACTACTCATTATGGGTGTACTACTTGAGTTTGAAACCCCTATTATGATTATGTGGGTTCTATCAATGAACCAGTTTGCTACCCATCTGGTAACATAGATTGCCGCCTATGTGATTCCCGTGCACTGGCCCAGCAGTCAAGGAGCCTCAATCCTCACCATTAACATCAGTGAGGGGCATCCATATAGGGAAAGGATAATAAATACACACACAGTAAAGTATAGTTTACCTTAAGAGCACACAGAGATCACAGTCAGTCTGGGGCTGGTTTGTCCCTTTCTCTGCAGGTCACCAATAAGATTCCCCACTGGCACAGCTATAGGGTCCAGATCTCAGCCTAGTGGGCAAGCTAAAACCTCCAGCACCCTCTCTGTCTAACCAGTGCTTCATGTCCCTGCCCAAGTAGCTGATTCATACACACACACTTTGAGATAAGAGTTATATACAACCACACAGACGCTCCTGGGGAAGGCTGACACAGGTTCTCTAGCTGTGCCCCTATTACCCAGACTATATGGTAGTATCACTTGCCAAATGTATCTGACCCGACACTTGCAGCAGCTGGAGAGGCCACAAAAGTTCCTCACCAAAAGGATAAAGGGTCTCAAAAATCTGTCCTATGCTGCCCGACTGAAAGAACTCCAGCTCTATTCAGTCGCCACCTGCTCAGAGGTGACCTTTGCCTAACATACAAGGCCATGTCAAACCCAGATTTGATGAATATGCTTCACCTCAAAAAATCTAGATCCATCAGAGCCACAAGGGCGGGAGACTTAAACCTTGACACGGCTATTAATAGGACGTGCTGGAGGGATAGATTCATCACCCAAAGACTCCCTATGCTGTGGAACAAAATCCCGTGCATGTGAGGCAGAGCACTGCTGGCCTTGTTCAAGAGAAATCTTGACCAATGGATGGGAGATCACAGATATACCCCAGGGATTACCTCAGTGTCACTGCTCGACAGAGGCACAGCAAAATAATGGGTATAGTTCCCCATACTAAAGGGGTGGCGTAAGCCACAAAACGATGGGCTAGGCTTGTAAATGCCCTCGGGCAGATAGCCTAGTATGAACCTATGAACCTATGAACCTATGAACCATACCTCCCAACTGTCCCGAATTACTCAGCTTTTACCGAGTTTTGGGGTCCAAATAATGGGGTGTCATGATTCCCGAGTGGCACCCCTTCATTTCCGATTTTTTTCTTTATTTTTTTTCTTTTTTTAAAAATTTTGCGCTTTTGTTGACGTCATCGCGTGCGCGATGACATCAGCTCATCAGGGCTACCAGCCTGTCGGAATTGAGATTGCGGCACATGTATTCGGTTTCCGCTGGTTTCAAATGCATTGCGAGCAGGAATGGATGGTATAGAAGCTCTCCCGACTGGTTTCAAATGCTTTCAGAAAGATTTATTTTATTCAGAATGGATTTATCACAGAGAAGGTACGCGGAATCAATGGAATGGTTTATTTTATTTACAAGCTCAAAGGATTTATCACAGAGAAGTAAGCTGAGGCTTTTAGTTTATTTACTCTGAAGCATTTAAGTAAGCTAAAAGTGAGTAAGAGTGTGTGTGCTTGCTTTACATTATTTGTACACAGAATGCTCTCACTTAAAAGGTAGGACAACCTGCCCTACATTTTTTGACTTCTTTACTGTAAACAGTTTTCTGCAAAAGTTCATGTGCATTGATTTATTGGTGCTGTAGCATCTTGCTTCAGTTTGCTTCTGTTTCTGGACTGGCACCGCTCTATTTGTAACTGCTCAGACGCTTGCTTACTTTTTCTTTTAAATTAGTAACTGCTCAGACAGTATTTTGCATTCTGGTACTGGCTCTATTTGTAACGGTATTGCTTTAATTCCTGCTTGTAGCCTGTATTGCTTTTCCTGCTTATAGCATTTGTATTCTGGTAAGTCCTTAGATGCTGTCTTATCTCATTAGTGCTAGAGAGACACATTTAGTTAGTTTGCATTTTTTTTAGTAACGGAGGTGCTTGTATTGCTTTTGCTTTAATTCCTGCTCGTAGCATTTGCATGCCTTCTGGTAACTGTTCAGAGCTGCACTGTTTTTGCTCATTAGAGAAACGTTTAGTTTGCAGCTCATTAGTGTTAGATCAGATTTGCTTTAATTCCTGAATAGTAGCCTGTGTTGCTTTTCCTACTCATAGCATTTGTGTTTTGATAATTGCTCAGATACTGTGTGCTTCCTGCTCGTAGCATTCTGGTAACTGCTCAGATGCTAGAGAGATGCATTTAGTTTGCATTTTCTGTTAAATTAGAAATAAAGGTGAGTGTGTGTATTGCTTTTCCTGCTTGTAGTTTGTAGCTCATAGCATTTGCATTCTGGTAACTGGTCAGATGCTGTGTGTGTGCTTTGCTTCCTGCTCATAGATTTTTTTTTTTCTTTCAGGGAAAATAAATAATTTAGATTATTATATTTGGTTAACAGATGGCATAGGCATATATGTAGGTATGAGGGTAAATACATATTGCTTGTGAACTCAGAAATCAAGTAACACATGAGATGTAGAATATGCATATATACCAGTAGATGTAAATAACTTAATGCTATATAAATAGAAATAAAAAGACATTATTTTAGGTTACTTTAATTGGGATGGCAGAAGGAGAAAAATCAGACTACTTATGTATATTTTTGGAAATGGAGGACTCTGATGCTAAAAGTAAAAAAGCCTAAACAGTTTAAATAAAAGAACTGTCTGACAACTTTAAGACTAATGTTAGTAAAAAAAGTTTTTTTTTTATTATGATTCATGGCATAAGATGATCATTTATGGGTCAGATAGTTTTGTGAAATATGATTAGAACTGTGGACAGTGTTAAGAAGCTTGGAAGATACTTACGGTAGATTAGAAAGTTAAATACAATAAACAGTAAAATAAGAGTAAACCTATAGAAAAATGTCATGAGACGGAGGCAATATAGTTATGCTAAGAGAAAAAGAGAGAGGATTTGTTAAAGAAACAAAATGTGGGAATCATACCATTAAATGCCATACTTTTACTATAAAACGCACATACTGCAAGTCACCAAAAACAAAATCCTAAGGTTCATCATCTCCCTTCCCAGTTAACATCATTGCTACACATTTAAAAAAATGGTTACCATTTACTACAGGGTGTGGGCTCTGAGGCCATATTTTTATCTGTTTTTCAGTTTGTTTGAAAGTTGGTATCCCATTAGAGTGCGTGGGGTTACATAATTATATATGCAAAATTTATGTTAATCAGCGTACAGATTTGTACCTATTTTTGTGGGCCTTTGTCCAGATTTTTTATGTTTCCAGGTTGAGAGGTATGCTTGCCACCACCCACTAATATTTATGAGTTACTCACAGGCCCTTATGAAAGGGTGTCCAATTATACTGTGCAATATTATTATCTAAATGGTAAGTGCAACTGAACAGTCAAGGCTTATTGGAGTGGCTTGGCCAGTATCACTATATACATGTAATGTACTCTAGACCTTAAATTAACTGTACATAAAACAGTCACAGTTGAAAGGATTAAAAATATTTAATAATAAATAACAAAAACACAAGACAATACTTCTTACTACACAGTGCTAGTCAAGAGTTCAGAGATCACAGGAAAATTGTTAAAATAATACAGTAGAATAGCTCTGATATCAACACAGAAAAACACTTAGTCTAATCTTCCTATTTCCCTGCTATTTCTAAGAGAAAACACAGTTCAAAAATAAACTTACATATAGTCACAGGCAGAGTGCTGGTGAATTAGATGTTCTCAAGACAAATGCTCAAAATGCACTCATTCTTTCTGTCCTCTTAAACTGATAGCACAGTACCACGATTAATTTCAGATTACATCATTTCTTTCTGGTTCCCAGGCTAACAGAAACTCATAGGTTAATAACTCTTTTGATCTTGCAACTGGTCAGGAAGCCAGAGGAATAAAATAAATTACACGTGCAAATTCTAGCAATTAACTCTGGCCTCAAAGCAATTGGCTGAATGCCTCTCTCTAGACATCTCGGCTCCGAGTATTACATCAAAGAATTTCACAATGCTTGACTTATCAGCTTTCCTACAGCAGAGTGGACTGTTGTTACATTTTTGCAGTTCCATATCTAACAGCATTTTTTTTCCATTTAAGAGTGCAAGCCTGTGGCTTATATTAACATTTACAAATGACAGTATTATCTACAAAATTCTATCTAGCTAGGCTGGCAGCCTTCACCTATCTTCACACATCTAGCTAGGCAGGCAACTTTCACCTGTCTTCACACATTTCCCACTCTGGAGAACTCAAGCTAGTTTTTCAAGAGACCCTTGAGCAATGTTGCTTTAGAGGGTTAGGTCTGTCTGAATATACCTCACCCCATTCCATGTCTTAAGAGCCCATCTGCATCAGTATTGCTAATCCCACTGTGGTGCTGCACTTACATATCATATGCTTGCAACCCTAGGCTCCATCTTAGCAACTTGGCATTTTGCTGGCTGGCTCTGTTTAACCATGTTAGGGGATTGTGATCTGTCTCTATTGTGATTTTTCTTCCATACAGATAAGGCTGAAGTTTCTGCAATTCCCACACTATGGCTAGACATTCCTTTTCTAAAACTGCATAGCATTCCTCCCTGGCTTGGAGCTTATGACTGAGATAAACCACTGGGTACTCTTCTCCCTCTGAGGAAATCTGGCTAAGTACAGCCCCACCCTGTGGTTTAAAGCATCCACCTGGACAACAAATTATTTGCTGTAATTTGGACTGGTTAACACAGGGGGTCCTTCCAAAGCTTCCCTAAGCTCCTGGAACACCTGCTCACATGCTGGGGTCCACACTACCTTATCTGGCCTGTTCTTCCCTGTGAGGTCTGTCAAGGGAGCAGCTATGGTACTATAACTGATGCCAAACTTTCTGTAGTACCCTGTTGTCCCTAAGAATGCCCTCACCTGCAATTTAGTAACAGGTGCAGGCCATGCCTGAATGACTTCCACTTTGGCAGGTTCTGACCTGATCTTATCACTCTCCGCTCTATGTTCCAGGTAGAAGACCTCTGCCATACCCACCTGACATTTGCAGGGCTTAATGGTCAACCCTGCCCTCTGTAGTCTACCCAGCATCTCCCTGACATGTCGAAGGTGCTCTTGTCAGGAATGGCTGTAGATGGCAATATCATCTAGGTAAGGAAGGGCAAACCCTCCTGCTCCTGCTAGGATATGATCACCAGTCTCTGGAAAGTTGGTGGGGGATACTTTATCCCAAAGGGCATCTTTGTGAACTCATACAAGTAAAAGGAGTCATAAAGGTTAACTTCTCTCTAGCACTGGGCATCAACAGCACCTGCCAGTAACCCTTGGTAAGATCAATGGCTGTAAGATACATAGCCCCACACAGCTGCTCTAGAGCCTCACCTGTCCTAGGCATGGGGTATGCATCTGACTCTGTGTGACTACTTAATTTCCTATAGTCCACACAGAACCTGGTGCTTCCATCCTTCTTTGGTACCAACAACACTGGTGAGGCACAGGGACTGTTGGACTCTTGAATTACACCTAGTTCCAACATTTCCTGTATCTCCTCTCTCAGAGTCTGTTTGACTCTCTCAGGCATACTATAAGGGGCCTGCCTAATAGGTTTTTAGGGGCCTGTATCCACCTGATGCTGCACCAGGTGGTTGCACCCTGGTTTTGCAGTGAACATGTCCCCAAACATCTGTAACACTGCTCAGATTTCTTCAACCTTGGTAGGAGATAGCTGCTGGGACATTGCTACCCCTTCCACTGAAGTGTAAGTCCGAGCCTCACTGAGGAGATCAGTCACCAGATCTCTCTCAGACTTCTCATGCAATCCACTGCAAATGCTCAGCACAAGGCCTCCCTATCATGGTAAGGTCTCATCATGTTAACATGGTACAATTTGTGGCCCTGCCTTCTGCCTAGCAATTCCACCATGTAGTTAACATCACTTACTTTTCTTACCACCTTGTAGGGTCCCTCCCAAGCTGCTTGCAGCTTGTTATGTCTGACAGGAATGAGAAACATTACTGCTGCCCTACAGCATTCTCTCTAGCTCGAGCATTCCTTTCATACCAGACCTTTTTCTGTTGTTGGGCTTCTGCCAGGTTCTCCTGTGCCAAGCCCATGAATTCCCTGAGCCTTGTCCTGAGGTTTAGGACATATGCCACAACAGACTCTTTGTGAGGTTCATACTCACCTTCCCACTCATCTCAAATTAATTCTAGAGGTCCCCTGACCCTATGCCCATACAGCAACTCAAAGGGTGAAAAAACTGTAGATTCCTGGGGAACCTCTCTGTAAGCAAATAACGGATGGGGCAAATATCTGTCCCACTCCCTCTTAAACTGGTCTGCAAATGCCTGTATCATGGACTTGATTGTAGAGTTTAACCTCTCAACAAGATCATTAGTCTGGGGATGGTAGGTGTGGTCTTCAGGTGCTTCAGCCCACAGTACTTTCACAGACACACCAGCAGGTCTGACATGAAAATGGAACCTCTGTCATTTGTTATTTCTTTTGTGATACCTACCTGCTGAAAATCTCTAACAAAGCATTTGCCACCTTTTCTGCCTCAATGGACGACAAAGTCACTGTCTCAGGGTATCTTGTAGCATGATCTACTACCACTAGAATATACTTTTTCCCTGTGGTACTTGGGGTACTCAGAGGCCCCACAATATCTATAGCTACCCTCAGAAATGGCTCCTCAATCATAGGCAAAGGCAGCAAAGGTGCTCCCACATTGTCTCCTGCCTTGCCTAACTTTTGGCACTACTCACAGGTCCTGCAGTACCCTGTTACATCTCTGAAAATTCCAGGCCAATAGAAGTTTTGCATAATATGTCTCTTTGTACATTTTATGCTCATATGACTTACAAATGGAATATCATGAGCTATGGCTAGAAGTGCCAGATGGTAGGCTCTGGACACTACCAACTGCTGTACCCTCTCTCCTTCTAGCTCTCCATCGGGGACCACTCTCTATACAGTAACCCTTTGTCCCAGTATACAGATTCCACCTTCCTTTGTGAATCAGGTCCCTCACTAGCTACCTGCTTCAGGTCTTGCAGTGTAGGGTCTGAGAGAGGAGCCTGTCTCAACTCTCTCTTTGTAACCCTTCCCAGCTTCCCTTGCATAGAAAGTCTGGCATCCTCTGATAGTGGTGCCTCACTGTCAGCCTGGGTACTACTACTTACCTCTACCTTTGCAGTCACTCTGTCCAAGGGAACATCAGTACCCACAAGCAGCTGTGCCTCACATTCAGTCTCATTACTACAGAGTAGCTCCTTCTGTGAAGTAACCACCTCACCAGTCCTGGCTGTGAGTATGCAGTCTGTCTGGGTCTCTCACAGGCTACCAGACCAACATGCTTGTCTCCAAGCCTGACTGCTTGTAACTGCATGAGTGCATGGTGCTACATTATCAAATAATTCCCTATCAGGACATCTGCATGGATATCCTCAAACACACCTATGTGCTGGTTTGTTTTTCTACCCTCCCACTCAAGGTGAACCCTCATCAAAGCTATTTGGAATGGGGTCCCTCCTAAAGCTCTGACTGGAGTTGACTGCCCAGGCAAGTAGTGCTCCTTTGTAACCATTGCAGGCTTTACAAGAGCTATGTTAGAGGCTGTGTCTCTCTTAGCAATGGCTTCTTTGCCATTCACTACAACAGGATATAACCTCTTGTGGTAGTTTGGTACCCTTGTTGTTTCCAGACAACCTACTGTTTGCACTTTGTCTTTCCCACTTACTGGCTCACTCACCTTTTGTTCCCCACATTGCCTCCATGGACATCTGTATGCCACATGGCCCCAGTGGTTGCATTCAAAACATTTAACCCTAGGTCCTAGATGTGTACCTGGACTAGTGGCTTCCCCTGCTACTGGCATTATCTGTTTGGGCAATCTGGGCTGCCCACCATGGGTTCCTTTAGATCCATGAGCAGTTATCAGGGTCCCTTTCCTGTGCAGGGATACCCTGCTTGCTAGGTATAGGTCTCCCTTCTTCCCCAATTCATCTGAAGTAGCACATTGTCTATCAGCTAACCAGATCCTCATGTCCTCAGGCAAAGTGCTAAGGGCTTGTTCTCTCACCAAAAGGTCTGCCAGCCCTTCAAAAGTGGTGAACTGACATCTACTCACCCACCTATGAAATTAAGTGCTCAGTTCAGCAACATATTCACATTCACTTTCATCTGCCTTGCGTCTATACTTTCAAAACATTTTCCTATACATTTCAGGTGTTAGCTTAAAAAATTCTAACAAACAGTTCTTAACAGTAGTATAATTAAAACAGTCAATGTCAGACATTTTAGACAACACAGTTTCAGCTTTACCATGGAGTAAGAGGGACAGGAACCATACCCAGAGCCGTTGGTCAACATCATACTGTTAGCATACCCTCTCAAACATATGGATATCTCCCTCTTTAGCTGCAGAAAAAATGTACTGACATTTTGTGCTTCTGGGATCCAGTTACTCTCTTCCCCATTACCTCCATGACTATGGCAAAGAGTCAGCATCTCCTTTTCATGCTGCCACTGCCTTTTATTTTCCTCAGCTTCCCGGCATAGCAGATTCTCATTCTCTCCCCTCTCTAGATGACTCAGTCTCTCTGCTGCTTCTATTTCCACATGCTTGGCATCCAACTCAAGTTTCTTTAGCTCCAGATGGATTTTTATGTTCTCTGTAGAAAGTTTGAGCTGTCCATTCTCTGAGTGTGGTACATCTCCACTGCCAGTCTGATTGTCCTCCTGGTTGCTGATTTCTGATGCAGCTGTGACTAAAGCTGCAATCATGTGTGCCTTAGTCAGGTTTCCATGCACCAGTCTGCTAGCCTGGACATCTCAGCCAGCTGGTTCCTTGTCAGCTTTCCATACTCCTCTGCTGACATGCTTGCCTGCTCTCCCTGACTAACTAAGCTAACAAAAGAAATAAAACAATTGTGGTCTGAACTCTGAGTCTACACTGCATGGCTGATTTAGAGTACAAAAACATCTTTAGTGATCACCCTACATAAGGTACAGGAATTCACTAACCACACCACTACAAGCCAATTAATATTTGTCAACCAATTAATATGTGGTGTGGATATCCCACCACTGCCAAACGATTAATATGTAATGTCCATGCGCTGGCCCAGCAATCAAGGAGGCTCAATCCTCACCACTAACACAACTGAGGGGCGTCCATATAGAAAGGATAATAAATAAACACACAGTAAAGTACAATTTCCCTTAAGAGCACACAGAGGTCAAAGTCAGTCTGGGGCTGGAATCTCCCTTTCTCTCCAGGTCCCCAATAAGACTCCCCACTAGCACAGCTATAGGGTCTAGATCTCAGCCTAGTGGGCAAGCTAAAACCTCCGGCACCCTCTCTGTCCAACCAGTGCTTCGTGTCCCTGCCCAAGTAGCTGATTCACACACAAACACTTTCTGAAAAGAGTTATATACAACCACTCAGACACTCCTGGGGAAGGCTGGCACGGGTTCTCCCGCTGTGCCCCTTTTACCCAGACTATATGGTAGTACCACTAGCCACCACTGACTACAATTTATCAGCTACTCAAAGGCCCTTATGAAAGGGTGTCCAATTATACTGTGCAATATTATTATCTAAATGTTAAGTGCAACTTAACAGTCAAGGCTTATTGGAGTGGCTTGGCCAGTATCACTATACACATGCAATGTACTCTAGAGCTTAAATTAATGCTACAAAAAACAGCCACAGTTGAAAGATTTAAAATATTTAATAATAAGTAATAAAAACACAATACATTACTTCTTACTACACAGTGCTAGTCAAGAGTTCAGAGATCACAGGAAAATGCGTAAAATAATACAGTAGAATAATTTTGACATCAACACAGAAAAAACACTTAGTCTAATCTTCCTATTTCCAAGCTATTTCTAAGAGAAAACATGGTTCTAAAATAAATTCACATATAGACACAGGCAGAGTGCTGGTGAGTTAGATGTTCTCAAGACAAATGCTCAAAATGCACTCATTCTTTATGTCCTTAAATTGATAACACAGTACTACTGATTCATTTCAGATTACATAATTTCTTTCTGTTTCCAAGGATAACAGAAACTCAGAGGTTAATTGCTCTTTTGATCTTGAAGCTGGTCAGGAAGACAGAGCAATAAAATAAATTGTACATGCAAATTATATTAATTAACTCTGGCCTCAAAACAATAGGCAGAATACCTTCCTCTAGACATCTCGACTCTGAGTTTTAGATCAAAGCATTTACAATCAGTTTTCCTACAGCAGAGTGCACTGTTGTTACATTTCTGCAGTTTCACATCTAACAGCATTTTCTTCCATTTAAGAGAACAAGCCTGTGGCTTATATTAATATTTACAAATGGCAGAATTATCTACAAAATTCTATCTAGCTAGGCTGGCAGCATTCACCTATCATCACACATCTAGCTAGGCTGGCAGTCTTCACCTATCTTCACAGCCTAGTTGACAGAGTTCATGTACTATGGCCAAGTGAGGAATAGTGTGTAAGGTTTTGGCCAAGTCAAGGTGGTCGAAGTGCACAATCTTTCCCTCATCCATTCCATTGTTGACTGTCTCTGGGAAGTCATCCAGACTTCACTGACATACCTCCCCTTAAGAAAGGCAGACTGTGTGGGGTCAAGTATTTTGAGTTTGCCAATGTCCCTGTTAATGAGGTCCATGATAATCCATTGCATGGCCTTGCAGATCAAGCTAGTTAATCTGATCGGTCTTTAATTTCCTGGATCAATAAACACTCCACCTTGGTATAAAGGGATGACAGTGGCTGTCTACCACTCGGTTGTGACAAAGGCAGACATGAACATGCTCAGCACTTCTGGAACCAGCTAAGCAGCCTCAGACACACACCCTTGCTTATCTGTGCTTAGCTGAGCAGAAATTGAAGTCACGGAGCTCCAATGTGCTTACACTAAGCATAACACACACCCTTTTCATGTCAGCTGCTTCTTCTTCTTACACCACCGCATTATAGCTCCTACACGGTTAGATATGCATGGACACAGTCTCCCATTTTGCTATTCAATAAATTAAGCTCATTTACATACCCATACTGGATTATACCCTAGTTACACCACTACACCAGATCCTATGTCCTTAGCAACCACTGTTACCTGTCATTGTTATGAGTCTGCATGCTACCCAGTATAATGGCAAAAATTAATGTTTTACATTTAATTGCCTTTTTAATAATTTTTTTCATTTTCTGCATGATTGCGTTTGCACACCACTGCACTCCACTTAAACAGCCCCATATATATATATATATATATATATATATATATATATATATATATATATATATATATATATATTAGAAACATTTGATTTTTACAATTTTGAAACACTTTGGCATGTCAATGGCCATAGTTTTGGTCATTAGCATGCCTAATGAACATAATACATGTTTTATTTTAAGCTGTCTTGCCCCCGGTTTTATTTTTGCAGACATTTATGCAGTTACTAACCAGATGCATTTCTGCTGCGGACACAGCTCCAACACAGATGTCTGTCTGCTTCCTGGATTGCAAATTCACCTTATTTTCATGGTTTTCACAAGCAAATGAGATGATTTGCATTATTCCATTGTACCAATGCCAGAATAGTGCTAGGAGGCACATGCATGCCCCCAGCATTGTTTACTGGATCGCACAGGCTCTGAACTCTGTGTTTGAGCCATGCCACTATGCCGTCACAGTGTTCTGGCTTTATTGAATCCCGGCCAGGATTGTACAATCATACTTGAATATGTGTCAATATAGATATTTCAATATGAGCTACAGAAGGAGGTAATTCTGAGTAAATTAGAAGTGCCGGGAAGAGCACTCTTGGCAGGTATCAAAGATTGCATTAAAACTAATTTTATGATCTTTACTTGTACCCTAAATTAGCAATAGGATCCATTCCTGTCAAGATATTAGACACTATAAACATTGGAGAAATTCAAAGAGAGAGAGAGAGAACCCACACATCATTTTTTCCAGAGATCATCAGGATATAGAACATTTAACATGCCGGTTTTCTCTGGACATCTACCCTGCCTTTTTTGCTAATTCTTCATTCTCTAGAACTTTACTTGGAGACATGACTTTCTAACCCTCTCCCTTTAACTCTTGACCATCACAATTTTAAGTGCCTCTATCCTTCCATGAAGGAAAGGCTCACCCAAACTCTGCCACAGTTTGCTGTGAGGGAAAGGTTAGTTTGCTTTTCAATTCTTGTATATTGTATTACTTTATTGCCTTTTTCTATTTTGTATACTGTGATTTATTTTCTTCACACTGTTTTACTTATATTCTGTTTTTTTTCCATTTTTTTATTCATTTTTTAACACAATAACTTAACAGTATAATAACAAGAAAAAAAACAAACTATATACAATGTCCATAACAATTAAAAAAGCAATATATATATAGGAGAACACTTAATATTTTTCTAGCATATTAGACAATTTTGTCCAAGCAATTAAATGATGAGTCATGTTGTTAGTCCTTGCTTTTATAGTAGCAATCTCATTCTTACAAATGTATTTCACAAGATGAATAAACTCAACTTTAAAGACAGGAGTAGTTCTAAGAGGAATTGATTCTACAAGGTTTTCTTGGTGCAGTGACAGTTTTAAAACCTCTGCAGTAGTGTGGGGGAGGAGACTCTCAATTCCTCTTGAACTACAAAAGAAAACCCTAAATAAAGGCCTGCAATTTAGTTACTTTTCTGGCTGTAGCTGGACAACTTCTAAGTATAATGTAAAACAATATCTGAGCTACACATAAATGAGGTGATTCGAGACATAAAAGAAGCAGTGCTTTTACAGAAGGTAAATAAAATAACAGTTACCCTCCCAAATCACATTATATGTCAATGGCATGGCATGGGAATTCAAAATTACTTCCTTTTGTCTGGCATGAGTCATACAAAGTATTACGGGAAAGAGGAAGGGTTGAGGGAGAACAAGATCACATTGATACATCAAGCCCCATTGTTAGCCATGTTGTCGAAAACAGGCTAAAATTGCAAATAAAGCCCTTAGAGTGATTTTGAGATGTTAAAATAGGCCAGGAAACAAAAACAGAGTGAAACAAACAATTTTTTTTTTAGTTCTAGGGTGGAGTTTTCCTTTAAAGGTTCAGTGCCTTAATCCTCCATAATCTTTCCCTTATCTACACTTTACTCTTCCCAGATGTAATTCATTTATCCTTTTAGTCATCTGGGTTCAGGTTTGATTGGGAATTATTATGCTACCAACTTTGGACAATAAGACATGGGCAAACATTTCTTCCTTGAAAGAAAAATAAGGCAGGACTGCTTTCTTTACTGATAATGAGGGACACTATTTTCCATTTTCCTGGGGAAAATACTGGTAAATCTCCCATCTGGATTGTCTGAGAACTGAGATTGTGTTTTTTTTTTTTTTTGTGGAATATGCCATTTTATGCCAGATAACTAATTTTCAACACGAGGTACTTCTGCTCATATTTATTAATACGGTCAGCTTGATGGCTCTCTGTCCAATATGTGTTTTAACTTTCAATATATATTGATGTAGAAGAAACTTGCAGTAAAATCACTGTAATGACCTGGAATTACATTTGAAAAATTATGGGTTCAGTTCATGGGTTTCATCACAAGAAAACAGAACTGCAGCTTTTGAAAACTGAAAATCTGTCTTCCTGCTGATGATTTTTCTTTAAACTAGCCTCTCATCAATGTTAGCATTTCAGTGCTTCTGTTGTTTTTTCTTCTTTACCTTGTTGAAATAGAATTATACACATTATTTCTAGTTCTTCTTTAACAGTTTTTAATGCTTTTTTGGAAATAAGCCCTAATTGTTATATCCAGTATACATCATTCCTTATCTATCTACATTTTATTTTTAGATCATATCTCTCTAGTTAAAGTACTTTCCTCTAAAATCTCAAAGGCACATTGTACAAAGAATTTCTGTATATTATTTGGAGGGTGCTATGGCTTGTTTTTAACTTCAACTTCTTTTCCGTAGACAAGTTGATGAAGTTCCTCACATATATACATACATGCATATATATACTCAGTAGTGCTTACAGTTT
Organism: Protopterus annectens; assembly: GCF_019279795.1. Lineage (NCBI taxonomy): Eukaryota > Metazoa > Chordata > Ceratodontiformes > Protopteridae > Protopterus > Protopterus annectens. The sequence goes on from NC_056749.1 coordinate 851,178,863, forward strand.
ATTTGTCCTAAAACTCTGCCATTGCAACCATTTTATTAAACGGACAAATTAAGACCTTTCAATAGTTAAACATGAAGATAAGAGTACATCAGATTTATAACCAATAAAAAAATCGACATTTTGCTGGCTGCTAGAAAATGCTCACCTTACATTTTGCATACAATGTTAAATCTCGTTGCTTACTCTGAAACACACACAGACTTCTGAAGCAGTGTACAATCACTCACTTGTGAATGGCCAAATCTTAAAAAGGGGGAGGAGGACAGAAGAGTGGGTCAAAATTGAGCCCATCTTACTCCGTCTACCATACAGCCACAGTAGGTTCTTCCTTTCCTTGTCTTAACAGCTTCTTAACCAAATCTTAACTTCTTTATAACCAACAAAATCAAAACCGATCTAGTTGTGTTCTTCACCAAAACCCATACAACCACTCTGTAATCTGAAAGAAAAATCAGATTATCCTGCGATCATAGGAGGTTTCTTGGCTAATGGCCCTAGAGCTTTCTTAAGCCATTCGTGTCTCACTTTTACCAGTTATCAATGCCCACTGGCTAGAATGGTTTTGGTATATGCATGTACCTTAGGGCATCTACAAACTTTCCATAAGTGCCACAGGAAAAAAAAAACACAGATGAATTTGCAATTTCCCATCCATTGGTCCAAATTAAATTTGAGAAGGCTTAAGGAAGATCTCTGTTTCAAATGAATAGGGAGTCTGTTTCAGAGAAGGGGTAATCTCTGAGATACATATCTGCCCCTACAACATGTTTTATTAATGTCACAGATGAGGTTTAGATCCTTAGACTGGGCAATTCTAGTGCTGCTTATTTTGTGAATATGTAGAAGGTCTATCAAGGCCTGATCAGAGAATATCTTGTAGGTTAGGCATAGATCACCCCACAGTAGTCTGAATGGGACCAAGGAGACTGAGTACAGGAACAGGACTTAACCAAATCTTAACTTCTTTAAAACCAACAAAATCAAAACTGATCTAGTTGTGTTCTTCACCAAAACCCATACAACCACTCTGTAATCTGAAAGAAAAATCAGATTATCCTGCGATCATAGGAGGTTTCTTGGCTAACGGCCCTAGAGCTTTCTTAAGCCATTCATGTCTCAGTTTTACCAGTTATCAATGCCCACTGGCTATGATATATACATACATGCGTATATATACTCACTTGTGCTTACAGTTTATTTGTCCTAAAACTCTGCCATTGCAACCTTTTTATTAAACGGACAAATTAAGACCTTACAATAGTTAAACATCAACATAAGAGTACATCAGATTTATAATCAATAACAAAATCGATATTTTGCTGGCTGCTAGAAAATGCTCACCTTACATTTTGCATACAATGTTAAATCCCTTTGCTTACTCTGAAACACATACAGACTTCTGAAGCAGTGTATATTCCACTTAGGATATGTTTTTTGCACCCTGTATTTTTTTAAAGAGGAACCTCAGTGGCTGCTCCAGCTATTGCAAATGCCTGGTTAGGTACACGTTGAAGGGTGCATTGTACTCAACTATTGGTCTAATGACGGCTGTGTATAGTGGGACTATGACCTCCTTAGATCTGGATGCCATGCCCTTATTTATAAGTTGCACCACATAGAAGGATTTTATCACTATCATGGACACATGATCAACCTGAGTTTCAAAGTCCCTTACCACCGTGTCAGGTCTTAGGGGAGTGTTACCAATATTGTAGTTTGAAGACATGGTCATCTTCCCAAAGGGTATAGTTATGCATTTTTTTTTGCATTGAGTTTTAGGCATAGTTCTGACACCAGTTATTTGTCTGTGCAGACCTCCATGGAGGATATCTACATCTTTGGGGGATTCACTGACTACATCCAGCTTGCAGTCATCAGCAAATCTGGTCAGCCAAAGGCCCTCTACATTTGCTTTGACTTCAGAGAAGTATATTCCAAACAGTAGAGGTCCTAGTACCGAACATGTGGGACACCACTAGTAACAGGCATCTTGGTGGAGATGGATTCCCCCACCCTGACTTCATGTATCCTATTTGTAAGACATTTGGTTATCCATTGGGGAACTGAGGGATTATAATGAAATTTGTGAGTTTGTCTATAATACCATAATGAGGTACTGTGTCAAATGCATTTGTCAGGTCAAGGCGGGCAGTATGTACCATTTTGCTCTCATCCATGCTTTGTGACCTTCTCAAAGAAGTTTACCAAGTTTAGTAGGCATGAACTGCCCTTGAAACCAAACTTGGATGGGTCCAGTGTTTGAAGATTTCATATGTCTTTGTTTATCAGGTCCACAATGATTCTTTCCATGGCCTTGCATATGAGACTAGACAAACATATGGGTCTTTAGTTCCCTTCATCTGTTGATGGTCCATCTTTGTGTAGAGGGATGACAGTTACAGCCCTGCATTGCCTAGGGATGAAGCCTGTTGGGAGGCTGTTGTTGAACAGAGATTCCATTGGGCTTGATTATTTTTGAAGCAACATGGGATATTATTCGAACTCATTGATGTAGTGTTTTTAGCTCTGGAGAGTACAGTGAAGACCTGTTCTTTAGTGATAGCTAGGGGAGAAATGGTAGAATGTATTTTCTGTGGGAGAAGTGCAGGTGATGGAGGTAAAATTGGAGAGAAATTTATCGGCTAGCAACTTTGCTATATTCTCCAGTTTGGTATGGGAAGTTCCATTTACTATTAGTTCAGCACACTGCTAGGTGTTCCCTTTAAGGCTGCGTATATAATTGAAAAATGCCTTATGGTCATCCTTAGCCTGAGAGGCTAGTTTTGCCTCAAAGTTGGCTTTGGTGGACTTGATTAGTCCCCTGAGTTGCTTGTTAAGACTGATGAGGGAGGTTTTTGTCTTTTGGGCACAGCCCTTCTTATTTTTTGGACAATATTTTCTTTATTTTGTTGTACAGCCTATTTATACTGGGGATCCACCAAGGGGGCTTATTTTTTTTGGAGTTTATTTTGATTTAGTAATGCAGTTCCTATGCAATTATTTATTTATACAATAGCCCTCATATTCCTTAACCTCTCCTTCCAAACCACAAACACTGCCTAAATAGGCATTATCTCAAAAAATGCCACATCCTTCCTCCATTTAGCCAGTTACTCTGCAGACCAACTGATCGCAAAGCATTTGCTAACAAAGTATTCACCCATATTATAAGCTCCTGCCCTATCTGTAAACAAGTAGAACTCCACATCCATCTTCCAATCATCCTTTCAAAAAAGTCACTCCATTAAAACTTGACAAATACACCTACTATAACCTTAAGTCTTCCTTCACCATCCAGGTAGTCTTAACCAATGATGCTTTCATCTATTCCCCCTTAACAAGTACACAATTGACCTACAAATCAGCCTGCCCATAACTATTATTCTGCATGCAGAATTCATCAACCTATTGACTCCATCATCTCCCTAATTCTTACCTTCTCTTTTCCTTTGACAGCTCCATCTTATTCATCAACTTATTTAGTTGTCAATGGGCAAGTAAAATAAATGCTTCTGTACATCCATTGTCAAACCTGAGAAGTACCTGACTTGAACCTTCTAGCCTATCCTGAGCTAGAGGCACGCTCACTTTCTGAGTGGAGACTCTCTTTTGCAAAATAAACTGCAGTGCCACATACTATGTCTTTCAAATGTAGCGCAAGCAACTACATATCTGATTGGCATGGCCTTATCAAAGTAATACTTTCCATCTGCACACATGCCAAAAAATGGCCAGTCCTCAGCCCTGATCAATGGGGTCTGAAAAGCTGCTTCAATATCCAGCTTTACCAACCAGGGATCATGGAAATCCCATATAAGGTTCATTGCACCATCCATGCAGGCACATGGGCATTTGCTCCATCAATGAAATCATTTACCAAATCCTGTTCATGATATAAGTGATGAATTAGCCTAAACTCCTCTGGCTTTTTCTTAGGCACTAAGCCTAAAGCAGAAATACAATAACTTCCAACAGGGATACTATGAGGTGACCTAACATTCTACCAGCGTCCACTTCCTTAGCCAGCAACTTCTGCACAAGCTCTTCCTTCATTCCCTTTTACAGACTACAAATTGCTGCATGACAGCCCTCCAGCCCCCCAGCCCCCCAAGAATTCTTCTATCAATTATTTAGCCACTTCAGCATCAGGATAATCATCCAAATTGGAAGTGAGCAGCAAACACCTATATTATAATGGGCAAGTGAGAAAACCTGCCTGCTATCGAATAGGCATTGCTTATCTCTACCCACAAAAATGATCTCTGCCTCTGGAAAGGGCTGCCCTGCATTAAAAGGCTTGACCACATTCTGTGATGTCAGTGATGCCTGCCCAATGGCCCTGATCTTATATCGTCACTTAACTGCTGCATGATTACCTCTATTAACTGAACACAGAAGATCAAACCTTCCATCTGTCCAAGAATATCTACCAGCATTAAATGCCCAGCAAATCCTTAACCAGTCCCTAGCATCTCCCAACTGTCTGCCCTCTCCCCCTGCATTGTTCAACCTAGTTGACAACCAAATGTCAGCATGCTTTACTTCCCATCATAATGTCTTGTAGAATGCTTTTCATTTATAAAAATGCCAGTTGTACAACAGCCATTAACAGCTTGCAATGTCTGTACCTTCTGAATCGTAAGAGAATATCTGAATGGAGGCAAGTCCTGTGACACAGCTTTCTCAAAAACAACTGCCATGTATTAAACAAAACCCAGGGCACAATTTTCCCAGTTTCATGACCTGAAATTACCTGTCCTCCTTCTCCTCAAAGCACCCAAAATGGCTACCAAGTCCTTAGTTACAGGACCTTCCAACTCCACCAACTTCTGCATACCATCCACATCAGTCAAATCAAATATGTTAACACATTCTCCCTTCCATATCTTTTCCTTCACTTTTGTGGTAATATGAAGTATAATAAATACCCCAGCACCCTCCTGCCAAAAAGTTTGATTCACCAGTCAGTCTCCTGGCTATGACTCCATGTTGAAAACTCCAGCCTTCAGAACTTACGCTAATTCCTGCTCTGCCCATCCATTAGCTGTCTCTAAACTAGTTGCACCTACACCAGCACTGATATCCTCTTCACACAATTGAGTCCTCACTTCCTGAACCTGCTTCTCAAACCTCAACAGCTCTCACAACCTGTATGGCTCTTTTTCATCCAGTACTAGTAACACCACATCAACGTCTCGCCCACCTGCTACTAAATCGTCAAAAACTTGACCACTCACACCATTATTTCTAGATGGTTGGGCCCTTCGTCAATCAAGTCTCTACTGGCTCCACTCCTAGTTCCTCCTGCTCTCATTCTCAATCTCTCCCCAGCAGTAATGGCACTCTGCTATCCTGATGCCTTGTGACCGCTTCTACCCCTTGTTTGCCACTCAGTACAGAGCTTCCCTTGTGACTGCATAGCATCTTGGCATCCAACTATAATACTATGCAGGCCCATTGCCCCCTCAGGGATTGCACCTTGACCATCTGCAAAACAAATAACAGCAAAAAAAATGAACCAGCTTCCTCTGACCTTACATACTCCCTAACTGCCCTACCCCCAAATCTCCCACTTTATATTGCTCCCTATGCATAAGAACTAATTAAAATGAAGATTACCAAGGTCCAATACCACGCACTGCCTAGAACCTGACAGCCCTAACTCCAAAAACTCCTTCCTTGATGCCCATGGGGATACTTGGGATTAACATGGCAAGGCTTGTAAAGGCTCAAGGGCCTATCACCTAGGAACATCATATGAACCTATGAACCATATAGCTGTCTCTGTACATATCTTTGGACCTATTTAGTTTCGAAGTTTCAAAACATTGATCATATGGTCTCAGTCATATGATGTTCGAAGTTTTGAAACTTCAGTAGTCTGAAGGGGACCTATATGTATATGTATATGTATATATCTATATATATATATATCTATATATATATATATATATATATATATATATATATATATATATATATATATATACATATATATGGATTCACTTTATAAGCTCAAAATTCTGAAATCTCGAATTACAGAATCTCGAGCCCATAAAGTAGAAAATCCAAATACCCAAAACCACACAATCACAAAGCCCTAAATCCCGAAACTGCAAAACCACGAAATTCAAACTCCCAACACTTTCAAACACCATTATAACACAGACGCACACAACTAAACAAGCACACACACCTACCCTTATTATATGCAGGGGGCATTCTAACTGCAAGGGTGCACTACACACACACACACACACACACACACACACACACACACACACACACACACACACACACACACACAAAACACCATCACAGAAATTACATTCCTCTCGCGCACACACATCACAGTAACAACAGACACTACAACACCTACCCAACACCCTTAAACATAAACACTTACCTGAATCCACGAACACATTGCAACACCAGAACTGCTAATTCAAAATCTCCCGAATTCGAGATTTTGAATTTCTCACTTCTGTGGTTGAGATCTTCCATTCCTTCCACTTTATAAACTCAAGATACTGAAATTCGAGATTTCACTATTTCGAGCTTATAAAGTGTTCCCATATATATATATATATATATCTATATATATATATATATATATATATATAGATATAGATATATATCAGCTTTAAAACTTCCCTGCTGTTACACCTGTTCCAAGGTACATCACCAGACCAAGCCTAACCACATGCCTGGCTCCCTGTTGGCATTCACTAAACCCTAACCATTGCCTTGTACCCTCTGTTACAATCAAAACAAATGTTAATGCTACTTTTCTAGTGGTTTCCAACATTCACCCCTCTCTGCTTCATAAGTATAGGTTTTTATTATTTTTATTTATTTATTATTTAATAAAATAAAACCCACCTCGACTTGCTGACATGGCAGCTGCCTGACGTCAAGCAATTCTGACGTCACACATTACCATGTGCCACCCCTGCACATCTGATCCACAGTTGTTTTGCTTGCTATATAAGAAAAAGTGGGCCTATCCAGAAAACAACCTTATCACCAACCCTCATGCAAACAAGATCAAGGCAAACCCAGAATTAACTCAGTCCAAAGACTGCAAACCTATATCACAAAAATTTAATTATATGAACCACTAACTCATTCCCCCTGCCACCCACAAGAAAAAGACAGTAAAATACTAATCCCTAATCAGGAATCCACATGACCTGATGTAATGATAATCCTGAATTATATTAACATGACCATTAACACGAACATGATCACAATGAAAACCCACCTGTCTCCACATTGCTTCCCCCACCTAGCGTCAGCCTACCTTGCCTAGCTTCCCTGCCCAAACAACTCGACTGCAACAGAAACCACCATTTCAAAAAAAAAAAAAACTTACCTCCAGTCAGCATCCAACACATACATTCAATAATATCATAACAGGGCAGTTACTGAGGACATTGAGACTACATACAGAAGAATGTAGATATGAACAAGCAACTGAAGGTCTAGTAAGTAATATGTATCATAGAGGTTATTCAGTGAAAGTAGTCCAAGAAAACGTAAAGAGCATAAACAGCCTTAGACGGAGCAAAGGGAAACCGTACTTAAATAGATATCTGAAAGAAGAAGAAAAAGCTACCAATGAGAACCAGAATAAAAGAGATACAGTAGTAACGTATAGC